>NC_134143.1:73277500-73578181 GCF_033958435.1 Carettochelys insculpta | reverse complement strand
CTGTTTAGATCCAGTATTATCCTGTGGGAGAAAAGGAAACTGAATACTTGTAAGGTATACAGGCTAGATTTTATACTTACGAGTAAAAGCTAGCCTCAGGTACAAGCCAACGGGCTTGTCAGGACTAAGGCAAAATTTTTCTCATTCTTCATAACTGATGCACCATTGGATATGTGTAGTAGAGAAGTTTTTGTTTTGGACTTTTCTCTAAAGTAGCTGGTACTGACCACTGTTGGAGGTGGAATGCCAAGCAAGTGATTTGATTGCCTGACCTAAGATACCACGGCTTACATCCTGAATTCAATCTAGTGATTCATTTTCAAAAGATTCCGTTTAAAAATGAGTAAATAGGCAATAAAAAGCAATTTTCCCTCTATATTCCCGTATCTGATATTAGCACGAAGACTGATTGCTTGCACAGGAGTTTAGTGAGCTGCCAATATTCAGATTTCTCTGGCCCACCTCTGAATTATGGTGAACCAGATTATCAAGTTCTGTGATATCAGTGTTAGCACCATTTCTGATATGCCTCCCAGTGTCACCCTTTTTGTGGGTGCGTGCGCTCGCGCACTCTCCAGAAAAGCAGAGCTGTACTACAATACCACCACCTAGTTGGAAATACAGGATGTTGAGGAGGAACAAAAGAGGTTGCTGCAGAAACGCTCTTCAGCTAGTAATGGTCTCAGAATACTTGACAGCAGACTTCTGTTCTCTTCATGCTATGGTTCAAGCCAAGGATTAGTTGTCTGGGAATAATATTATAAAGCCGTGCTATTGCTCATCTTAGGACAGGGGCAGTCTCTGGGACACATTCAGCGAACAATTATCCGGGGAGGTAAGGGAACAACCATGTCCATGTTGGCCAGGGAAGCAATACTAGAACATGGTGGTCACTATCACAATTTCACCTTCCCTCCGACAGGCTAAGGAGAGACTAGTTTGCTTAAAAAGCCTTAGAGGAATTCTGTACAAACATTTATAGTGAGCATTGAATAGCCGTGAGGTCACAACCCTATGCCTTCCATACCTGGAGACTAGCCAGCTTTTAATGGCACAAAGGAGAGCCACTAGGAATGCTATGTCAGTAACAAGAAGCATTTCTGGCAGATGGGGTCATGGTAGGATTTTAAAGTTGAAGTTGAATCTCCTTATGAACATCACCTCCCAGAATCCGACTCAGCCAGTTATAGTAAAGCTCCTAACCTGTCCAGACTCCCACATCGAACTAGCTCCCAACCCCAAATTTCATTTACTGCTTGGAATATTTGTCAGTCCAGGAAGCTGGGGGATACTGCAAGCAGCATGGTTGAGTGAGGAGGACCACGGAGAGGAAGCAGGCTGCAGGAAGCCGTAAGTGGCACAGCAGATGCTGTGTGACCAGGCAGGGTGTAGGTAAGTTACAAGGTTCTAGTTTCATTCAAGAGGAGGAAGAGAGTGGGAAGGTCTCAAGAACATGAGCAAAATTTACTGAGAGATGTAAAATAAATAAATAAATAAAAAATAAAACCTCAAGTTGGTATAAACTGGCCGAAGGATTCTAAATGAATCAAGATCTGCAAGCCAACTAATGAGCTTTATAAGACACAACTGACAAGGCACAGTGGCATCTGAGCAACAGTAGCAAAGTAGCCAGGGTTTAGAGTGTAAATCAATCCTAAACAGGCCTGATAACTCAGTAAAAGAACCAAATCTTAGGAAGTTTCCCCCTAGGAAAACTGAGAAAGTATTATATTAACTCTGGGTTAAGAAGGTTGTGAATGCCCAGGTTATAACTGTACAAGAGCAAAAAGGAAATAAAGATGCATCTCTGTACAAATTGGTCTGTTCTCATCTGCGCAGTTTAACAACTGATAATGGCTACAATTTTGGTACTTCTGCAAACAGATTAAATACTAGAGATATAGGATGTTGCAATTATTTCCTGGGACTGCTTTTCTTATTTAAAGATGTATTTTGAATATTCAATCTTCCTTCCCATAACAGCTTCAAAAATCCTATTTTTCTCAAGGATGTGTGTGTTATAGAAAACGGTTATTAAAGTGAAATCTCATCTTTCCCTGTCTCTCCAATGGCCTTTCAACGTCATTAAGGTTAAAACCATGTCAAAAGCCAGGAAATTCAATGCAGAGGTTAAAAAACAACCTTTATACTGAAATTTCTTGTTATCACAACGTGCCACAAGTTTTCCAGTTTCTTTTTCTTTAATTTAAAGATCTAATTTTAAAAGCAAGCAGAGGGCCTTTTTGCATTCATTATCTTTATAGGTGGCAAGGCTACGAGGTTGGCTGAACAAAGACCAGACAAAGACTGCCAAGTGCATATGGTGGTTCACAGCTTGGCGTCTCTCCATTCTACGGTACCAACGCAGCAGCTCCAATCACAGACTATTAAAGAGGAGCGCTGCTCATGCACTTTTGTCGGCAAGTAAGTTCCGCTTGGTGAAGACAGAATGGCTGGAAAGCCTTACATACGAAACAAAGCACAGATGTTTCCAACTCCCGCACATTTCTTAGGAATAGGAAAATCACCATTCCAGGTGTACTACAACCCTCCAAACAGTTCAAAAAATAACCAAGCCAGCATTAAAGTGAATTGTACTCAACAGAACAATGCTCCCTGTTAGTGACCATAAAACTACATCTCCATGTATGTCTTATTGCTGAACCATGAGAGGGAGGTCTGCTTATCTACTTAAGGGCCAGAGTTTGAAGTCTCTTTCCACATGAGGAGTGATGCTTCCAGCCACAAGAGAGGAAGACAAGGTTTTCAGACTGGTGTTTTGCAGTCACAGTTCTGAAATATCAGAGGGGTAGCCGTGTTAGTCTGGATCTGTAACAGCAACGAAGGGTCCTGTGGCACCTTATAGACTAACAGAAAAGTTTTGAGCATGAGCTTTCGTGAGCACCAAGACCAAGCATCTGAAGAAGTGAGTCTGTGCTCACGAAAGCTCATGCTCAAAACTTTTCTGTTAGTCTATAAGGTGCCACAGGACCCTTCGTTGCAGTTCTGAAATATGGCATTTGGTGCCCATATATAACATGGCACATGCATCAGAAATGCCCAAGGTTTACAGGACCTGCAGCCGATGTGTAGCAAAGACAAAGATGGACTCTGTTAGAGTGAAGAGGTGGGGACAGAAGCAGCAGACAAAAAGCCAGATCGCAGCTGAAAACCCAAACAACTTCTCGGATTGGGTCAAATTCTGAGATCCCACTGCCTTTAAGAGTAGGTCTACTCTGGGCAAATTAAGTTGACCGCAGATATTCAGTTTTAGCTATGGCAAATGCGTAGCTAGAATTGATGTGTCTATGCTTGGCTATCCTGGCCACTTCTATTGGGGAAGGTTGACAGGAGAGTTTCTCCCATTGACCTCTCTTGCCCCTCGCATCTTGCAAGGAGCACAGGATCAACTGGGACCCCTGAGAGGTCAGTTTTGCACATCTATACAATACTATGTGTAGGAGTAGGTGACAATGCTCTTAGCTACCATCCTTACCCAAAACCAAAAAAGCAGCCCAGTAGCACTTTAAAGACTAAGAATAATTTATTAGGTGGTGACCCTTCATGGGATAGACCCACTTCTTCAGACCATAGCCATAATACGGTTCTGCTTTGGCTATGGTCTGAAGAAGTGGGTCTGTCCCATGAAAGCTCACCACCTAATAAATTATTTTGTTAGTCTTTAAAGTGCTACTGGACTGCTTTTTGTTTTGATAGAATATAGACTAACATGGCTATCTGTCTGTTACTTACCAAAACCAGTTAAGGCAAGAACGCACAAAGCATTTTCTAGAAACTAGGATTAGCTCAACTTTTGCATCATTCAGTCGAGTCCCACAAAGCATTAACTGGTTAAGCTTCTCAGCCCCTGCTGTGAGATTTTCACCTCTGTCTGCATGGATCAATAAGATACAGAGACCACAGGTTTTACACAAGGTCACGCAGAAAGTCAGTGGCAATGCTGGGAATAGAAATTGGGAGTCTGGATTTCCAAACCTCTGCTTTAAATGCTATCCCTTCCCGCTAGCCTTCCCCTGAGAGTTCCACATGTAGGGTATTTGCCTTTCAGTTTATCGATCCTGAAATGGTTACCGTCTATTACAAGAGACCCTTTCCAAATACAATTTGGATGTAAGACTTCGGCCTGTAAACAAGAGGATATAATTCCACAGTGTGTTATCATCCCTGTCACCACCACAAATCTGTTTCAATATCTGACTCTCCAGACGAAGTCCCCACCACCTCATACATGTCCTGTGTTATGCTGCACACGGCTAAATTGTCTGACGGGTGACGACATGCATTATTTTCTGTCTATAACCCATGAATGCAATACCGTGACTCAGCTATACTATATAGATGACCGTACAGGGATACCAACTCGACAGGGCTACCTTTACCACTGCCTTACTCGTCAGGGTGGAAATCAGAAACCTGCCAACAGGGCATTTGTTTTGGTGCTGTGGTACCCGATACTAAATATAAAACAGTACAGATGCAGTCTTCTTCCACATGTGGAGAGGTGGGGGTGGGGCAGAACTGTGCATCTATGTAAAGAGCACAACTATTTTTTATGCTTTCAAATTCTTAATCCTGTTTGGAGCTGTCAGTGGGGGTTAATGGAAGCCTTGGATAGGAGAATTCCAATCTGGTTGGCAGATGGATAGGTTGGTTATAGCTGCATAACTATGTCTTGCCTGCAGGCACAATTCAGAACACTGTTAAAGCAATATAAAGTCTCTGTCAAGCTGAACCATTTGGATCAGTAGCAAGGAGAAATAATAATAAAAAAAAGAGTTCATTTCTGGGCCTTGCACGTTTATGCTAGTATGCAGAAACTGATTAATTGTCATCGTGTGCTGGTCTTCTATACCTCAGATTTCTACTTCTGGAGTAGATTTTGCATGCTAATGTAATCATTCTCCCTCTTGAGACATTAGCAAATAATCAAATGAAAAACAGGATCATAATTTACTGAGATTCGGGCAATTCTCTATGCAAATTTGACTTGTTATTGCTGCTGCCTCGTTAATCTGAATGCCTTTGACAAACTCCTTTGATTTATGAACTCATGACAACTCCAATGTGTATATATTTTGCTAGATTGACATTATCATTAAGAGTGGGTGGACTGAGCTAACATGAATGGCTGATTTTATTCGCTGGTGTCTGCTGCTCAACAGCTGAGCATCTACTTCTCACAAGCCCCTGAGCGCCAGGCTCTTCCCATCTACCCATCCATTCATCATCTCGATGTTAATTGGCCCAGGCTTTAAGCAAATTTTCAACACGATTTAAAGGCACGATGACACTGATTACTGACCCTCTGCCATACGGTGCCTATTGATTAACCTGACAAAGATGATGTGCTTGAGGGAAACTAGGTGTGCTCCGACCTCAGAGGGGGAAAATGTACTATTTATGCAGCCAAAGCAATTGTCATTACCCCAAAGGCCAGAATGTGTGCAGCAATGGCTCTTAAAAGAAACTATTGCTTTAACACCTGCAACCAACGCAAGAAGTGCTCACTTGCTTTGCAAAAACTATTATAAATTCATTGCTAGGCCAATCTATGCTTTCACAGAGGTCTCAGACAACCACGTCCCTTCCAATCAATTCGCAGTTGTGCATACACATACTGGTTAAAATGCAAAGCAAAAACTAGCTGGGCTGTTCGTGACACAAGCATTGCAAGCAGGGGGGCAAACAGAATTGCCAGGCCACTGGGCAAAGGGGGTGGGGGTGGGGGGCTGGATACTGCACGGGACTCTGGAAGTGATTTCAAGGGCCAAGGTCTTTGGCCACTGCTCTTGCCATAGTAGTGGCCAGGAGCCCCGGGCCCTTTTGAATTGCCAGGTGCCAGGGCAGCTGCCCCCTGCCATTGGCAAGCTTGACTGTAAGGGGATGGGGGCTTGCCTTCCCTACCGCGCTAAATCAGCACCACTGCAACTGGCGCAATGACATCACTTCGGTGGGCCTGGTGAAGGTGCGGTAAGTCTATGGGAGAGCGTTCGCCCCTCGCTGTAATTAATTCACTGCAACGAGAGGTGGGAGCTATGATGAAGGTATAGGTGGGTGCCAACACAGCACGGCGTGGGTACTGCGTTAAGTTGATGTAAATTACGCTGTTAAGTGGGATATTTTTTCCCCCATCCATGAGTGACGTAACTTAAGCCAGGGGTCAGCAACCCCTGACAAGAGTGCCAATAGCAGCACACGAGCCGATTTTCAGCGGCACTCGAGGTGGAGGCTCAGTCCCACCCTCCTCCTCCATGCAGCCAGGAACTTGCTCAAAGCCAACGTTGTCTGTGGAGCAATAAAAGACCAGCTAATATTACCAACCACCACCTGAAGGGTAAAGCTCTACATCAGTTTATATATTAACGAAGCTGTTGTAAGCAGGACTATTAGTGACTTCTAAAAGTATCACCACCAGCTCTGGATCATTCATAGAGGTCAAAAGGTCACATTTTGGCACTTTGCATCGGAAAGATTGCCGACCCCTGACTTAAGCAGTAGCATAGACAAAGCCTGAGTCTTCACAGGTATGTTAGTTCCTTAAGTTAGTAACAAACAGAAGCCGCTGAGATGAGCTTAGAGGCTACTCCAAGAACAATCAGGATGTCCAATGTCACTGTCCAGCAATTTCTGTAGCTGTTTTTATAAATTTTTAACACAAAGCAGTGAGATCATTAATTTCTCCGGTAGAGAAACCGTCACTTTGATCACTGAGCTCAGAGACTGAAACTGAATGCTGACTTCCAGTTCCTGGCTTCTTGTAGAGGTCAAACATTAGTTCAGCCCCAATAATATACTTTGGGGAATGTGTGCTCTCGGTGGGTGCTCCTACCCAGTCACCCCACACTGCAAATGGGTAAACCAAGGGGGATACATCAGCCTTCTGTCCGCTGACTGATGTAATTTATAAGGAAGATGAAGCAGAACGCCTGTTTCCCACCCAGCGCCAGGTTATATGTGCCAGTCCGGGTGCATAGTTTTCTGTTCCAATTTAGGCCAGCAGCTTGGGCTGGGAGACAGGAAGTTTCACCTGTAGTCATCCCATGAGGCATGAAAGTAGGATTTGTCATCAGTCTGTGGGATTAGGAAAAGGGATGAAAAGATGGAAACACTGGCCTGAATTATTTTGTGCCTCTGAGAGCCAGAATATGGATTAAAAAGAGGGAGGGAGAGGAATAAGTGATAGCAAAGGCCCTACATTCCTTTCCAATAACCTTTGTAAATGATAGATGAATCTAAGAGCATTGTTATTGTTAAGGGACTGTCAGCTTCCTGATTTTATAAAAGCTGTTTGTCAGTTTATAAACACCTCAGCCATTTCAAACAGTGCTAGGATGAAACCTGGCAAAGCTGCTGCCAGACTGAAAGCAATATTTTAGTTTTAAAATTATAGCCTGAGCATCATTTAACACATTTAGAGCTGCTCCTGAGTGGAACAGCATGCTCAAATTCACACTTATTTGACTAGTCACTACCCCATGTAAAGCAAGTCCTTACTGTGAGCTGTTACTGTGAGGAAAACAAGTATGAAAAGGGCAAGTTTGAAAGTCATGCCCTCTACAAGCTCAGTAAATAAAACAGAAATGACAACTGCCACACACAGGGAGATCTACAGCAATGAAAATGCAGAGGTTTGGATTATACCTCAAAAGTCTTTGGCATTTGCAGGTCTGCTATGAGATCCTCTTTGAAAACACTGTAAACTGCAGCATGTAGGCATCAGGGGGTGACTTGAGCATGGAATGACTGCAGTAAGTTTCCCTGCTCCTGCAAGTTGCTAGTTAAGTGGTATCTTTGCAGGACGTTGACATTTAATTATTAGAAGGAAGGACATACAGGGAGAAGTGGGATGTGGGGTGAGGAGGAAAATGGATGCTCTCATTCCCATCCTTTGCAGCCATTCATAATAGAGAGAAAGAGGTAAGACAGTTAAACTGGCTCAGAGTCGACTCTTCAGGCCAAGGGACAGGTTTGTGTGTGTTTGTACAGCACCTAGCACAACATGGCACTGATCCATGACCACGGAGGGTCCCGCAGATGCTACCGCAACACAAAAAAAATTTTCAATCAAGGGTTTGAGCAATTTAGTAATTAAAGGTAGAAAAATAAAGTAAACCCCTGAGTATGTGCGGGTTATATGCCTGCAACACCTGCAGAACTCAAATTTTTCTGCAAATTTGAGTGAGACTCCTGGCTCCCATGGGCATGCAGAAGACAGAAAACTGACCAGCCCACCAGCGCTGGTCAGTTTCCTGGCTCCCAGAGTGGCAGGGAGCCTGCAACCAGGGGGCAGCCTGGTTCCCATCTCACTACTGCTTGTGGGACCTGGGAAACTGACTAGCCATGTGCTGTTCAGTTTCCTGGGTTCCGCAAGCAATGGGGAGATGGGAATCAAGTGACAACCTGGTTCCCACCTCCCCACTGCTTGTGGGACCCAGGAAACTGACCAGCTCCTGGCTGGTCAGTTTCCTGCCAGCACAGGGCAGCCAGGAACCAGGCTGGCACTTGGTTTCCAGCTCCCCGCCATTTGGGGGACCAAGGAAACTGACCAGCCATGAGCTGGGTAAGTTTCCCAGGTCCTACAAGCAGTGGGGAGCTGGGAACCAGGCAGCAGCCTGGCTCCGGGTTCCCTTCCCCTTGCAGGGCCGGAAAACTGACCAGGGCAGCAACTTTGGTCAGTTTCCTGGCTCCAAGGAGTGGAGGGGAGCCCAGAACCAGGGGCAGCCTGATTCCCAGCTGCCCTACACATCTTGGAGCCAGGAAACTGACCAGGGCTGTTGCCCTGGTCAGTTTCCAGGCTCTGAAAATGGAGCTGAGCCAGAAGCCAGGCTGTTGCCTGGTTCCCAGCTCCCCGCCACTCCCAGGATGGGAAACTGTTTCCCCACCCCTATCAGGGACAGCAGCCTGACTCTCACTGCTGGCACTGACAGGAGCAGCTACTGCTCCTGCCAAGGGTGGCACGAGTCAGGCTGCTGCTCCTGTCAGGGGTGGCACGAGGCAGGCTGCTGCTCCTGTCAGGGGTGGCACGAGGCAGGCTGCTGCTCCTGCCGGGGTGGCACGAGGCAGGCTGCTGCTCCTGTCAGGGGTGGCACGAGGCAGGCTGCTGCTCCTGTCAGGGGTGGCAGTCGTGTTAACCTGAGACATGCACAATTTGGTTGCGCGTGTCTCAGGGGTTTCCTGTATAAAGAGAGTATGGCTTGCACTTATGATAATACATTCCCCATAAAAAATTAAATAAAAAAATGAAAAACTTGATAGCATTCTACCCCCTCAAATAAACAGATGTAGATTCTGTGTGCTCTTGCTTTGTGCTCAACCCAATAAATGACAGATTTGAATGCATGTCCACCTGCAGCAAAGTGACATACCAAAACACTGAGAAATTAAAGAGAATTTTCAGATCCAGTTATTAATTTATTAGAAAGATGAAGATAAAGTTGTGGGAAGTCTTAAAACTTCCAGCAGAATAGAGAATCTGATGTAGAAAACAGATCCCTAACAGTCAGTGCAAACAGTAATCAATTAGATTATGAAACAATGAAATATTTCAACACTCTAAAGTTTGTTTTAAAATAAACGGGGATCAAGGTGGTGGGAGGACAGCAGTCACAGGAATTTAAAAAGTAAGCTTTGCTTTACCAGAAATTTCTCAAAACAGAGCATGAAAATGTAGCTAACGAGAACAATCTTTCCATATTCCCTGGGAAGCAGCTTCACATTTCTGTTATATGAATTTAGGAGAGTCAACAGTGGTAAATTTGTTTTTAACATTCAAGCCTTCAAGTAAGTTGGCCAAAGGCCGTTTATATTTCAATTTTTGTTGGTGCCTTATTTACACAAGCATTACATCCGGAGAGCCTTTGAATATAATTTTATGTGGATTAAGGGGAGAACATTTGCCTCTGCTAATCAGTACATCTGGTTATTTTTGTAACTTCCAGACATCTGCATTAGGCTGTGCTACTACCCCCTTCTTCTTAACCAGGTTAGAGAAAAAGAAACCTTAAAGGTTCAGGTTGACGCCCCCGGTCAGTGAAGGTCTGTTTTAGAATCTCTTTCCTGAATGATAAAATCAGTCAGCTGCTTGGCAGGTATAGGTGTGGTATTTAGTTTGCATTTTGTATTTCAATTTTTCTGTGGTTTATCAAGAGAACCTACATCTTTTTAGGTACCTGAAACCCCACCTCCCCAAAGGGCCCATATACATATACACACACCCCCAACCCCACACACACCTCAAGCTGGCAAGAACACAAGATAAACTTCTGAAGACCAGACATGGGAACTTATCAAAGACTGGCTATGAGACTATTTTTGTCCTATGCAATCATGCTCTGCTTTGATGAGTCTCACTCTAGTGCTTGTTCTGCTTCCCCTTCCTTCCAAGCAAATCAACTGTGTCCCCACTGCCTAGGACACCCTTAACCGTTTCTCTGATCTTTCCAATTTCTGCTAATATGTCCTACCATCGATTTCAGCTATAGTGAATTTTGTGCTTAAGATTGAAAAATAGCGCCATGATCAATTCGTGGAGGCACATTTATCATGAAACAGAAACACTTCAAGGGCTTGGGGGTGTCAGATATGATTTGGCTCTGTTCCTCGCTCGCTTGCTTTAGTGCCTTCCTTCATTTGATGAACACAAAACTGCATTTTAACACTGAATTTCAGCATGCAAAGCCACCAAATTTTAGGATTAGTCACTTACATTCTGTTTTTTTTTCTGTATATGAATTAAAGCTTTTACCAGAGCTCATCTATTCTCAAACCACCTGCTTTCTTAATTTTCCCCACAAAGAGGGGAAAATACCACAGTCAAATATTAAACATTGTGCACATAAGCTACCATCTCAAGGAGGTGTCAAAGACATATTTCTAGTACTAACAAGAGTTAGCAAGAGCCAACAGGTCTGGGGAGAGGTTTTTTTTAAAACTTTTTATTTATTAAAATTCTCTAGACACAGGTTAACTTTCTTCGCTCAATATTTATTATGGCTTCACCTGCATGGGAACGGCAAGTGCTTTGATGAATGGATAGTAAGCTGGCGAGTGTCAGAGTAGTTTCTACGTTCTTTGCTGAAGCACTACTGTACTTCTACGGTTATGTCCACATTTAACACACTGCAGCAGCTCAGCAGCATCACTGCAACACTTCTCCAGGATACTTACTGCAGAAAAGGAAGGGGTTCTCCCCCTCCCTGCTGTGGTAAGTCCACCTCCACAAGAGGCAGTAACTTCTATCAACCGAGTGTTGCCTACAGGGGACTTAGGTCAGCTTCAGGACATCTCTCAAAGGTGTGGCTTATTCACACCCTTCAGCAAAGTAACTAGGTTGATCTATTTTTCTAATGCAGGCCAGCCTTCGCTTCTTGTAGCCAAAACCCTCCTCAACGAACAGAGCCTGGCTAGTGCCAGTACTAAAAGCCCTGCCAACATCCTGACAACCTCCTGCCTTTTTTATTTTGATCTTAATCTCAGATTTCCCCACTCTCTACAAAATAGAAACAAAAAATGTCCTTGCTTGTCTTCATTTTCTCTCCTCAAAACCTTGATGGCTTCTTAACACCAAAAGCACAAGCTTCAAGCTCGCTGACCTCATCTTCGACCCCATCTCACCCTGCTTTTAGTCTCTGCTCTGCTTTTCTCCTTCTGTGCAAAACTTTGCACCACCATTCATGTTGCTCCCAAAATAGAAAAGTGATCTGTCCTTGGCTGCAATGGAAGCTAACTGTGGAAAAGGCACAAAGCCAGAACACCTGACTCCTGGACACTGCTCTAACCATTAGATCACATCCCTTCCTGGAAACATTTGGTTCCATAGAAGTGGCTCTCTACTCTAAAGAAACTTCCTTCCCAGTGATAACCAAGGGGTAACCAAGTTATATTTGCTTAAAATGGGCATAAGATTTATCTAGCCTAAGACGATGAGTCAAACTCAGACAACTTCTAGTACATTATTATGTATCCATTTCTACACACTACCACGGACAAACTCACTGTAAAGATGCATCTCGCCAACTGTGTATCAATCTTCTGATAAACATGGCAAAACCCGATGCACCCATTCTAATGAAACAATGGAAAATGAGGTTGCTGGACTAGAGAGTCCATAGAATATGTAACTAGCCAATATCAGTGTGCCGGAACAATGGCTGCAGGACAAGAAGCAAAGCCACGGGCTGTTCTGATGCTGTGATGTAATAAAACATGCATGTAGTAATGCAACATCCCCATAACACACAAATTAAAAACCCTACTACGCCATTAAAGAAAAAAAAAATCCTGCCTTGAAACAACAGTCTTCTGAGGGAGCTGTCAGAGATGCATCCCCTGACTGGAGAGGAAGAGTTACCACTGTTGCAGTGACTATAAAATGAAGTAAGTAATCGACCAACCAAAGAATGAAGGGTAAGGGTGTGTGTATATAACAGCTTGTATTGCGATACCTTGGGGCTAGTTTCTAAAGGAAATAATACAGCTCTGGGCCACTGGCTATTGAGATCCACTACTTGCAGCCTTTTGCTAGGACATGAATGGCTTATTAAACCCACAACATATCTGTTTTAGTTAACTTCTTGGTGGGGAGAGAGGGCTAGGAAACAAAATGTACTTAAATGCTGATTTTTTTTTTCCCAGGCTGAATGCCTTTCATCCAATAAGACATTCAAAGCAGTGACCCAGCAAATGGATTGAAAAAGCAATCTTCCGTCTCAGTGCCACATTATCATTCCTATTCAGTATTCGTGGTGAGATATCTCAATCAGCCGGATGTGTGTGTAAGTGACAGCGCAGCCCATTGCTGGGTTAATTAAACATTTGACTTTAACACCCTCCCCATCATTAAGCAAATAAAAACAGATAATTCAAACTGCACTTCATCCGCAGGGTACACAACACACATGTCAAAATTAAGAGAGCCCAAGGCCCTTAGGGAGTTCTAGTCGGGAAGTAATCAGTTTAAATCTTATCTGGTTTATCAATTATTCTATTGATTAAAGTGGGGGTGATTATACAAAGCTCCTGTTTGCCACATGGGATAGATGTCAGCAGAGCAGCACAATGCAGGGAGGCTCACAACTGAGTTAAAAGAGATGGACAGATGTAGGAGAGTTGATTAGTACATGCTTGGGATCTGCAGATGGAGGAACTGACTCTTTGTTTTAGGCAAGGGAGCTGAAGTGCTCCTCATCACAAAGTCCCAGTGTGGTTTCCTCAGCTAGATATAAAAAGAAATTTACCCCCTAAAAGTTCAACCCATTTTCTAGGGCTGTAAACAGAAGACTGTGTACCTGCTACTTGCAGGCCCTAAGTGTATTTTGCAGCGATGTTCTGCTAGCCTGGAGACACCTTCTCACAATCTGGCTGGACTAGTCCTTCCACAGCTACTCTATTGCATACAGCTACTGACACCTGCCCACTAACCCCCCACCAATCCCACCCTTTGTTCCGCTACACAATTCTGCCAATGCACCAGAGTCTCTTCAGAGTAACCTCTTTCAGTCCTATCAATTTTCTAAGCAGAATAATGTAAAGTTCTTCCTCTACCATCCTCCCCACCGCCTTGATTCTGTCATGTCTAAATTGAATGGTAAGCGCTCAGCTCACAGGCCTTGTTTTCTTATGGGCGCAAGGAGGCGTCTACCACACCTCTGGGTGCTGAAAAAATAAAACACAAACCCCACAGTCATGTAGAACAGAATGGAGCGCACCAGGGCGGCGTGAGCACAGCCCCTCTCAGGACTGCTATGAAAGATCAACGTGCTGCAGTGCCGGGCAAGCCCAACACCTACCGTGGAGCACCCACAGGGACAGCACTCGAAGAACCCCCCACAGGTCCATTCGGCCAGGGCTGGAGCAGCAGTTAAAATGCCGGCACCTGGCCTGCATAGTCACTGTTGGCAATGCGGGTGAAGCTATAATAGAAAGACATTTTAAGAAAGGAGGGCTACGACAGACAAAGCTCTGAGGGGTTTTCTTTACCCAGGCTTTCAGGAACACATTTTATACCATTCTGTATCGGCAGTGCATGCACATCCAACTAACTTGAGCTTCTTTCCTTCATAATGCCCTTTTCTTCTTTTGAAGCAGACTAGAAAACCTCCATTAGCATGCAGTATTTTATTCTCACCACTAGAAATACTGAGGGTGCTATTTGTAATTGTATTCTTTTAAGAGGTTTGTTCTCTGCAGCTGTTTTCTGCTTGCAGTGTATTTTGTGTAATCAGCACATCATCATAAATACATTGGCTGTTCCCCTGAGGGGAGCTGTCAGTGTTTAATTTACAGAACAACCTGGCCAATGTGAATTCTAACACTCCAGCACTATGGCAAGAAGTTACTACACTCTGAAAAACAGGTTTCTATGAATTTTTATATCAAGAGCTGGTCCCAGGACAATTTAGGTTTTAGAAATAGATTATTTTAAACAGCATTTTATACACTGTATGTATTGGATTCATTTCCACTTACAGCTTCTTAAAGAAGCACTGAGTTCATTCCTACACCACATGAAGGTGATTCACACTGTTAAAAAAATAAAGACATGCAATTCCAGGCATTACCAGCAGGAGCCACTGTACGAAGGGGCTTGCTGAGCATAAAGATTTTTATTATGTACAATTCAAAATACTGATGTGTTATTTTTCTAAAACTTGGCAAGTGAAGGTATTGAGAGAGCATGGCATGAACAAACACGTATCATCTACCTCACGGGGTTACCACAGACTTAATTCATCACCTCTAAAGTGCTACAGGAATGCAGAGCATACTACTGAGATACTGCACATATTCGTATGTTTACTGGTTCCTTTCACTGGTTGTGCTACAAGAATTCCTCCTGTAGTTTACCAGATGTGCAACTATGTTTTTGGAGACTTAGATCTGATGTTTATTCTACGAAGCTGCATGTATGTGGCAGGCCTGAAGACTATTGTGTTCATGGACACAGTCATAGAACATTTGACAATAGTGTCAAATTACATTGACAACTATTTAAAATCCCCCTCCCCCTCCCCCCCCCCGCCCTCAAAAAGTGTAATATTTGGACAAGAGCACTAGGACTGCAATTAATTATTTGAGAATTTGTTTGGCAATGTCACCTGGAAACAGTCTGCTTGACTATTTCAAAAGGCACCCAAGAATGCTGACAATCTGATACAAAGCTAAAGAGAAGACTCTCTAAACCAAAATAAATTCTGCAGACTGATTTGGTTAACACATCTCCTCAAAAAGAGGCACTTAAGACAAAATGTTAATCTGCAGAATTATTCTGTCTTTTTGCAGATCTCAATGAAACCAGACATGTCACCATAATCGTACATATAATAGAACCTTGTGGATTCACAAAATTTACTGGAAGACCCATTTGGAATAACTAGGTATTGAGAGATCACAAGTAAGTGACAAAAGCAACAAAAAGGGTCTCACGTATTGTTGGATATGTTGTTCATTTATTCTGACAAGTGTAGTTTAGATTTACCTACACCACATAGCATTCCAGTAAGCTACCTTAGCATCTTTTGAAAAGTAAGGAAGTATTGCTAACGAGACCTTGCCACAGTGCCATCTCTGCTACCGGACTTCTGTTGAGAAATTAGTTTATGAAAATAGTCAGAAATAGAACAGTAGAAATTACTGCAATTTGTATCTAGCTGCCTGGTTCTCATAACAGTCAAGAGCATGAAAAACAGAACATTGATTATTTTGTACATAAACCAGGAAGTTTTTATATGCTGCTTTTCAACAGAACAGACATTGTCAAAAATGTGACTAAAGTTTCACTTCACTTCTGAATTTTAGGCTTCTGCAAGCTCATTTCTCTTATAGAGCTCTCTGTCAAATGGTATGTTCCCAGCTAAATTCCTGCTTTATAAGAGGACAGCCCTTTCTCTGTTCTCCTGTGTTTGCTTGCATTTGAAGTTCCTCTTCCTTGGAATTATGAATGCATGATATCTGTTTTACATGAATCACTGAATTGTGACTAAGTCTTAAAAGACTGGATGAGAAAGATTTACTGCACTTCTCAGCGTTTCGAAACTTTCCCAGGTTTGTAATAAAATCCGATTCTTAACTCTGCCATTTCAGCAGAGATTTGTAGACCCTGATCTTGTGTAGCTGGCTACATTTTAAGCACTTCCCATACAATTCTTCAAACACAAAATTTTAATAGAGTCCAGTTATTTACAACAGGCTGTCTTGGTGCTAACGGCCCCATGGATAAAGGCAGGCAGGGATTTTGATGCAGCATGCTTAATCCACTCCCTGCTACCCCCAATATGGGGCACTAAAGTTGCCATTAGAGGCATAGCAAAAAGATTCATATCAAATAAGAGCTATGTTAAAATATTGGGAAGTTCAATCTTACGTTCCTATTAAAGTTAAGTTATTTTAAACCTTTTTAAAAACGAAACTGTTAACTAGAAATCCTAGTGAATGAAACTTCCTTCCTTCTTGTCATTATTTAAAGCTTTAAAAAATGTCCTGGGACCACCAGAATTAAATTGGATGAGTTTAGCCCTAGGTTATGCAAAGGACTGAAATACTGTCTCTTCCCTTGAGACCATGCAGTACCGCAAACAGCCATTAGATAGCAGCACAGTACATATGATCGGTCATGTGTCCTACTACCCGCCCTGCTCCCCAAGGCTTCAGCTCTGTTCATTTCAACACCGAGACACACACACAATAGCTGATTGTAATTCAATTAGTGCAGTCTGCAACTCCAGAAAAGAGTAATTCAATTAGTGCATTGTGGAGCTCTACAATACCTCTAAGCAGATGTTCACAATCCTAAGGAACTGGAGCTAGCTTTAAAAATACCTGCATCCCTTCAATGTGGCACTACGTCTGCCATTTGTCAAAACAGCTTTATACACCTTTCTGACTTCTAACAGGAAAGGGGAGAAAATCCAGGCTTGGTGGGCAGAAGAGTTGTTTTTTTTCAAATTGATCAGCCAACCAGTGCTGTTCTGCTAGACCTCTCCACTCTGCTTACCAGGAACAGCACCTGGGTTTACACAGTGACAGGATCATTCATACAGAGTAGAAGTAGCAGCAGGTTAGTGGTTCCAAAACATTTTTATGTTAATGACCACAGTTGAGTGGTGTAGGCTCAGCTGGACCACTGTTTTGGCTGCTCAGGGCTTTGCCTACACATTAGCCTCTGCTGCAGTTCTTCAGTGAAAACATTACATATGCTGACGAAGAGGAGGGGGAGTCTCCCACAGGAACAGGTGACCTCTGCAAGAGGCGCTAGGTACAGAGATGAAAGAATTCAGTCCACCTAGGGTTGTCTACACCAGGAGTTAGGCAGGTTTAACTGCATCACGCAGGGTAGGGACTTTTCACAACTCTGAGTGATGTAGTTATAGTCTTACCTAATTTCCTAGTGTAGACCAGGTCTCCAGCTGGAAAGCTGAAACAGACATTTATATTTTTAAAAGTTAAAAATGTTAGACATCTAGGAGGAAAAGAAACACATTTTTCCAGTTATTAAATTGTAGCTCTCCCTTGTAAAAACATTTAACAGCAAAAGCATCACCCCTGACTCTTCTGCTGCCATGTTCAAAGGTTTCCTTTGCAATCACACAGACAAAAAACATTTTTTTAATGGAAGCTTTGATCCTAGAGTGGATTCTGAGAGGACATGAAGCACTGGCTATGAGGAGCTTAACAAAGCAACCAGATATCAAGGTCACTGAAGCAGCAGGGTGTTATGTAGGATTCTCTAACATCTTTTGTTGTTGGGGCACTGCCCTATAGCACAGTATCTGTTTAACAAAGTCCCTAAAAACACAGGCACAACCAGCGAGACTAAGACCACAGTGTCCTTCCATTTAAAAATCACAGACTAGGGGAGGACGTACACACGTCACTCTATTGTTAGACTCCTGAACATCTAGCTCTGCCACACCTCTAGCCACTGAGCAGCTAATTTGGTTGCATCTCTGTCATTTCTCTTATTCCATTACTTACATTTAATTTCTATTGTTTTCAGTCTTATCAATAAAGACCTACCAAATTCAGGGTCCATTTCGGTCCATTTCACGGTGTTATAATTGTATTGGTCATGACCCAAAACAGAGTCATGGGGAAATCGCCAGGGTGTTCAGATGGGGCTGTGGCACTGCTACCCATACCTCTGCGCCGCTCTTGGTGGTGGTGCTACCTTCAGAGCTGCCCAGCTGGAGAGCAACGGCTGCTGGCTGAAAGCCAACCTCTGGAGGCAAAGCTGCTGTCAGCAACAGTGGCATGGTATGATATGGCCATCCTTACTTCTAGGCTGCTGCCTGCAAAGTTGGGCCCTCCCTCAGCAATTGCCACTTGCAAGCCATCCTGCTCTGAAGGCAGCACATAAATAAGGGTGGCAATAGCGCCATCCCCCTAAAATAACCTTGTGACCTCCATGCAACTCCTTTTGGGTCAGGATCCCCAAGATGAAAAACACTGGTCTGCCCCCCGCCCTCTTGTGAAATCTGTATGTTATAAGGGAAAGGCACACGAAAGACCAGATTTCGCTGGGATGGTGGGAGATTCCAGTCCCTGACAAGTTTTACATGGCTATCAATTTGGTAATTTGGCAGAGCCCTATTTATCGATGAACTGGGGTGAGGGACGCAGAAGGAATGGACACCGAACATCTCACGTAAGAAACTTTGCTTCAAAGTCCAAGCAGCACACTGTGGCAGTTCAATATTTCATAGCCAATACAAGGAATACAAGGAATGTGCAACAACACTGCAACTTTAAATCTTTGCCTCCTCTGTCAGTCTCTCTCCCTCTCATTGTAATGCCAAAGGGAACAGCAATCAGAGTGGAGATGTTCAACGTGATAGAGGTCAGGACACCGGTGGATCAACGTACCAGAAACACGACCTTGTTTATTTTTTTCCCCAGTATTATTGTTTACAGGGTACTTTGCTCATGTACCTTGTGGTTCTTAGCTAAAAGATGAAATTACAGCCCAGGATGAAGCGCTCAGGCACACATCCAATTTGTGTTTCCATCTCAGAAAACAAAAAGCTTCTGAGGCCCTCGGGCTGCCATTCAAACTTGGAGAGGCTGACATTTTTAACAGCATGAACCAGAGACTGGCAGAGGGAATGATCTACTGCATTTCTGACTTGTCAATCAACGATCTCACCTCTGCTGTCTTGTAAACAGTTGGGGGCCACCTAACTACACTCATAAACAGGGGTGAGCCTGCCACCAGCTGGGGGGTGCTGGAGCCACATGCTTTGGATCTCAATCACCAAAATTATCATTCACTTTTATAATCTCACTGTAAATAGCCTGCAGGCACATTTCACAGGGCCACTGGAACAGAACCAGAGCAGGGAATGGAAAGCATGAGTTGGTCAAATGCAGCTCACTCTCTATGCCAATGGCATCTCTTGACCAGACAGTATATTTCACCTCCAATTAGACAGGAAAACTACCCAGACTAATAATTGCTCTTCTCCGTGCTGAATAATTCATTTTAGAGAAACGGTAACAGGCATCTACACCCAACACAGAGACTGCAGAGCATGTACAGCTTGCGTCGTATGGTTACTTACCTGAAGGCCATCAATAATATCATCATTATTATGCTCATACTTATACCTACACAGTAATTTTCAGTAATGAAAAACTCAATGTTTTAAACAAAACCCTTGAATAGTCAGAAGGAAGCTTGTTTTGAAATTTACAAAGAAAGCTGAATACAGGACATAAATGACTGAAAACCTCCCCTCTTCAGAGAAATCACTTCATACATATCAAAACCAGCCGTGGTAAAAAAATGACAAGCAAGCAAGAAAAAACAACAAACCACTCTCTCTCCCTCTGCTGCCTGCGTGTACAGGTTGTGGTCAATCCATCTCAGTCCTCACACATCTTTATCCCTCACCCTTCTCCAAAAATGGCCTCCATGAGAAGAGCGGGTACACATGTGCTTAACTGCTGAACCCTGCTTGATCACACAATGTCAAAATTACTCTCCCATATACCCCATTCAAAGGGCTTTGCCCAACCAATGACAGCACCCTCTGCCATGAAAAAGGGCACAGTACTTTGCACAAAACAGACAGATCACAGTAACTTTCATCTTCAATGTGATCTCAGTCCTCTTCACCCAAAAGGATACTTCTGACTCCACCCTGCGGAATCTAACCCTTTTCTCATTTCTGTGCCACCCGTCACCGTATTACTGGGTCTCAGAATTGGCAGCTACTCTTGCTAGTGCTACTCCTGGTTTTACTTTGTTTGCTTTTCTTTTTGAACACCCAAAATTGTTCCAGGCACCTGACTTGGCCCCTGTCCCAAAGAGTTTCCAGTCTGTATTGGACATGGCACTCACGTGGGAGTCAAACTGACAAATAAGGACAGGCGTGTCCTCCTCTCTGGACATATTGTATGAGTTTGGGCAAGTAATTTAAACTCACTGCTTCTCAGTTTGCTCACCTGTACAATGGGAATAATCACACCCACTTTTGTGAAGCATTTGGAGATCTACAGATGACTGTCTCTAGAGAAGTGCTAAATCCCATTATCAAAGGTCTGTTACCCAAATAATCCAGCAAGAAAACTCAGACTATTACAATTTTTTGCGCATTCAAACCCTGCAACCTGGAATATCTTGAGACGCATTCCATTTTCACTCCACTCTTGTGTTTTAACATCAAATTTAGCTGTATGCTAGGGTTCACAGGCAGCTAGCACTCTTAAATAGGACATATGCTGACACGTCTGAATTGCTAACCTTCATTTTCTGACAAGTATTTTAATTGGGGAAGTAAACAATTTTCTTCAGTGTGAAAAAGTTCACTAGAATAGAATTACACCTTCTGGTGTTTGTCCTGGAAACTTAAAACTATTCGGTTTCAGAGCCAACTCTCCGTAAGACTGTTTTTATTATTAAGAGCATCCATCTGCAAATAGGATTTCTGATATTTAAGGAGGGTCACAATGTGCTAAAACTGGCATCAGTTTGGAATGGCATGTTCTTCCTGGACATTAATGGCCTGACTGTGTTGTTGCTCTTAAGAGTAGGGGCTCAGTCCTGCTGCTGTCCTCTGCTAAAAGTTCACGTTCATCCCCTACCCTCAGCTGCTACTCCAGCAAGGGCTGGTCCATAATGGTTTGTGAGCACACTGGGAAATTCTGTGATAAGAGACACTAGAGAACTATATCACTCCTGCAGTTTAATCCCTCACATAGAGTCAGAACCCCAGGATTGACACCATTACCTGTTGTGATGCCACAAAGCATAGGCAAAATGAACAGAGGGACTGCAAGAGCCTGTTTTCAAACAAAGGTTTCTGATAGCAAAACACAGGAAGAGAAACCTGGATGTCATCTGACATAACAAGAGAATTCGCTAACTCGAATATTTGCCAATGCTTCCCATGAGATGTCAGCAGGTTGTTAGCTGAACTACTCAGAAAGTGCCTATTCTGCCATTTCTGTCTGAGCATCTCTAAACCATGTAAATAACTAGACAAATTCAGCAGTGACTAAGTGGCCTTCCAGATGGCACCTTCTTTCTTGCCACAAGCAAAGAAAATTGATATTCTTCTCCAGTTACTTCAAGCTTGCTGAAAGAAAAAAATGTAGCTCAATATGAGAAAATTTACTGGGCTACAAAAACAAGTTTGAAAATTCTGTACAGCACCAAAAAGAAGTGGGAACATTTCTCCATGTTCTACTCACTGACATGTTCCAACCCCATTCAGATTACAGAAACAACACAGGCAGCAACCATACTCCCTAATGATGAAATCTGAGCCCTTGAAAGCTAATAAAGGTCAAAGCCTATTCAAAAACCGATTGGGATAAAGACAATGCAAATGATGCAGAAACTGTTGGGCATTCAAAGTTTCTCCCCTCAATTAATACACAGTCAATACGCCAACATGGGACTATAGGTGTTTCAGATGGCACATGGGGCAGAACTGCTAGGCACTTATGGTCATTAAATGACCTTGGAAATTTCTCACAGGAGTTGAGTATAGCTAATTCCCAAATTTTCAATGTAATTTCAAAGAGACAGAGTATTAATCAACACTTCCAGTCCTAAACTGTTGTGTCCCCATTAAACAGTTGATTTGTTCACCTTCAGACGCGGACACACGGGGCAGGCGGTGACATGATTTGTGAATAGCAGCAGTATGGGATACCCTGAGATAAAAAAGTGCTACATACATGCATGATTCTTCTGAAAACATATGTACATATAGTAAACTCTGTCTGAATTGGCATTCTATCTTCTGGAACTCACAAATAACCGGCATTTTAACTATAAGTAAATTTTAGTTAGGTTTTCTGTAAGTACAGTGTAATGAATGTAAATACAAATATACAGTACAAGTTTACAGTGTACAGTACTACTGTTGTTGGTAAATAAAGTACTCTGCAGGAATTTTTGCTCATTTCTTAATATCTAATCCTGGTTTTTTTTTTAGTTTTATGCATTGCTAGATATACCTCTCTGTTATCCAGAATATGTGACTATTTGCCGACCTCCCGCTCCCAGGGCTGCCAGATATGAAAGAGTTTATTGTACCATGCTATCAGAAACAGATCAAGCAGAAAGAGGGGTGCTATCTTCCATATGCAAACTGCACCCCATATACTATCAGCATTTGCCCTTGAACAGAGCTTAAACATGTTGGATATTTATTCCTCAGCAGAAACCCAAAAAGAGACCCATCTGATTCAGCCAAATTATGCAAATCAGGATTAGAATCAGGAATCTAAATACTGCCCGCGTCTCCAGAGTCCTCTTACAGGGATATAAAAGCTCTCTTCCCCTCCCCACTGAAAGCTCTGCAAAGAGCTTGCCTCAGCCAAGGAGGGCGGACAGGACGCCTTCCAGAGCCCATCAACGCTAGCCAGTGCTAGGTCAGCTGGAAGGAAGGGCTGCTGCAGAATGATGCAAGACATTTAAGCCTCCCTGGGACTGAGAGCATCTCTCCACATAACTCCCTAGTTCTGACAGTCCTGGGAACAGGAAACCAGATCAACAAGAAAACCGGTTTTTTGCACGCCATTTCTTAAAGGCAGGGTAACTGACTTTTGTCAAAATGATTCACAACTTGAAGAGCCTCCTGAATCAGGGATTGCTCTTAGAGCCCCCAGAGGCCACCCTCAGCCTGGGACAGGAGACTGCAGCTGTTTCTCCCTAGTGCAGACCTTGGGGCAGTCACTCATACCATTGTGCCACCCGTGAAATACTCCAGAAGCCTGAGCTAGTACAGAATCAGTTCTCAGCTTCTGCAAAAGCAGCCTCTGTCTGCTCATTTGGCACTGCCGCTCTGTTCCTCTCCAGTTGCTATTCAAGTTGCTGGTAATGAACCTGAAGACCTGAATGGTCTGGGACATGGTTGCTCAAGAATTGTCTTCACTCTATACCCCCTAGTAAGGCAGTTAAAATTGGATGGGACAGGCTTGCTATCAGAACCAAAGTCTTAATAATTCCTGTCTAGCAGCAGACCCTTTCCCATCTTTGAAATTATTTTTCTTGACAGCTCAGAGTCATAATCTATCAAACCCGGGCAAACAGTACAAAATGCACTGCTTTGTGGGACATCTGATTAACATTCCTGGGTTCTAGTTTTCTGTAACTTAACCTTCTGCGCTGCCATAATGAATATGAATGCAGGGCACTGGTTATGAGTACTTCTTCACTAGCACATTGCAAAGTCTTCTCATAAATTTAAGAAAAAGGTTGATAGACAAAGTAAGGAAATTGGCTGTACATAGCTGCAGATCAGAGACTGTATGAGTATTATTATTTGCCAGTTACACTTGTTAAACTTCAGCTGCACGCTTCTGAGAACCATTGGGAAAGTTGATGGTACCAGGCCAATTCAAGCAAAATGATATTAAAAACAATGCAGTGAAAACACCCCAGACTGACGCATTCAGAATCTACATGAGATGAGTTGAATGAGTTTTGGATGGCATGAGAAAGCACGCAGTTGGAAGCAGAATAAATGGAGGTAAGCAAGTAAGAGAGAGCAAGAAACAGACATGCACACGTGAACAACAAAAGAGAGAAACAGAGAGAAAGAGAGCGAGAGAGAGAGAGAGAGAAAGTACCTGGAAAGCTGCGAGTGCGCCAGTCCCTGGGTTATACAGGCATCGCAGTGAGGGCATGCTGTCCGCCAGGCTGGAGCAGCCCAGCCACAGAGATCTGGGCATAGAGCACTGCAGAGAAAGGACAACTATGAGATGGGACTATATGAGACAGGATGGCACAGATTACAGGAACTTTGACAGCTCAGTTGAATTGCATTGACTCAGATGCAACTGGCCTTTAAGACTGAAACAAATTCAAGAAGCACACATTATTGAGTGGTTTGTCCCCTCAGAAACACTCAGCTGACACTGACGGGGGAAAAAGAAAAGTTAAAAAGAGGTTATGGTCTAACAGATTAATCATTTAACCACCTTTTTGTATCAGTGTTCGTCTATACTGTGCCGAACAAAGTTATTTCTTTCCAAATTAATCAGTTCTGTCTCCCTCCATGCACAGCCAACTCTCAAATACACCACAGAGTAAAAAGATTCTGCAAGGTAAGCAGAACAATGAACATCAGATTCACACTGGATAGTATCAGAGAAGGAGAAAAGATTTTCTAGATTGTGTTCCATGCACCCCTCCCCCTTCTTTGCCCCCCGCACCCAGAGCAAGCAGGAAGGTCCCACTGTCCAAGGGCAATAATAACTCAGCCACTGTTTAGAAGAGTTCACTTTCTACTTGCTCTGCTATTCATTAACTAAACGGCAATCACCACAGAAAACGGAGTACCTTTCAAAATGGATCAAACACAAAAATAAAAGGGGTGTTCAGCCCATGAAAAAAGGAAAGCACTTTAAAAAAAGTACCGTTCCATTCTGATCCATAGCTGTTATATCACTAGTACTGAAGGTTAAACATATGACTTGAATTTTGATAGCAACGCTGTTCTTATCAGATGCAGAACTTTTGAGCCATAAATGCTGCTGTTTGTTGTATCACTGGAATGGTGGTACAATGCCAATGCATTTAACTGGGCAGCTAGTTACAAACAAGTAGGATATGACAGATTAGTTGCATGAAATCCCACACCATTATATTCTTCATCTCTACACTCTCATACCACATTAAGCCTTTTTTTTCTAAGAAGCGGGGGGATGAGAGAAACTTTGAGTGGAAGGGACAGCTGTAATGGTGTGAAACGGCAGCTGCCTTTTGAGCCACTATTTCTCACTGCTCTGGGAGGAGTGGAAAGTCCTGCATTAAATTTAGTATGTGGGAGCCATGTGAGGAGTCCAGAAATGGGCAGAAAAAGGACAGCCTCTTATATCCATAATTCGTTACTGCACGGGAAACCACACTTGAATGAACCCTATTTACACCATGTCACTTGGGATATTTTGCTCCAATTTATACGTCTGCTCCAAAATAAAAATATTTTCCAAATTCACTGGAGAATTTAACCTAGGGGAAAGTGCTTTTCAGAAGTTTTGATTACTCCAATATAACCTTATTGCAATTTTATAAATAAAGTCTATACTTTATAAAGAACCTAGAATTCTAGAATCTGTACATGTTTTAAACATTCCTAGCTCACAGGGAACTGTGAAGTTAAAGTGTCACCTATTTTACTGTCAGGCAAACTTAAATAGAGAGAGAGCAGGAATTATGGACCAGACATCACAGCAAGCAGTAAGGGCTCAAGTCATACTTCTCAGTCTGCTCTTCTACCTACCAGCAATTTTTGCTCCTATATGCAGATGAATTTTAAATTCCAACGGGAGAAAAAACAAAACAAAAAAAAAAAACCAGAATCCTACTCTTATCTATAAATCTCTTATCATCATGTCCAGGCAACTGTAGCTTGAAAATTAACAGGAACAAAAGTCTTATTTTACTCTCATTTTAAGCATTTGACATTTTTAATAATGTGTTAATTTAAAACCAATTCAAAGCTGTTTATTCATCAGTGTCCACTTTCATTGAGCCTACTGTCACTAATAGCAACCAGGAGATTATCTGCCACAATGCGGTGTCCCCATTAATGAAAAGCTAAAAATTAGCATTGAACTTCCAAACTCTTCCCCTTTGTGTACACAAGCCCCTTCCTTTCGAAAGGGGCATGTTAATGAGTGGGTTCAAAAGATGCTAATGAGGAGCTGTAATGAATATGCAGCGCCTCATTAGCATAATGGCGTCCACAGCTATTCAAAAGTGCGGCTTTTCAAATTGTGCGCCGCCCGCGGAGACAGGACCTTCCGAAAGGACACCCCCAGTTTTCAAAAGCCCTTCTTCCTAACACCAGATAGGAGGAAGGGCTTTCAAAAACTGGGGGGGGGTGTCCCTTCGGAAGGTCCCGTCTCGATGGACAACCCGCAATTCGAAAAGCCGCACTTTTGAATTGCTGCGGCCACCATCTTTCGAACCCGCTCATTAACATGCCCCTTTCGAAAGGAAGGGACTTGGGTAGACCCAGCCTTTTAGTATCGCTGACACCTTAAGATGTTTTGCTAAGTGGACTATAAACAAAATTGTAAGAAATGTATGGCTACAAAGCAAAAAGAGGCCGACTATGGGCACTTCTCACAAGTGCATATTCTAGTGATTTAAAACATACCCATTACAGACCCATTCAAGTGCCCTACAGAGCAGAATGCCTCTAATTCCTTCATCTTCAAATATTCTGCCCACCCTGGTTACTCCTCTTTTTCCCCACAAAGTCTGCATGCACTTGTTTTTCATAATACAATAAGCAGCTTTTACTGACGTCAGTATCAAACATGACCCACTGGAGGCAGAGAAACCAAGCCTTGAAGCCACAAAAAACAGAGGTCAGCACACCTAGGCCGTGTCTACACGTGCCTCAAACTTCGAAATGGCCATACAAATGGCCATTTCGAAGTTTACTAATGAAGCGCTGAAATGCATATTCAGCGCTTCATTAGCATGCGGGCGGCAGCCACGCTTCGAAATTGATGCTCCTTGCCGCCGCGCGGCGTGTCCAGATGGGGCTCCTTTTCGAAAGGACGCCGCCTACTTCGAAGTCCCCTTATTCCCGTCAGCTCATGGGAACAAGGGGACTTCGAAGTAGGCGGGGCCCTTTCAAAAAGGAGCCCCGTCTGGACGCGCCGCGCGGCGGCAAGGCGCGTCAATTTCGAAGCGTGGCTGGCGCCCGCATGCTAATGAAGCACTGAATATGCATATCAGCGCTTCATTAGTAAACTTCGAAATGGCCATTTGCATGGCCATTTCGAAGTTTGGGGCACGTGTAGACGTAGCCCTACTATTGCATACATCTGGTATATTATAAAAATGAATTTGCTCCTTTAACAAAAGACACTTAAAAAGTAACTGTTTTGCTTTGAAACTGACATTTTATAGGGAAGTTAGAGATCTGTTTCACAGAACTCCCACAGCAAATCAGGAGGTACTTATCTGCATATGCAAACTAGTTACTTAATAATGGTCTACCACACCTCAGTTATTATTGATCTGTAAAGAAACATGCAACTGAAAATAACCAACTCGTTATGTGACTTTTGAGAAAGTCAGCTAGGGTTTTTCTCATGTTACCATTGGAGTTCTGTTCCTTTTTTTTTTAATCAACATTTGTCTTTAAAAGAGCAAAGGTTCACACATTGGGGGAAAATGTCATTCCTGTACTTGCTTTCTGCCCATTGAAAGAAGCAGGGACTCTAAATTACAATTGGGGACTGAAAGAAGCCTATTCATAAGCTGGAACAAAAGGCCCCAGGTGTTTCAATAGAAACAGCTCGTGTGTAAATCAGATGAGTGACCCAACAGAAAAACTTCATTTACAGCCTGATCTCTGAAAACCCCAACATCCTCCATCCCCAGTCACCGGCCAAGACGGATGTCAAACAAATATTCACTTTTATATTGACAGCTCCACCAACAAGGGGCTGGTCTCAGCATTTACTATTTGAAGCTGACTGAGGAAATCCTCTCTTGAACCCATGTCAATCTGCATCTATATTCATTTATGCTTGAATGGTGCAAGACATGCTGAATTTTGACTGTAACCAAATGGGAACATTGATATTGCCACAAGGAACTGATCCTAAACTACAGCAGTTTGTCTGCACCTCTACATTTAATTATACTCATATTCTGGATTTCTGCATAGCTTTTGGACGCATGTGTGCTTTATTACAAATTAATAAGCCACAACACAACAGTTATGTCCATTTCATAGAAGGAGAAACTGAGGTGGGAGAAGAGAGTTGCACAAGGTCACAAAGCAGACACCCAACACACACAAACAGAAGTTTTGTTCTTGTTCCCAGTCCTCTCCTGCAAGCACAAACATGCACTGCTACTACAGAATGGAGGAAGAGCAGTAGCAGATCAGACTAGTGGTCTATATACTCCCCTAATCCTCTCTCACACAGCAGTCAGCACCAGCTGCTTCAGAGGAAGCTGAAAGGCATCCCAAGATGGACCACTACAAAACTTTCCACTAAGGGAATTTTCTTTTTAATTCCCATCACTGAGGGTTCATATACACTGCAGACTAAGCCTGGGGCTCTGCCTCACATTTGACCCCAAGCCCCACCTCGGTCCACATACTAAGCAGTGTTACTCAAACCAGCAATCACTCAGGACTGGGTCCTAAGACTGTTCCTTCTATGAGAGTGGGTAACAGTACCTCTGAAACATCCCTCCAACCCTTGTCATTTTTGAGTGAGGACGCCACACACACCACAGACCGGAGTCAAAGTCTGTGGGTGCAATATGCATGTGTTGCCACAGTTGTGGGATTTGGGTCAAGCCACTGTACAGAAACAACAAGAAGTCCTGTGGCACCTTATAGATTAACAGATGTTTTGGAGCATAAGCTTTCGTGGGCAAAGATCCGCTTCATCAGATGCATAAATGGTGGTGGCGGGTCTTTGCCCATTAAAGCTTATGCTCTAAAATATCTGTTAGTCTATAAGGTGCCACAGGAAGGACTTCTTGTTGTTTCTGAAGATACAGACTAACACGGCTACCTGTCTGATACTTATAAACCCAGAGTTACAGTGCAGGGTGGACACCAACATGCAGATTTACCATGGACCTGGGTTTCCAAGGCAGCACAGACATGGCTTTAGTGTTTGGCCTAAATGCCGAAACATAAGGGGATTTTATATCCCACTGACATTTTAACTATAAATACATATATGTAAATTCTTTTCTTATTTCATTTTGGCAAAACTTTAGAATCAATTACATTTTGTGGTAAAGACAGCCAGAGACTAATTAGGAATGTGGTAGAAGACTGTTTCCTATTGCTTTAAATTAGGTGCCTTTCAATTTCACTGAACATCCCCTGGACCTTGTATTATATGAAAGGATAAATAGAGTATCCGTTTTCTCTTCTCTAGATCAGTCCTTATTTTATATATCCTTCTCAATGAAATAGTCACTATCTTTTCAATTTCTCTTTCGAGAGAAGCATTAGATTCATTTGTTTGTTTTTGTCTCAATTCTGAATGAATACAAGATAATATATTTCAGTGTCTAGTGGGTTGTCCATTCACCTAGCTTTGGGAGATACCTCTGAAGATCCTCGTACTTCTCCAGACTAAGATGAGGAAGATTTTTGTCACTGGTTCTTCCCTCCATCTCCACCTTCCCAAATCATTTAACATATTAAACGAAAGCCAGTCCCAGCACAAATCTCACTGTTAACATTTGCCACATTGAAAATAGGCAATTTATCTCTGCTCTTTGTTGCCTCTTGGCCAGATTCTAAACCCTGACAACGCCGTTTTACCTTGACAAAGTTGTCCTACCAGCCCTGTTTTATCAAATTTATTCTCTTGTGGGTCCTTTCAATATGTGGGTCATGTCAGAGGTCACTAAATATTGTTTTAGTAAATTTTGCTAGAGGTCAGAAATTCATCCCTTCCTGCAAAATTGAATGGTCCCTACTTGGGGAAGAAAGTGGATAATTTCCAGAAACACAATGTTTTAAAAATATAGTGCACACAATGTGTGTGAAAACAGAAATGTGACCACTATAGAAATAAAATACGCTATAGTAGTTCAAATATTAGATATTTGTGGGGCAGGGGAAGCAAATGTGGTGGAACTGAAACGAATAAGAGAGGTGATGGGAAGGAATATTGTAGTCTTTTGCGTAAAGAAGGTTGAAACAACCTAACCTATACCACAATTAAGGTGCAAAGCTGACAATTCATGTCCACAATACAGCACCTCACACAGTGTAATTTGTGTACCTCTAGCATAGCCACAATGCCTTTCATTTTATAGGACGTGTTCAGCATCACTTAGCAAGTCAGTGCAGAGCCAGAAAAGAATCCAGATCTCTTTATTCCAACTCCTGCTATTTGGTCAATATAATCTGATATTAGATTTGGACACGAGCTGCTTGTCCACATCTAATTCCATCTACAGCCATTGCAGGATTGTTCAGGCCAGCAGAGTGGCCAGTGCTTTGTGCAGTTCATTTTAAATGATTAAGCATTAGGGCTTCCGCTTCTCTTGGGAAAGTGTAGTCTGATGTCCCACTTCCCAACACACACGCTGTAAGTGTGGAGAGAGAATATGATCACAACCTACTATGGTATGAAAAGTGCAAATGCTAACTGAGAAAAGGAACTGTTCCCACTGGGCCAGTGCACAAAGTAAGCAAGGGGAATGAGAAAAGACTGAGCAGAGGAAAATTAATGCCGAAGATCAGAAAAACATACCTGAACAATGAGTTCCATCTAGAGTAGACACTACACTTGTGTCCCAAAGGAAGCAAGAAAAGCGCAATCATTTAAAAGCCAAAGAAACAAGACGCTGGAGACTTGTGGACCAATCATGCAATGGCTGGGATTGGGCTAGTGGTAATCAAACACTCCATTTCTGATTCTTTGAAAAGATGGCACTGTGTAAAACAGAATACGGGGCCAAAATTTTGGCCAGCCAGAATGAAGGCTCTTACAGTAAAACATCTTCGTTGGAATATTACTCTTCATATACTTTTTAAAATAACATGATGGCAACATGGCTTAGGAGCCTTGACCTGTGTAAGATTAGGATTAAGAACCCTGTATAAACCAGAAAGCTTGTCTCCTTACCAACAGAAGCTGATCCAATAAAATGTATTACCTCCCTCACTTTTTGTCTCTAAGCTTATACCAAGCACTCACATTGAGCAGTTAACAGTCACAAGGCCAATCAGTGCACAGATTCCGGTGAGGGCATAATACACCAAACATGTCAAGAGTCTTGTGATCTACCAGCAGAGAGGCATTCTTGCCATCGTCCATCGTTTTATTATTATATGGATCATATATAATAAAAAGCATAAGAATGTACGTATCTGTAACTCTTCACTCCTGTTCAACTTTGCCTTTCTGCCACTATATTAATGCCAAAACAGTACCGAGTTCGACCATTCTGCCATGTGCACCCAACGTGCATCTTTCTTGTCATGATGAAACTTCATTTTAGGCAACATAGCAATTACAAATCAGCTAGCATTTACATTGCAAACTGCCATTCCCAGGCATTTATAACAGCTGTAGATACTCATTTTGGCTTAAGCTGGATATACAAATTCCAAGCCGAAGAACAGTATTCATCCCTCCAACCTTTCCCTTGCCCAGACAACCACACACACACACAAATACCTGCAACTTCGGATCAAGGATTTAAAAAAACTTTGAACATTCAGAGAAAACAAGAAGTTTCCAGTGCATACTTTGCTCCGTCACAATCCAACATAAACCAGGTTAAAAACTGACTGCATGTGGCAAGCAGCTAATCTTTTATGGGAAAAGAAAACTAACACTGCTTTCTAAATCTGTGCAAAACACTGAACAACCAGTAAACTCTTCTTTGTTGGAAGTTGACATCCACACACATGCTGTCTTGCTCTCTCTCAAACTGGGGCTACCAGGCATTCTAAATACTTAATTACATGAGTGCATACCCCAACATCCATAGGAGCCACCCCAGTGAATTGTGTAAATAACATGCCTTTAAAAACCTTAATATATGAATACAGATTTACTGGTTGTGGAACAGTTACATGTACCAGAGAGACTAGAAAACACAATTTGAAATAAAACCCCTCTGCCTAATTATGAATTTACCAGGGAGACGAAAAGGGCCCTGAGCAAATTAATACTTCCATAACTTTTAGAGAAAGTTGTTTTGTTTTGTTTTGTTTGCTTTTGTTTGGAAATAGGAAAAAAATAACCTTAGGCTTTAATTCAGCCAAGAGGAAAACCCTTGAAATTAACAGATAGTTCTGACGTTCACTTGCTATTGAAAGATGCTGTGCCCTGAACATAGTCAAAACACTCTCTTAAAAAAGACATAATTCAGACTTGATTATGTGATGACCCTTTGGAAGAAGTTTTTTTTTAAACACTGATTTGAAGATGATTACAGATCTGGAATAAAAAGAGAATGGCAGCCTGCTCCAAAAGGTCATGATTAGGAGGATATCAGACAATTGGCTTTCATGCTGCCAATTCTCAACAGAGGGCTACTGCCTCAGATTTATGGAAAACACATTTATGAACTTATCATAACTATTGTTCTTTGAGATGTGTTATTCGTGCCCATTCCATGCTAGATGCATGCATGCCATGTGCACAGTTGCCGAAGAATTTTCCGTAGAGGTCTCTGTAGGACTGGCTCTAGAACCCCCTTGAGATGTGTGTCAGTATAAGGGGCACTGCCAGTTCCACATCCTTTCAGCTCCTTCTTGCCAGAAACCTGGACAGAGGTGGAGGAGGATGGATCATGGAATAGACACAAGCAACGTGTTGCAAAATACAACAGGTATAAAAGTTCAGTAATAATTTTTCTTCTTCAAGTGCTCACTCATGCCCATTCTGGCTGGCTGAGTTTTCTGTGAGCGGACCAGCATTGCACCCACAGCTCATTTTTATGTTTCTACCGGTGTTGCACATTCACACATGCCTCTGCGCACATAAAAAAACCCTACTCCACACATGGCTGGAAAGAATTAGAGGGAATATTGTTGCTGAGGTCACCCACTAGAGTCGGCTCTCCAGGATACATGACCTTTTGAGGTGAAAGGCATGTTTCACGCAGAAATCCCACAGCTGGCACAGGGCTGAAGACCGAGCTCCTCCCTGTGTGTTGATGTAAAACATTGAGGCCATGTTGTCCATCCAGACCTGCATTACTTTGTTTGAGAGCTGAAGGAGGAAGGAACGTCTGGTGAGTTAAGTGTGCTCCCTGAGCTCCTGGACATTTATATGCTGGGAGAGTTCTTCCTGGGAAAGGAGACCCTGAGTCTTCCAACTAACGAGACGGGCTCCTCACCCCAGGTCTGAGATATCCTAAACAAAGGTTCCTGGCAGATATGGGGAGTCAAAGACATCCCTTTCATTCAGAAACCATGTCTCTCCACCAAGCCAGTGAAGCTTGGGCAGGCTGCAGAATCGTGAGTACCAAGTCCAAGAGGTGTCTGCCTGGGGAATAGATTGAGGCTAGCCACATACGTAGATGTCTGACACACTGTTACATGTACAAGACCACATAGGTACATGCTCCCATGTGAACCAATAATTTGAGGCAAAGCCAGGAGGCTTTAAGAGGGGAGGCTGTGACTGGAGGGAAATTAGGTCTGGCATAGTCTGGAATCTGGTGTCCCGTAAAACTGGCCTTGGTGGAGTTGAGCACCGCCTCAACTAACTTTTATTCTCTGAACAGGAAACAAACGTGGCTTTTGCTTATTTATTAAGGGACTCAGTGTCTGAAAAGTGGCCCATACTATGCCAATACTATGCTGGACTTGAGCCTGCAAGATGACGTTGATCAGCCAGTCATTGAGGCATGGGTAGACACCTCAGGAGGGCTGCAACCAGTGCTGCCTGCAAGCCAGGAATGCGTACAATTGCCAGGAGAGATTCAAATGCTGCCCAGACGACGAGCAGAGCTTCCACAGCTCGGTTTTTATTTCTACTGGTGGTCCACATGCAGATACAAAAATTAATTAGGCATTTTGACGGAAAAGATTTGAGGGTACAACTACCATGCACTGTGTGAAAATCTAAGCGGCTGACGACTGGCTGAAAGGAAGTGCATTAGCGGTGCTGACCCACCACAAACCTGATGAATCTCTTGTCTTTGCAGAAGACAGAAATGTGGAAATCAAGGCTGATGTACCCGTCTCCTGAATCCAGGGAGAGAATGACAGCGGCACCAGGGAGACCATGCAGACCCTGTTTTCGGAGGTAGTATATGTTAAGGTGATGCAGGTCAGGGATGGCTGTAGACACCTCTTCCTTCCTACTTGGCCTTCAGGAATAAGAAACAACAGGAGTAAAGTCTAGAGGAATCTCCCACTATGACCTGCACATATAGGAGGGCATGGACTTCCTGGATGAAAAGCTGCTTGTGAGATGGATCCCTAAAGAGGGACAGGGGAGGAAAGGAACATAGAAGGGATTCGGATGAAAACTCCAGGATGTAACCGTTACAGTGCTAAGCACCCATTGGTCTGGTGTGATGTGAAACCATAGTGGGTGGAAGAGTGAGTGACAGGCAATACAAAAACAAAAGGAGGGACGGATCTAATGCCAAGACTGGTATGTCTATCTTTGGTCATCTTGGCTGGCAGCAGTCCTCTGGGGGTGGGTAGGATCGGGGGACTTCGGGTCCTTTGCCATCTGAAAAGCCTCTGGAGTCAAAGGGGCCCATGGGCATGAGGCCCCCTGCCTGCTGGCATGAGCCATGCCTGGATCAGACTCTGACTCTATGTTCTAGGCAGAGTTGCCAGAGGAAGCAGCAGCTCTAAAGAGGACAAGTGGCACAGATCTCACTACATCACCCACTCCCCACTTGTACTTCTTCAGCACCGCAGAGCACCGTCTCTCAGTTCGCTGTTTCTTAAGTTTCTTCCTCGGCACTGGGGATGGAGTATGGTGCCAGGAAGAGCAGAGTGCTGGTGATGTACTTTGCATGGAAGCCAAAGTTCACAGTGCTGACCTGCAGCAGCACAGCTCTGAGGTTAGTCTCCATGAGTAAGTCCTTCAGAAGAAGCTCTGTCTTTCTGAGCATGCAGTTTGAAGCTCCTGCAGAACTGGCATTTCTCTTGAACGCGAGTTTCCTGATGCACTTCAGATAGTTGCAGTGTGGGTCACTCACAAGCATGGGCTGGCTGTAGAAAGTGCATGTCTTGAAGCACGGTGACTGTGGCATGCTCAACCCCTTGGGCAAAAGTCCCTCAACAAGGAGGGCCATTATTCACATTACAAACGGCTAAATGTAGTGCCTTGCATATTGAATAGTAACAGAGAGAAAGGCGTGCTAGATGTGATAGTATATAGACTAGCATGGCTTTCTCTCTGTTACTATTCACATTACATACACTAAGAACTACATACACGAACTACAAATCTAGACAATATACTACAAAGTCCAAACTGCCAGGAAACACACCGTGAAAGAGCATGAGGGATTGTTCCAAGCAACCCTCACAGGTAATAAGAAGGAACTGAGAAGGCAGTCTGACAGCTACCACTAAGGGAAAAATCTCCAGCAGTGCAACACATGGAGCACATGCACCTAGCATGGGATGGGTGTGAGCAAGTACTCGAAGAAGAAACTGTACTACATTCTATCACAACCTGTGTGCCTCAGTATTTCTAAACCCGCAACAAAAATTATTTACATATTTGGGCAGAATACTTCCAAAAACAACCACGGGAATTAGAAAAGAGTTGGTTCCAGGCTTCTGCTTTACTGTCCACGTACAGTGAAATCCTTCAGGCCATCACAATTAAGGACCCTCAAGCACTAACACAATTCACACACAGAATCACACAATTCACCAGACAAAAACCATAAAACAGAAGGTATTGGTATATTTCACTTATGAACCAGATCCTGGGAGTTTGGAAGAGTCATCTTGAGAACGACTGGCCTCCACTAACCAGAGAATTAAGCCCTTTAGCAATGTGCAGTGCTGGCACACTCATTAGCACCTTCCCACGTCCAATAGCTTAGGGGTGAGTACTGGACTTCTCACCAATGCGCTGATTGTTGCTGGGTTCCCCCATTCATCTTTCACATGAACCTGTAGCTAAGTAGGATTAGTTCTTTGACTAGTAAGCGTTTGGTAAATATTACAAGCCTTGCTATTCTACAAACCTCAAACCATCCAAAACAAAAAAGCAGTCCAGTAGCACTTTAAAGACTAACAAAAAAATTTATTAGGAGGTGAACTTTCGTGGGATAGACCCACTTGTTCAGGCCATAGCCATACCAGAACAGAACAGACTCAATATTTAAGGCACAAACACATTTGCTGTGATCCTACTGGCAGAAACCAAAAACTACAAGATCTCTACCAAATATTCATAAACCTGAATCACTCACCAGGAGAAGGAGAAAAAAAAAAATCAATAGGGCCAGACACTGTGCCTTAAACATAAAAGTGCTGCTTTTTGGTTTTGATAGTACACAGACTAACACAGCTATTTCTCTGTTACTCCTCAAACCATCCAAGTGACTTCCCATACTCTCATATTCATTTCTATTGATTTCTCCTGTATCATACAAAAAATTCTCTATGGCCGCATTTGTACTATGGACTTAAGTCAACTTCACCAACGTCAGTGACGGTAAACCACTGCAATGCCATTGTTTGTGCATCTTCACACAATGCTTTTTGTGCTGGTGGAGCAAGTCACAGTTGGTGCTGCAGCATGGACAGAGAAAGCAGTGTGCTGTGTGTAGATTTCTCACTGTGTAAATAGCCACCTTCACTGGCGAGGAATTTTGGGAATGGCTCATATTACATCGGGGTTAGGATCACCACCCCCTATGAAGCCGTTTTCTCCATATTTGTTCCAATGGCTTCCGACTGCATTTTGCACTGTCTTTCCATTGCCCCGGTAAACTCTGCACTCTCCATCTCTTCCTGAAAGCAGGAATCTTGCCCTGATCACTGGTCTTAACGATAAGTGTGGTTGTGTGGAACATAGTGTGGCCGATACCGCAGTATCCCCCGAGCAGTGAGTCAGAACACAAACCTGTGCTGCCTACCCTGGTGTGCACCATGGAAAGAAATAATTCAAGACTGATGTTGGCGTTCACAGATCACCTGCACACAGTTGACCGTCACTGCTACTGAGCTCGGGAAGAAGGAAGCACCATGTGGTTGTGATTACACTGTGATGCAAGTACAGGATGACAAGTACTAGCTACAAAACTTCTGAATGTGCAAAGCTACCTTCCTTGACCTGTGAGAGAGCTCACCCCTGCCTTGTGGAGAAGGATACCAAAATGAGAGCTACCCTAACAGTGAAATAGTAAGTGGCGATTGCTGTGTGGAAGCTGGCAACTCCACAGCGCTGCTGGTCAGTCACGAATCAATCTGGAGTTGGGAAGTCCACCGCGAGGGTTGTGGTGATGCAAGTGTGCAGGGCCATAAATCACCTCCTGCTATGAACAACTGTGACTCTGAGCAGTGCATGAGAAATAGCGGATGGCTATATGGCAACAGGATTCCCTAATCACGAGGGGGTAACAGATAGTACGCATTTCCTAACTTTGCATCACGGTATATCCTACTTCTTTATAGTATTGAGTGTACTAGTGCCACAGTGTCCAATATGCAAACTGCGGTGTGCAAGAATGGAGCGCCCTCTGGCCCCAGCAGGCTACCATGATCTCCAGACATGACTCGGGTAGGTAATTGGGGGAGGGGGGAGCACGTGGCTGGGGGCGACTGTGAACTCTTTTGAACACCACTGTACTAGTGGACCACCAATGTTGTTTCACTGACATCGACACAAATGTTCAAGAAAAGTATGAAACGCAGAACTTCACAAACACCGATTTGTACAGAAAGCTATGGGCAGGGACTTTCTTCCTAGGCCATAAGATTCCAATAGGGAACGTGGAAATGCCCATAGTCATTCTGGGAGACCCAGCCTACCCCTTACTCACAGAAAAGGCAGAAACCTTGACAGCAGCAAGTAGTGCTTCAACAACAGGGATAGCAAGTGCAGAATGTGTGGTTGGCAGATTAAAGGGCTGCCAATGCTGCCTTTTTGGCAGGTTAGTGCTCAGTGAAGACAACAGGCCCATGGTCGTAGCGGTCCACTGTGCTCTGCACAACATTTGTGAAGCCCAGGGAGAAAACTTTGCCTGGGGTAGAGCTCTGAGGTGGATCACCTGGCAGTTGATTACGTGTCAGACACCAGGGCTTTTAGATAGGGTCACTGGAGGCCCTAGTCAGTTCAGGAAGGTTTCGAAGCAGCATTTTGACAATGAGCCTCAGTAACTGTCTTTCTGTAATGCATTGAGCCAGGCCACCTTGAACAATCCCACTAATGATTCTTGCCCCAGCTGTAGTAAGCAAATGTGCCAATTGCCACTGTGCAAGAATTGCTGTTGCACCCACTCTGTGTAGCTCACAAATAATCACAGTCTTCATAAGACTATATTTTTATTAAACAGCAATACACAGATTAACATTTGTTGAATGGAACGAGACAGTGAGCAACACCATCTGAAGTGAGCATCTCACAGCTGAGTGAAAGTACAGCTGTCATTATGGAAAATATCCCAGGAGTGGAATGCATGGTGTACTGCAGTGTACTGGGAATGTGCAGGAGAATTTGGGGAGGGCAAAGAAGGAAGGTCTGTCTGGGCTACAGGAGGAGTCAAGCGTACTACTGGTGGAACACACATGTAATCAGAAACCTCAATGTCGCTGTTGGGTCCTCCATGAACTTTATTATCTGTCCCTGATCCTGTCTCATCTCTGGCCCCGTCTCCTCTTCTGACAACCCATTCCTAATTTCTCATTTATTGTCCCTCTCCAAGCCCTATGCTCGCTATCAGCCTGATCCAATTGCAGCACTTTACAAAACACGTTCACTTATTTGCCTCCATTTTGATGGAGGCACTCTGGAAGAATGGAGAAGCCCTCAAGGGCACACATGCAGAAGAAAAAGAAACACTATACAGAGCCAATATTGTTATGGTCTTGAATCATAGAAGTTACATACACATCTCCCTCACTTTCCATCGGCAAACATAGCACTGTGAGCACCAAACATGGTGAGTGGAGTGGTGCAAGGTGGGATGAAATCTGTGTAGTTTCTGAAGGATATCAGTACAAGTGCCTTGGGCTACTCTTCTGAATACTGGAATGTTTTCCATGGACGGAATCACTCAAAGCCTAAATCTCTCCATTAAGGATAACTGAAAATGCAAACACACATCTTCTGCAGGACTGTAACTTCAGAGTGGGTCCGTATGCTACTAATCTTTGCGCTGCTTTGGTTCCTCCAGAAGTAACTATCAACTTGCATGGCAAAGTTCCTACAATAGAAGAAACAAAGCAACTCTTCCAAGGAACCGTCAGAAGAGAATTGCAGAGTATCTACAGGAAAGTTTCTTAGAGAACTCTGTGAAGGATTCCTGACACCTTTGTGTGTATTAAACCTTTCTGCAGGGCTCCCACTGTGTAGCTTAGGGGTTGGCAAGGCAGGAGTGGTGCGCAAGGTGGGAGCTCAGCCCCACCTGCCCCATGCAGCCACCCCTCCTCCTGCACATCCAAAAGCTGTCAGGCTGCTTTCCTACCCCCAGGTGGCAGGTGCCCACCTCAGCTCCCACAAATCTCTCCCGTAGGTCAGCAGCCAGCTGCTCTGGGCACCCTGTACAGCAGTATTTTCTGCTGCCCTTGGCCCAGCCCCTCTCTCTGGATTGAGTGGAAAATGACTAAGGTCAGAAAGGGCAACAGGCTGCAGAGCTCCTGTGCCGGGAAGCACAGCCAGGCAGGATGAGAGGCCAGCAGAAACAGCGCCCTAAGCAGATCACAACAGCCTAACTAGATCTTCAGAGAAGGGTGGCAGGCCTCAGTCCAGCTCCTCCCTGGCTTCTGAGCTGGAGCAGCCCCTCTGGAAGGGTCTGCCACCAGCCCTTTATGCAAACCATAGCCTGGGTATCCATTTTCCAAGGCCAGAACTCCAGGGCCCAATCCTGCCTTTGCCGGCTGCACACCCATGACCCACCCCGGGAGTTCGGCAGGGAATTGAGGGGCACAGGAGGACTTGGCCCATCCCAGTGTTGCCATGCTGCAGAGGTGCGCTGTGCAGTGTACTGGGGCAGCCTGGCAGAAGTTAGAGGGAGCTGCCGCCACCTGAGTTTGAGGGGGGCAAAGGGACTTGGGGAGCAGCTGTTGCAGGTGGGGGAGAATTTACGGTGCTGCCACCTGGCCAGCCTTAATCCTGGGCAGAGGGAAGTTTGCCCCTGGCCAGTACCTGGACTGCTCTGTGCTTGTCACGCAGTAAGTTCCTCAGGCTTTCTGCGAGGCACTGGGCGCTCTGCTGGCCTGGCACTCTCAGAGAGAGGCAAGCAGAGGCGGATTTCCCTCACCGACTCCCGTTCACCACGACCACTTATTTTATAGAAGACGGCAGGCGCCTCCAGCCAGCTGCTCCCCAAATCTGCGTGCTCAGCCTGTCCCATTGCAAGCCAATAGTAAGGAGGACTCTTCTTCTTGGTGACACGTGAATCCACCCACTACCCTTAGTGCTTTGTAATGATTACTTACTATTAAAATATTTGTAGCCCCCCCCCGACACAAACCCCCACCACCTCCACCTCACAATGTCACAACCTGCTTGTGTGTCCGTGACTTCAGGGATATTGACTGGAAGCTCAGCACATGTTTAAGTAATTTGCTGAACGCAGTCCTGACCAGTAACACATCTGTTGTCACAGCACCCTACCAAGGAATGAGAGAACCAATTATCCTCTTCTACTGACAGGGAAACTGAGGCACGGAGAGGCCAAGTCTGAGGTTCTCAAAAGCGCCTACAGGAGTTCTATGCCCAGTTCCCATTAAGTATCAAATGACAGCAGATGCATAAATATCTTTGAAGGTGGGGGTCCCAGCTCCCCAAGACGTCTTTGAACCTCTGCCCCAACCTTCAACACACCGCAGTGACTGGCCAGTGGATGCAGAGAGTCAGTGGCAGGGACAAGATTCAGGTGCAGATCAGATTTTAGGAGCTCTTTCCTCTTGGCTTTGCTGCCTCCCCTGAACTTTCAGCAATTTCTAGAACCAAGCAATTCTTCTTGGGGCTGCTCCAAAAATGCCAGGCTTTGTAATGAGGAAGAGGTCACGTGAAGGATGTAAACCAGTTGATTAAGGCAGCAGGAAGTCAGGAACGTCTGCCTAAGGACTGACAAAAGACCAGCTGATGCTACCAAACACCACCTAAACAGTACAAAGCTCTACCTTTTTATTTTTTAATGAAGCTGTTATAAGTAGGACCATCAGTGACTTTAAAAAGTATCACTGGCACTTGGACCACATAAAGAGGTGAAAAGGTCAAATTTTGGCACTCTGCCTCAGGAAGGTTGCTGACCCCAATGTAGCTGCACAGGGGAATGTGAAGTAGAGACAAACACTGCCTAGTGTTGTTAATTTCCATCCCTTCTCCCATGTGCACCATGCAACAAAATAAAGGCCATCTCTACCTTACTCTACACTTATTAAGTTTGCAGATGATACCAAGCTGGGAGGGGTTGCAACTACCTTGGAGGATAGGGTCATAATTCAGAATGATCTAGATAAATTGGAGAAATGGTCTGAAGTAAACAGGATGAAGTTTAATAAAGATAAATGTAAGGTGCTGCACTTAGGAAGGAATAATCTGTTTCACACATACAGAATGGGAAAAGACTGTCTAGGAAGGAGTACAGCAGAAAGGGATCTAGGGGTTCTAGTAGATCACAAGTTAAATATGAGTCAACAGTGTGATGCTGTTGCAAAAAAAGCAAACATGATTCTGGGATGCATTAAGCAGGTGTGTTGTGAGCAAGACAGGAGAAATCATTCTTCTGCTCTACTCTGCACTGGTTAGGCCTCAGCTGGAATATTGTGTCCAGTCCTGGGCACCCCAATTCAAGAAAGATGTGGAGAAATTAGAGAAGGTCCAGAGAAGAGCAACTAGAATGATAAAAGGTCTGGAGAACATGACTTATGAAGAAAGGCTGAAAGAATTGGGCTTGTTTAGCTTGGAAAAGAGAAGATTGAGGGGGGACATGATAGCCGTTTTCAGATATCTTAAAGGGTGTCATAAGGAAGAGGGAGAAAACTTGTTCTTCTTGGCCTCTGAGGAGAGAACAAGAGGCAGTGGACTTAAGCTGCAGCAAGGGAAGTTTAGGTTGGACATTAGGAAAAAGTTCCTAACTGTCAGGGTGGTCAAGTACTGCAATAAGTTGCCAAGGGAAGTTGTGGAATCTCCCTCGCTGGAGATATTTAAGAACAGATTAGATAGATGTCTATCAGGGATGGTGTAGATAGTGGTCGGTCCTGCCGTTGGGGCAGGGGACTGGACTCGATGGCCTCTCAAGGCCCCTTCTGGTCCTAGTGTTCTATGATTCTACCTCATGTAACCACACACTAGGACAGAAAACGAACATTTACTAGAGCTCACCTGTCCTGCTTCAGACATGCCAGAGCTGGACTACTGAGACTGTCTAGACCCTCTGGAGTCCAAAAAGGCTCTGACTCATCATACCATGAGAGGAACCTGTCCCGTACACCTCCTCAAACTTGACCTCCTCATCAATCACTTCACCCTCAGGGTTGACTATGCTGACCACTAGTTCACCTCACCCTGAAGTATCCATTGGGCTCTTTACAGTGGAGTTTGGTTTGCTAGTGAGGATGGCATGCAGCTCTGTGAAAGTGGCAAGATTTTGGCATCATACTGAGCCTCCGCTCCCAGGGCAGCAGAGTTGAAACTGCTCACCAGAACAGTCATAATGGGCATTGTGGGACACCTCCTGGAGCTCACTTAGAGCAATATAAGCAAATGCACTGTTTACACATTGTATTGCTTTAACCGTGTCATAAAAATCTAGATCACTCATTAAAGTGGTTTTATTATGTTGGTGTAACAGGAGAGATAAATCGCTGGGATGAACACAGCAGACACCTCCATTGTTTTGTTCAAAAACAATACTTTTGTTGACACACTTCCATAGTGTAGAGAAGACCTAAAGCTCCGATACCTTCCCAATTTACCATGTTTTCATGAGTTTCCAGTGCTATAGCAAATTTATTGGGCTAACAGTCACACAAATGGACTGATTTGTATACATTGAGATAACCAAGTATAGATTGAACCTCTCTAGTCCAGCAGCTGCCGTAACTGACCAGTGCCGAATAAGACAATTTGCCGAAACCAAGAGAGATCAGTGTTGCTTAGCAGCATTACCAATACTTTCACTGCATACCAGGCTCTTAGAAGATATTTAGGCATAAATTAGAGCTAAATAACAGCACAGAACACTGAGAGCCAGGACAGGTAGCTGTAAACAAACTTTGTGGAAAACTTGGCAATATCCATAAAGGGATATCCAGATAACCAAAATCATGCCAGACCAGAAAGGTTCAACCTGTATTTCTTCACCTGCATAAGAACCAGGAGGAGAGTGTCAGTTTTAAATGTGGCAGAAGTGAACGTCTGCTCACCCAGAGTGGTTATGAGTTTCTTAGGCTTGGTCTACACGACAGAGTTGGGCTGATGTAAGGCAGATTATCCTCAACCTAATTATGTTTGTGTACACACTACGCTACAGACTTGCTTCCGCAGACGTGTGTCCTGCCGTAGCCGCATAACTCCAGCTCCACAAGTGGCATAGGGCCCATGCTGGTGTAGTTAGGGCGAAGCATCGTCCACCTGTGAAACCGACAAGAAAGCAGGGCTGTAAGTGGGGCTGTCACTGAGGCACCTAGGTGGCTGTCCACTCCCGGCTGGTCTCTTGCCTTCCCAGCCCCTCTAAAGCTCGTGGAAGTGCTCTTGGTGAGGATGTGCACGCCCAGCCTGCACTGGATGTAGGTTGACCTAACATAGGTTGCCTTATATTTCTACCGTAGGCATGCCCTCAGGTCCTGAGATTAAAGGTGACTGGAGATTTCTTGCCCAAAAAGGAATAAGCCTGTCCTACTTGTAAAAGATTTCCCCATGTCAGTTACAAATGCCTCCAAAAACCTAGCAGAGATTACGCCTTACTGAAGGAATCTTGCTCAAATTTCTAACAATTACATTTAAATTGGTAATCCAAAATCTTTTCTGAAATTTACAATCTTTGCATCTGTTTCCATGAGATGTAGTCCTTTGCTTCACAGAGCTTATAAATACCATGCAGTGCCTCTGTGGAGCTTACAAATGCAGATGTCATGCCCTTCTTGAGCGGTACTGAAGTAGAGAGTTTCATACTATATAGACATTCAGAATTACTTCTTCATAAACAAAAAGGTTCCATACGCCAACCCATTAAAAGCACCCTTATGAACTACCGCTCACTGAAATCTGAAGCGTGGAATTATTTGAAGTTCCTTCACCAACGTTCTTTATTAAGTAGGCTAAAAATTTTAAACTTTTTAGAAAGTGAATACCAATTATGACTAATTCCCAGTTTTTAACTGCTGAGTCATCGCAACTTGCTTATATACTCTCCTACCTTACTATATCCTCTCCTTGGACCAATTCCCCATGACCACTGACCTCAGCCTTGACTTTTTTGTGTCACACTTCATACAATGGTGCACTATATATGATACTAACCTTGGGTTCAACTTTTCATTTGTGACCATTTAATAGGAGTTGATTCATATGTACACAGAGAATTGAATGTGCAAAGCACCAGTCATTCATTATTAAGTACTGTGCAACGATTGTTCATTCTGTTATTTATACTGGAGGCACCTGATGCATTAAGTGCTATACACACAGGCAATTGTAAAAAAACCCAAAACAGTGCCTCCCTCAAGGAGCTTAAAATCGTTAAAGGTAACAAGAGAGTAAATGAATGGTAAGAAAAGATGACTTTTTTTTTCCCTTTAAAGGTGCCATCTTGGGACTGGGAGAACTTAAGTACAAGTCCCTGCTCTGCCAGACTTCCTCTGTGGTCTTGAGAAATGTCACTTAGTCTCTCTATACGTCAGTCCTCCTTCTGCAAAATGGAGATAACAGCACTTTCTCCTTCATGGGGTGTGCTGAGGATAAACATATGAAGGGTTGTGAGGTCCTCAGATATTGTGGTGCTGGGGGGCCAGATTAGCATCTAAGCTGAACAGAGACAACACGCAGCCAAGAAAGAGAGCAAGGTAACAGTGAAATGATCTCCTTTACAATAATCATCAGAAGCCCTGAAACATCAAACACCTAACCACGTTGCCTTCTAAACTGCTGTGAAGACTTATTGAGGCTATGAGGGGAACTCCACACTTGGGACTTTTATCTAACTTTGCTCTATACATTCAAAAATCTATATGACAGGGAGCAAACCTACACAGACAGGGAGAGGAACTGGATAATTTGTCTTTTCTATCTCCAATTTGTGTAATCCTAGACAATCTCTTGGGAACACACAGCATACTCAGAGACTGTTACATTATGCAACCACCACACAGGAGTGTTCTGAGGACTCCTGAAATTAGCACTATAGCATGTTAAAAGCTTAGCACTATACATGTTAAAAGCACCACATATTAACAAGGTGCTTATTTTAAACTTTCCTCCCCAAGAAATAAATGAATTTTAAAATTAAAATAATCTACAGTCTCTAGGTATTCATTGGAAATATAGAATACATATTCTGGAAGGTAAGTCAGAGACAATATTACAAAACAGGACAATCACTCTAGCCATTTCTTCCAGGAAAGCTCAGCTCAAAGGGAGTGGTGCAGATTTCACTGAGATTTTTATATCGATTTTTCCATCTGACTTGACTGACGTACAGCTGATTTGTATCTCAAATACTCTGTCGGATTATAGAGGCCTTTGCTGGCACCAGTCTAGCTAAGGTACCATCAGAGGTTCCAGTACAGAACATCTGTAGAGGTTTATAAAAATTCTAAAATAAATAAAATAAATAAATGCTCTAAAAATTCTACTCCGAGACACTGTGGGCAGTAAAGAGGGTCAGAAGAGCTTTTTATGTGATACAATACCAAGGCATAATGGCACACAAAGAGAAATGGTCACTTTTAACTCTGAAATATCTTGTAGTGCCTTGCATGTTGAATAGTAACAGAGAGTAAATATCTTGCTGTCACAAGTCACCTAAAATATTTAGTTTTCTTTTGAATATAATCAAAGACATTTCAACTAATTAACAGCTCAAATGTATCTGGATTTCACAATCCAATTTAGGATCGCTATATAACCAGGAAAGGGAGCAAAATATTTCTATTGATCTTATGTATGTATGCATCAACCCTAAAAAAGCCCTCCCCTTCCTTGGCTAAGTTTAGCCAGTTTTTGAAAGGCTCAGCTTTGATGGGATGGGATGTTCCGTAGTCTTGGTAAAGACAGTGCTGCCATTTGAAGAAAGAGGGTTAAATCAGGAACAAGGCTGAACAAAAGAACTGCAGGTGGTTTCTTTTACCAAAAGATGAACTTTTAAGAACCAGACAGAAAATAGAGTTTTACAGATTATTAAAAGCCTGTCATCAACATGCATATCTGGTCATTTGTAATGTATTTCCTTTAGCCCACATACGCAGGGGCTGGCAACCTTTTTTTTTTTTTTTATTTCAGTAACAAAATCAGTAATTCAAGAGCCACAATACATGTGAATATGAGACATTCTTTAATCAATACCATTGAACTGTACTTTTTGTAACCCCTACTTTAAGAACAGCACATGCAATTATTTTTAATGTGATGCATATTTACAGCAAGACTTTCCCAAATTTTTGACATTCTCTCAAGGTTGCATTTTTTTTTGGGGGGTAGTGGTGCATTTCTCATTGCAAATGAGACAAAGGGAGCCTTGACAAACTTGATATAAATGCGAAGGATTGGATCAATTCAGTTTGAAATGCTATGTTTTCATCTTCGACTTTCCTCTTTTTTGCAGCCATTCCAACCCCACTTTAATTATAACTGATGGAGCTCCATTCCAAACAGCTAAATGTAGCGCCTTGCACGCTGAATTTTACTTCACATTTAATTTCAGTTTTCTTTCTTAAAATGCACTTTACCCTTCACAGCAGGAATGCCACAAGCTTCCTTTTCCTTTCTAAAATCAAGACTTTATTAGTAACGCGAGCAAAACACAGATATGGGATCATACCCCACAATGTACTGCACATACTAAAATGGGATTTAGCCAACATTTTAAGATCACATGTAGGTTGCTATTTAGATACAAGTTGTTCTTTTTTGGGCTGTTAGACGTTCACCGTTATTTAAAATAATTAGAAGGGTTTTTTTTCTTTTTACTTTGCAATCATAGCATTGGGAGCCCCAAAGATGTCCTTAAAAAGCTGCATGCAGTTCTGGAGCCACAGGTTGTAGACCTCTGCACATATGTATAGACCACAGTTCACTGCTACAGCACAGCAACATTGCATAAAACAACCTACTACTAAAGGGAAGGGGGCAATTGCATTAGTGTGGGTGACCCAGGCTCAGGTAGTGTTCATCTATTAACTCCACTTTAAGCAGGCTGAAAATATGCAAGTGTAGTCAGCACAGTTTTTAGATAAAAGTGTCAGTTTTATGGATATTTATAGCACGCGTCCAGTCTTGCAGAACTCCATCTTCCTCCATCTCATTTGTAATATAAACTGCTTTTAGCCCACATTAATACACTGTTACTGGAATACTTCTCACATTCTGTATAAGCAAGGCAGCAGATCAATACTCAGCTACACTGAAGAAATGAAGCATTGCTGCGGAATCCTGTTAAAAGCACACTTAGAAGAATAAATTTAATGAATAACCAGAGCTCCATTCTGCTTGGATAAATATTCAGGTTTGTGCATATTTGTAAAGTGGCTTTTTGACTCAAATCCTGTTTTTAAAAGGCCACTAGAACAAGGGAGAAGCTTACAAGTAACCTAAAACTAAATGCATTTTACTCCACTCTCTTACCATCCTTGCTACTTACCCAAATTGTGCGTATAAAAAGAGACTCCCTGCAACCCCACCCCACACAGAGAGGGGCCACTTTACTCCAGCAGTTCCTATTGCAATCTCACAGCACCGAATTTGGAACAGCTATTTCCATCACATAGGCTGGAAGGAGGTGTCACAAGCAGCGGTCTGTAATCTCAATGAAGGATCACGCAGAAAAAGAAATAAGACGAGGGAAGATGTTTATTAACATTCAACAGCAGCACATTGAAATCAGAGAGATGCCATTACTTACACTGATTTTTTAAAAATACTTTCTTATTTGCTCCACTCAAAGTCTCCATGTAAAAGGCTGGCTTCTCCACATAGTTAATTTTCATTTATATCTGCACACTTATTTATAAAATGCACACTTCCATATGGACCTGAGCACTCAGTAAAAACGTCTGAAAATCTACCCCAAACAACCTTCATAACCCTTTCCCTACTGCACCTACCTTACCACCTATGTTCAAAAAGGACATTGTGCTCTACAGGACGACAAACTCAGGCAGCAAAACCACACAAACTGCAAAAGTTAAAGGCCTCTACTAAAGTCACCTGTCTCCTGCCATTATATTTAAATTAAGAGTGTTAGCCACAGTGTCCTGGCTGACCTTCATTACTGTGACAGTCAATGAAGTAAGATAAAGCAAAAGGTGACTTCTCAGACAGCCACAGTCCATGGCCCAGAGAACCCTTCTGGAATTTTAGAAATTAACAAACATTTGTCGTTATAACAACACTATTGCTTTGGATTGGCAAAATAGGACCAGATCTTCATCGTCACTTGAGCATACAAGCAATTTTAACTCCACTGAAATCAATAGGAGTTAAGGGTATGATGTACCTGGAAGGATCAGGGTCTTAGTTATTACTCAGAAGATAGTGAGAGATGACTGGAAAGACTCAAGACCATCAATAACCCCACTCAAACCTGTTATGGAATTGATCATGTGAGATTAAGTTTATTTTGTTTTTGTTTTTTTTTTTATTTTCTCCCATCTACCACCAGTGACTTGGCTCTTTCTTTGTTTCTATTGGGCTCGCGGTACCATAGATCCTTTCAACATCACCCTTAATCATTTTCACAACTCTAGTTGCCACGACAACAAGATGCAGCTTATCTGTGCTGTTTTCATTTTTCCAGTTTTCGTTGCCATAACAACGCCATCATTCTGGCTTCCTACAAAAACAGCAACTTTAACTCCGTTTTCTCAAGGACACTGGATTCTCCCAAGAAGATACATGGGCAAGGATTAGCTTTATTCACACAATTTTTAAATTACAAGATTGTTTTGAAGGGAGTTTTATACTCGTTGAAGTGAGAGGCTGACAGAAACTGCTAGCGCTGGACTACTGAGACACTGAAAGCTTTGCCTTTAATAATAGCTCAAGTAATATAGCATGAGACCACTTCTGAGCAGGGACTCCCAATAGTGTCAGATTGTGTCAAACTACTGGATTGTTATGTGATGTGAGCAAATGTCCACACTTGTTTCACCCAATCAAATCTGAATTAGGCTCTAGATGTGAGTCTCGTGTGTATTAACCCACTGGCCTTCACATTATTACCACCACCGAACAGCCTTACATTTGAAGACTCATTTTAATTCTGTAATTTGAGCTGCAGCAGCAGATTTCTTTCCAGACTCCGATTCATTCCCCTTTACAGCAATTCTGTCTTGAACTTTCATTCAGTAAGTAATATAAATTCCTACGATTTATGAAGAAAAGGTGATGCACACATAACACACACGTATACAAAAGCCACAAATATGACTATGCAAGGTATTAGCTTACAGAGCACTATAACTTAATTGGACCTTCACACATACTTTACTAATGAGACAAGCACAAGTGTCTGGCACAATCCCTCACATGAGATGAGAAACAGGAATACAGTCCAACCTGCTTTAGCCATGCTTGGTATCCAGAAGCTGTAAGTTGGAATCCATCTTTGGGCATGTGTATTCGGGGCTAGGAGAGAATAAACATAAGAGAGATCTCCTTTTACATTTGGACCTGGCTAATCTAACCTAATTTCTGGATGATCTTAAGCAATATAAATGTTTTTTGGCCACACATACAAAATTTCAGTCCCCAGATAAGCTCCTGCTAAAAATTACTATTCTAACATCAGCTTGTCTGAGGGTTTGATACTTTCTCCTCGTTAGCAGTAAAAACCATTTTCCACTATGTTATGTTATGCATACTGCCACTCCTATTCAAATCTCCCCTCTGCTCTCTCTCACTTACCCCTACACTCGAAGTGCACCTCTCATGGCAGATGTACTAGCATAGATGAGCCAGTGGTACTTCTATCACTGGGGAGTAGTTGAATGCCAGCAGCCGGTCTACACTAGGGCTTCCACCATGTTACTTCCCCCACTCCCGCCCCAGTGGAGCTGCTCCAGCCATAGCATAATGGTCAAAAACACCAGTGTAGGCATAGCCTCTGTGTGGCTGTTGATGGTGAATGTTGGCACCAAACAAGTTACATTTATAAGTTAGAGACAAATACAATCCCTCCCCCAACTTGTTATATATAATTATTGTTTCCTCCCCTGTTGAGTCCAGGAAAACGCAAGCCATTAGGTTGGTCCTGGTACACTATTGATGGATGTAGCTAGTTTTTGTATATTTGCCAGCAATAAACAGTCTGTCATAAAACATTACTTTGCAACCCAACAGAACCTTTACAGTCTAATGGACTCAATGGTGCCCCCAAAAGTGGGAGAAGTTTAGAAAGTGACAAAACTGTCTCTTACATAAATTGTTCCTGTCTTGACTGAAGAAGATTATATACACAGAATGGGTGAAGCAGAAAATGAAGTGACAGTGGAGCAATAAACCTTTAGAGAAATAGGGAGGAGGTGGTTATCCTTGTTTTTATTTCAGACCCTAGGGAGCAGGGCATACACAGCTCCAGTCATACTGCTGAGCAGAAGCCTGAACATTAGCACTTCAAAAGAGATTTACTAAGTTCCTTTTGCTTAACTCTGGTGGACATTAAAATCCTGAAACACCTTTCTAAAGCAGTACACACACTTATCCCAGTGTCCTGGCCACAATCTCCGTCAAACATAAATTGTAATAACCCAGACTGCCGATGAGCTATTGCCAAATATAGATTGTAGGCAATGTGGCAGCTGAGTTTCTGCACTGGCAGCATTTGATGCACCATTTGGCTAACAGACCCACAATGTGCTTTGGTGCAGTGGGTCTTACCCTTTCCAGACAATTCTACCCCTTTCAGGAAACTGATCTGTCTGGTGTACACACCAAAAGTTTCACCTCACTTAAAAACTACTTGCTTACAAAATCGGATAAAAACCATACAGAAAAATGTCACAGTACGCTATTGAAAAACTGCTTACTTCCTTAATTTTTAAACATACTGTTATAAATCAATTGGAATATAAATATTGTACTTACATTTCAGTATAAGAGCATAGAGCAGTAAAAATAAGACATTGCCTAGGAATTTTTAGTTTGTACAGACTTCGCTACTGCTTTTTACACAGCCTGCTGTTAAACTAGGCAAATATCAAGGAGCATCTCCCCTCCACCCCAAACACAGTTAACAACCACTACTCTGGTGGACTGAGTGCATGGCTGAGAGCATTTTTTCCCCCAAGTCCTAAATTTACCTCTGCCACTAGCTTGACAGGTGCTTAGCCTATCACTGTAAAACAACGATAATACTTATTTATCCCATCTCAGGGGATTGCCATGATGAGCAGATGTATCTGTACATACAGACTTCTCTATTCAATGTAAATACTAATCATCAAGGAGGAAGCACTGCACAGGACCACATTTTGTTTGATAAGCACTGTAGATACTTTTTTCCTTTAAAGAATTGAAAAAAATCATAATTAAGGCAAAATAATGAACTTAAGACAAAGGCACAGTACGGGAAGTTAGGCCTGGATACATGTCCCAGACTTACCACCAACTACCAGTGAAAACGTGCACAATGGCTATGCTTCCCTTTATGCTTCTGTCACCTGACCTGTAAAAAGAGGATAACACTAACCTACCTCCTATCTGTTAGTCTCCAAGGTGCCACAGGACTTCTTGTGTTTCTCCTATGAGTGGCACTCACTTTTGTAAAGCACTCTCAGATAAGAGATTTACATTTATTTTGTAAACCCCTGGTTTAAAAAAACTGATCTAAATCAGGCTAACGCTTTCTTTGAAATACTGATTTGAAAATTCACAGCATCGAGGTTTTGATTAAAATGTGTAATGAGCTACATTAAAAGCACTGTTCTCATAATGCTGGCACTGACTGAGGGTCTTGTTGGAATTTTATAAAAAACTGTTACAAGCAAAAAAAAAAAATAGAACCTTGAAAATTGAAGATGTCGTTGTGTAAACACCAAGGCCAAGGCTACCGTACGTACCTAACTGGCATAACTACAGCACTCAGCGATATGAAAAAGCCCACAAACCTAAGCAAGGTAGTTAACTAACTTCTCTCTCTCCCACCAAGCCAGCAATACATCAGCAGGAGAACTACTCCCAGAGACACAGCTCCCACCTCTCAGGAAGTTGGCTTACCTGCACCAGCAGAAGAAATTCTCCTGCCGACATAACAATTTTCTCTGAAGTGCTGCAGCTGTGCCCTGTATGTGAAGACAAGGCCTTACTTGGACATTTAACTTCATTTACATGTGCATACTTAATTTCAGTGGGATTACTCATGCTTAATTTTAAGCATGCGCACAAGTGTCTGCAGCACCAGATTAAAATTGTATTTTTGTTAAAAAACCTCTTAGCGGCATAAAATATTTGTCACCTCAGGTTTTAGAAGTTATTTAGATTTCCAGAGGATTAACAAAGCCACTGTAAACATTTTTTTATGAACACAGGCCATATTTACAAAAATAAGAACCTAGCGTTGGCTTCTACCCGTATTTGGTACCAGAGGGTAGGGCTTTTCAAAAGCAGCTTAACCTAGTATGTATAGGTTTTGTACCAGAGTAACTTATTTGAATAGGGTCATCTTCTGCCAAAGAAGCTGTACCAGGATACACCTTCCTGTGAATAGTGTCATCAAGGTGCCTCATACCAATATGGCTTATTTTCTTCCTTATATTAGAATAAGCAATGCCAGTAGAAGACACTTTTATGCTGGTATAACTGCATCCACACTATGGCTCTGTACCAATAACTATACTGGTGCAATTACAGTTCCTAAAGGCTTGTCTACACACGTCTTGTTAATGTCAAAAGTGCAAACTCTAGTGGAAGGGCAGAGTTAGGTCACAGCATTGCAGCTTTGACATGTGGAAACTGGATGTACTTGAGAAGAGGTATTCATTGTCAAAACAAAGGATGGACTATTTGTTTATCAATTTTGTGATTCACTTTGTGTTGTCACACTAAAGATGAGGATGAGAGCCCAAACTTAGCATTTTCAGCATAAATGAGCAGTTTAAGTAGGGAGCCCTGAGAAACAGCAGTTTTGAAAGTCGTGTTGGTAAGGCCCTACCAAACACAATTTCATGGTCACTGAATTTTTTAAATGGCAAATTTCATGATTTCTGATATTTAATCTGAAATTTCATGGCGTTGTAATTTTGGGGGTCCTGACCCAAAAGGACTAGTGGGAGAGGAGGTGGTGTCACAAGTTATTCGAGGGAAAGTTGCAGAACTGTTAACCTTACTTCTGTACTGCTGCTGGCAGCGGTGCTGCCTTCAGAGATGGACAGCTAGACAGAAGCAGCTGCTGGCTGGGAGCCTGGTAGGGTATTGTCACCCTTATTTATTGCAGAATCATAGAATTCTAAGGCCAGAACGGACCAGAGTTGGTCATGTCGTCCAGCCCCTGCCTAAAGCATAATCAACCCCAACTAAATCATTCCAGCCAGGATCATATCAAGCCAGGACTTAAAAACCTCTAGGGATGAAGATTCTACTGCCTTCATAGGTACCCGAATTCCAATGCTTCACCACCCTCCTGGGGAAATAGTTTTTCTTAATATCCAACCTACACCTCTCCCTCTGTAACTTCAGACCATTGCTCCTTGTTCTGCCATCTCTCATCACTGAGAACAGCCTCTCTCCATCCTCTTCAGAGCTCCCTTTCAGGAAGTTGAAGACTGATATCAAATCTCTACTCAGGCTTCTCTTCTGCAAACTAAATAAGCCCAAATCTTTCAGCCTCTCCTCAAAGGCCATGCTCTCCAGCCCCTTAATCATTTTCGCTGCCCTCCACTGAACCCGCTCAGATGCATCCACATCCTTTCTATACTCGGGGTACCCAGAACTGGATGCAATACTCCAGATATGGCCTCACTAGAGCTGAATAGAGGGGAATAACTTCTCTCCATCTGTCAGACATGCTTCTCCTAATGCACCCCAATATGCCATTAGCCTTCTTGGCTACAAGGGCACACTGTTGACTCATATCCAGCCTCTCCATCCATTATAATCCCCAGGTCTTTTTCTGCTGCACTCTTACTTGGCCAGTCAGTCCTCGGCCTGTAACAGAGCTTGGGATTCTTCTGTTCCAAGGGCAGGACTTTGCACTTCTCCTTGTAGAACCTCATCAAATTTCTTTTGGTCCAAGCTTTCAATTTGTCTAGGTCACTCTGAACACTATCCCAACCCAACAACGTATCTACCTGACCCCCCAGCTTAGTGTCACCTGCAAATTTGCTGAGGGTGCAATCCATCCCCTCATCCAGGTCATTAATAAAGATGTTGAACAGTACTAGCCCTAGAACCGACCCTTGTGACACTCCACTTGAAACCGACCACCAACCACACAATGAGCCATTGACCATTACCCATTGCGCCCAACTGTCAAGCCAGCTTACCTATCCATCTTACAGTCCATGTATCCAATACATACTTCCTTAAGTTATAGGCAAGCATGTTGTGGGAGAGAGTATCAAAAGCTTTGCGAAAGTCAAGCTATATCACACCCACTGACCTCCCCATGTCCACGAAGCCAGTTACCTCCTCATAGAAGCTAATCAGATTGGTCAGGCACAACTTGCCCTTGGTGCATCCATGTTGACTAGTCTTGATCACTTTCCCTTCTTCCAAGTGCTCCAAAATGGATTCCTTGAGGATCCCCTCCATGATTTTTCTGGGAACTGAGGTAAGACTGACTGGTCTATAGTTCCCTGGATTGTCCTCCTATCCTTTTTTAAACATGGGCACTACATTTGCCTTTTTCCAATCATGTGGGAACTCTCCCAATCTCCACGAGTTTTCAAAGATAATAGCCAGAGGCTCTGCAATGACCTCTGTCAATTCCCTCAGTACCCTTGGATGCATTAAATCCAGACCCATAGATTTGTGCACCACTAACTTTTCTAAGTAGCTCTTAACCCGTTCTTTCCTCACCGAGGGCTGCCCACCTTCTTCCCATAGTGAAATGCCTAGTGCTATAGGTTGGGAACTGATCTTGTTTGTGAAGACTGAGGCAAAAAAAAGCATTGAGTACTTCAGCTTTTCCTGCCTCATCTATCACTAGCTTGCCTCCTTCATCCAGTAAGGGCCCTACACCCTCTCTCATCACCCACTTATTGTTATCATGCCTGTAAAAACCCTTCACATTCCTTGCTAGCTGCAGTTCCAACTGTGCTTTTGCTTTCCTGATTACCCCATGGCATTCTCCAGCAATATATTAATACTCCTCCTTAGTCATCTGTCCAAGTTTTTACTTCTTATACACGTGTTTTGATTTGAGCTTGGCAAGCATTTCCCTGTTAAGCCCAGCTGGTTGCCCACCACATTTGCTGTTCTTACGGCACATCAGGATGGTTTGTTCCTATGCCTTCAATAAGACTTCTTTAAAATACTGCCAGTTCTCCTGAACTCCTTTCCCCTTCACATGTGTTTCCCAAGGGATCCTGCCCATCAGTTCTCTCAGGGAGTCAAAGTCTGCTCTTCTGAAATCAAGGGTCTGTATTTTACTGCTCACCTTTCTTCCTTTTGTCAGGATCCTGAAATCCACCACCTCATGGTCACTGCAGCCCAATTTGCCACCCACTTCTATTTCTCCTACTAGTTCTTCCCAGTTTGTGAGCAGCAGGTCAAGCTGCGCATAACCCCTGATCGGTTTCTTCAGCACTCGTACCAGGATGTTATCCCCAACATTCTCCAAACACTTCCTGGATTGTCTGTGCACTGCTTATTGGTCTCCCAACAAATGTCTGGCTAAGTAAAGTCTCCCATGAGAACCAGGTCCTGTGATTTGGAACCTTCTCTTAGTTGTCTGAAGAAATGCTTGCCCACTTCATCTACCTGGTCTGGTGGCCTATAGCAGACACCAACCACAACATCACCTCTGTTGCTTCCGCCTCTAAGCTTAATCCAAAAACTCTCAACTGGCTTTTCTCCCTCCATATACGGGAGCTCTGAGCAATCATACTGCTCTCTCACATACAGCACAACTCCTCCTCCTTTTTTTCCCCTGCCTGTCGTTCCTGAACAGTTTACACCCTTCCATGACCATGTTGCAGTTATGTGAATCATCCCAGCAAGTCTCCGTTATTCCAGTCACCTCACACTTCATTGACTGTGCAAGGGCCTCTAATTCTTCCCATTTGTTACCCAAGCTTCTTGCATTTGTGTACCAACACCTTAGACAGTTACCTGATTGGCCTACTTTCTCCTTGCGAACCAGGGGTGGTCCTTTGCTATTCCCTCCTCCTTCCCCACTTACCTCAGGAATTGTGTCATCATCCCCTGACAAAGTTAGTTTAAAGCCTTCCTCACTAGGTTTGCAAGCCTGCCTGAGAAGATGCTCTTTCCTCTCTTTATTAGCTGGATCCCATATCTTCCTAGCAATATTTGTTTGCAAAACAGAGTCCCATAGTCGAAGAAACCAAGAAAACCATCCACCACCATCTGCGTAACCACGCATTTACCTCCACGATTTGATGATCTCTACTTGGACCCCTTTCTTCAAAAGGGAGGATGGTTGAGAATACTACTTGTGCTCCATATTCCTTGATCTTTCGTCTCAGAGCTACATAATCCATCGTGATCTGCTCAAGGTTGTTCTTGGGTGTGTCATTCATGTAATATCCATCTAGAGCACTGAGCACAAAGCCTATGCAGTTATTTTCTAAAAGAAACCATGACGCCGTGTGCCTGAATAAATTGATCAATATGGCTTGTAATTATTCTTATGACCACCACATCTTGGCCTTTTCCCATAATTTGCATTGTCCTGACCTCTTCCGCCTCTTCCTCCACCACTACCGAACTGTTGCTGTTGATATACTTCCTTCAGCTGCGCTACCTTGATCTCACACTTGCTTCCACTAACATTATAGAATTTTTTTTCTGGGATCTTAGAACATAAGAATGGCCACACTGGGTCAGACCAAAGGTCCATCCAGCCCAGTAGCCTGCCTGCTGACAGTGGCCAGTACCAGGTGCCCCAGTCTTCTTGACTGGATCTTCTTCCTTGAAAGTGATGAACACAAAAAACCTCTCCGGTTGTTGGTCTTTGGATCCCCTGGAAGTTCAATTGCTTCAGTTTCTCCAAACTCTCTGAAGCATTCCCTGAATTTCTCTTCTGTGGCTTCAGGGTAAGTCCTCCAACAAAAATTTTCTGCACTGGATCTTATTTCATTGCCAGGGCCTTTATGGGATCAATAAGTCATCCATCTAACCTGTATTCCTTCTGTTCCAAAACTTTGTCAACACTTGCAGCTTCTTTAAACAAAATATATCCAAAGCCTCTTGATCTTCCTGTGTTTGGGTCCACCTTGATTGTACAGTCAGCCACTTCACCACATTTGTCTTTCAAGTCTTTTTTGCTTGTATCCCAGCTGAAACCACCAACAAACATTCTCCCTGTGTCCTCCTTGTTCTTGCTGGCATTGATCTGGTTGCCTTTGGCTACATTCTGGCTGGTGGCAGCAGGTGCCGCCACCGCCACCACAGCCCTGCCGCTCTAGATCTGCAGCTCACCAGAGCCCTTTGGCTTTGTGCCCATTCCGGGTGGTGTCAGTGGGCCCTGCCACCTGCCGCCCCACTGCCGAGGCTGGAGAGACAGCCGCCTGAAAACCCGCTCCTGATAAAATCCAGGCCAGCCGGAATCACACTAAAATCCTCACGTGGATTCGAACTGGGACCCTGTTGCGTGGCTCTCCCCTGCCGTCACCCCTCCCCAACCAGAGACGTACACTGCTGTCATCAGAGCTGGACTACAGTCAGTAGCCACAACTCTCTGGGCACCGACATCTGAAGGCAGTGCAGACATAAGGGTGGGCCCCCTGCAAATACCCTTGCTACAACACCTTTAACTCTCTTTTGGGTCAGAATTGCCCAGTGTGACAAGCAATTGTCCCCTCCAGTGAAATCTGTAGAATATAGGGTAAAAGCACACCAAAGACTAGATTTCATGGTGAGAGACCAGATTTCACAGCCTGTGATGTGTTTTTTATGGTTGTGATTTTGCTAGGGCCCCACATATGAGAAATAATTGAACTACAACTCCAAATGACTGAAATGGGAGCTGTGTTGCTGGCACTTCTGAGGGAAGGGGAAAGGCAACTAAAGCAACTAAATAAATATGGGGTAAAGCAACTAAATAAATATGGGGTGAGGCCTTTTCTACAAGACACAGCAGCATCACTTTCACTAAAATTACATTTAAATCAATCATCACTCAAATGTTTCAGATTTATTGTTTTTCCATAAGTTTGCAATTATATCTGAAAAGCAATCAAGTGGCTTGGCAAGATCTATTCCTTTTTATAAATATATACTACTTCTCATGGTTTTATTATTCTCCACTAATGAGTCATCTTAATAGTTGCTCCATTACAGCACATCTGACAGAGGTCTGATTTACTGGGGTCATCCCTGCCAAGATAAATTCTCTCCTCTCCCTTGATAACTGGTGCTACTTTTTCTTTTCCTCTAATCTTACACTGTTATCCAAAAGAAATAAAAATAACCACCAGTGATACAGGAAGTTGATTTGCTAACTTAGTTAACAGTGTTGTGACACTGTCATTTTCTGCCCTGTATCAGCAGCTAATCTGTAGTGTCCTCCTTGTTTTGAAAGGTGCTTATCATTACTGCTGAAGATTGATTTTAAAAAGGAGTTCACAATATCTCAGGCTTTTCTGAGTCAAATTTAATCTTCACTTGTATTTATTAATAGGCCTGCTTTCTCCCTAGCTCTTCTCCCTGCCCCAACCCCCAGCTATATTAAAAATCCTTGTTATTCCTCATAACCCAATGGACCAGAATAACTCATTTTGTTTTTTGCTGCCCTTGTCCTTTCCCTACAAGCATTAGCTGACTGTATTCTTCTTTAGTTACCTTGTCCCCTTTTCTAGGCTTAACCTAATAGATTTGAGCAGTCCCTTGTGAGGTCTGGAATGGCTGACTTCTCAGAACAAGTCAAGATTTTAAAATCCTATGAAAGCCCCTTCTTTATCCTCTGAAAGACTGATTTTAGAGGACATTAAATTACAGGCCTGAGTTCCTATTTTCTAAGCCTAACATAACCCCTAAAGGCTTATAATATCTGAGTCACAGCTGGAGCTGTGGTTACTGTGTATACAGTTTAAATATCCACCACTTTACAGTGCAATTTATTTTAAAAATCAAATCAGACACCGTGTCATAAACAAGGGCTAATTAAGTACCCAGCAGGTACAGTGATCCTTGTGCAAGAAGGGTTCTTAAATATCTGCAACTCCACTTTGATTAAAAAAGGATAAATATATCAGAATGGGATAACTATAAATTGGAAACCTCCGTGATACATGAAAGGCAAAGTCTGATTGTTGCCATATCTGCATATCCTATATCAGAAGAGAAGTGGGTGAAGTGCACTAAAAACAGAACAAGCTTGAATCAGCATGGACTCTCTATTTGCTAGTTATTTAGCAAAGCGGAATGAGATTTTAGCAAGTCTGATTAAATAACACTAATAAAGCATTTAAAAAAAAAAAGGGAGGAGAAAGCCTCAGCTTCTCCACCCCATGAAATCACATCAACAAAGTTGGAAATAAAATTGAACCCGCATCTCCTTCATGACTCCACAGACCAAATGCTGGGCTGATTAACTATTAATTCCTTTTAAATTGTATCTTAAGAAACATTTCTGTGCAGTAATTTGTTGTACCATGGAATTTACTGAATAGGAAAACAGACTTGCTGAAAGTTCCTCAGAGTTACAAGGTTCACATATCCCTTAGCCACTGGACTCTCAGTCTCCATGCAGCTATGTGGGCAGAATTAGACCAGTCCGTCACTGACGGGAAAAGGCATACCCATATGCACTGAAAAGCCATCCAGTTGAGACCACTTTCATAACCCAGAATGATGGACTGGAATTTAATGAGTTTGTGTTTACTACAGCAACAATCTGAACACCTACTGTAAAGCATAACATTATGACCCAATTTAAATGACATAAAGAGGATTTCTTATTCTTGTGACTAAAGAAATATTTCAAAAAAAGACAGAACCTTGTAACTCAGAGAGGATTACTGTATTTCACAGAATCATAGAAATATAGGGCTAGGAGAACCCCGAGAAGTCCTCTAATCCAGGCTTCTGTGCTAAGGCATGGTCAAGCAAACCTAGACCAAGTCTCGCCCAACCTCTAATGATGGAAGTTCCACAGCTCCTCTTGGAATGCTAATCTACAGCAGTGTTTCTCAATCTTTTTTTTTTCTTTTCACAAAGTACCCCTTTTTCAAAAAATTGTAAGTACCCCCAGACTTCTCTCCCATACCACTAAGGGTATGCATACCACTGGTTGAGAAACTTGGGCCTAAGGTAATCTGAGGTCTTGAAACAAGTGCCATTCAACCTTTCTGGATTACTGCACTCTTTTCAGGAGTCAGATTTGTTTGGCATCCAACAAGTTACACCTCACTTAAAAAACAATTACAAAAACCATGCAAAAATATCGCCGGAGACTACTACTGAAAATCTGCTCATTTTACACCATCTTATTTTCAACTAAATGAATAGGAATAGAAATATTGTACTTACCTTTCAGCATAAGACACATTAAGCAGTAGAAGGGCGTCACTGTCTGAATGAACTTTTAGATTGTACTGACTTTGTGTGTTTTTGTGTAGCCTGTTCTAAAACTAGGCAAATATCTAGATGGGTTGATGTGCCCCCTGGAAAACCTCAGTGTACTCCCAAGGGGACACATACCCCATGTTGAGAAGCACTGATCTATATCTTAACTGCCCTGATAGTTAGAAAATGTTTTCTGGTATCTAAGATAGTATCCCTGGCTGCAGATTAAGCCACTTCTTCTCTGAGCTACCTTCAGTGGACACACAGAATTACTAGTCACAGTAAGGGAGAGGTAGCCATGTGACTCTCTATTCTAACAAAACAAAACAGCAGAAATGTAGTACTTAAAAGTCTAAAAAAAAAACCCCAGTGTTCATTATAACAGCCCTTAATATGTCTGAAGCCAATTAACAGGTGGTCTCTTTGTCTTTCCAAGACTAAACATGCCAAGTTTTTTTTAATCTTTTTTCACAGGTTGGGCTTGCTAAACCTTTCTCCACACCCCCCCGCCACAAGACTCCCTCCAATTTTGTGCACATTTGTAAAATAGTGGCTCCAGAACCAGACATTTCTCCAGGTCAGGCCTCTCCAGTGCCAAGTACAGTGAAATGATTTCCTCCCATGTCTTACATACGACTCTCCTTTTTCACAATTGCATCACGTTGTTGACTGGGATTCAATTTGTGATCCACTGAAATGCTCCGACCCTTCTCAGGAGAATGACGAACTACCTAGTTGGTCCCCATTTGGTAGCTGTGCATTTGATTTTTCTTTCTGACATGAAATACTTCGCACTTGTCATCACTGAATTTCACCTTGGTGAATTCAGATCAATTGCCCAATTTGTCAAAGTGATTATGAATCCTAATTCCATCCTCTAAAGTGCTTCCAATACTTCCAACCATGGTGTCATCTGCAAATATTGTAAGTCTATTTGCTATTCCACTACCTAAGTCATTAATCAAATTAAATAGTACTAGATTCAAGATTGACACCACCCCCCCATGAACGAAACCCCACTAAATACACCATCCCAGTTTAACAGCAAACCGTTAATACTATCTTGAGTGTGGTCTTTCAATCAGGTATACACCCGTCTTATACACATTTAACCTACACCGCATTGCCCTATTAAGTCAAAATAAATTCTCCCATTCTGTTTCCTCTACAAGGTCAAAAGACCTGATAGCCAAAGAAGCTTTTACAGGAATGTGCCTTCAAGGAGGTATTAAAGAAGGAATGAATGAATGAATGAAAGGCAGCGGGGATAGCAGAAACAGTTGGAAAACTCACATGTAAGTTGAAACTCACTGCAGCATCCTTATACATGACAAATAGCAACAAAAAATACCTCAAAAACAGACTGAAATATCCCAGAGGTTGCTGATCATCTGACCAAAACAAAGATAATTTGTCCTTTCTGTCCAGAAATCAAATCCCTGAGAGATTGTGTGTTACTTTCCAACCCTGCACGAGCTATTCGCCATCTTCAGTTTAAGAGACTCTTTTTCCATTTCACAATACAATCATGGTTCTCTGGGATACAGAATGTCCTTGAAGCACTTTGTACCAGTTGTCTCTGGATGCAGCTCTTATTAACAGGTCATTAAGGGAATGGGCAGAGGTAAATCTCTTCCAACATAAAAGCAGCTATCAAGACAAGTAATACCTTCATAAGTACCATGGGTGCAGGGATGTAGCCAGATGATAATGAACTATATTAGAAGTGCTAGACTTGAGTGATAAAAAAAAATGGGCAAGTCTGCAATGAGACAGACGAATGGGGAGGTTTGCATCTTTCAAGCCTATTGATAACAGAAGGTTGCTGTTATGGACTAACATTTCCGTTTTGAATCTGGGCTTTGACATGAATCTGTTGAGGAGTTTCAGGTCAAGCACTGCTCTTCTGCCCCCGGATTTGTTCTTGACCAGGAACAGAATGGAGTACATTCCTGGGCTGCAACTCATTTCCTTGGTCTAACATGCAGGACATGAAGGATTATGGGCTGCATTTCCAAACTCCTGGGGGTTCCTGGGAATGGGAAGAGGGTATGTGACTATATCCAATGCACAATCTCTTAGGACAAATTTCAGAATCCACATAACAGAGATAAACATAAGAACGGCCACACTGGGTCAGACCAAAGGTCCATCTAGCTCAGCACCCTGTTTGCTAACAATGGCCAACGCCAAGTGGCCCAGAGGGAGTGAACAGAGCAGGTAATCGAGTCATCCCTCTTCTGTCACCCATTTCCAAACTCTGACAGAGGCTCGCAACACCATTCCTACCCATCCTAGCTCATAAGTGTTCATGAACCTAACCTCCATAAATGTATCTATTTACTGACTGAAACCTGATAAAGTTCGGGCCTTCACAGCATCCTTGGGCAAGGAGCTCCACAGGTTGATTGTGCACTGTGTAAAAAAAAAAGAAAAACCTTCCTTTGTTTTAAACCTGCTACCCATTACCTTCATTTCGTGACCCCTAGTTCTTATGTTATGGGAACACAATAAATAACTTTTCATCATTTGGCAGGAGAGTGATTGCTTGATTGATACCTGTTCGGTCCACTCCCTCTGGGGCATTTGGTATTGGCCACTGTCAGCAGACAGGATACTGGGCTGGATGGACCTTTGGTCTGACCCAGTATGGCCATTCTTATGTTCTTATTCACCGTCTCCATACCTCATTATTTTATAGACCTCTTTCCCATCTCCCCCAACCTCTTCTTGTCTAAGCTGAAAAGTCCCTGTTTTTTTAATCTTTTCATATGGCACCCATTCCAAACCCTCAGAGACCATGCAGTGTGTCACTCCATCCCATTTTGCTTTGGCTGAGAATCAAGAGTTTTGGGAGCAAGAACCAGATGGTCTTAGGGATTCACTACTCTTAGATTGGCCAACTCTCATTCGAGAGCACGTTCCCCAAAATAGCCGAGATTCTCTCATCGGCTAAACCAGACAGTATAGAAGCCTCACGATTATTACATTTCCTGTGGTCCCTCTTCTTGCCTTCTCCACTACACCTGGCCCTGGACCCTCTTCCTGCCTCCACCTGCCTGTCTCCAGCTCCTCCACCTTCTACCCACACCCTGGACCCTCTCCCCACCTCTAGCCCTGGGAGTCTTCTGGAAAGGGAGGAGCTGGGAGCAGCCACCACCACTAAGCCATGACAGGGAGGGAAGGTGCCTCCCAGAGCCAAGCTCCAGCTGCTGCTAGTGACTATTCCCGCCCCCCGGCTGAGCATCAGGATGCAGACTTACATCAGTAGCAGCGGCCAGAGCACGGCTCTGATCAGCACCTTCCCTCCCTGCCACAGCCTGGCAGCAGTGGCGGCTGCTTCCAATTCCTCCCTTCACCCACAGCCAGAGATGATCATATATGCAGATACATATCTCACAGAGCTGGAAGGGAGCTTGGGAGGTCATCAACTCCAGTCCCCAGCCCTCTTGGCAGGATCAAGCACCATCCCTTCCAGATATTTAAAAAACAAAACAAAACAAAACAAAACTCTCTTTGCCCCAGACCCAAAATGGCCTCCTCAAGGACTGAACTCACAACCCTCGGTTTAGCGGGCCAATGCTCAAACCACTAAGCTACAGACAGCTGGGCCAACTCCACCCCACCTCCCTTACTACCACCCCAAAGCCATCCAGAAACACTTCCCCCAAGCATTCCAGGGTGGCATACAGATTGGGCGAGGGGCAGGTCTCCCCAACCCCTTGTGAAAAGAGGGGAGTTAGAGCATAAAAAGCAGGGGGCATCAGTAATGATGCAATACCGTATTTCCCAGAAGAATCACAAGTTTCATGAGACAAATTAGAACTAATAATATTCATATCCTATTAAAAATAAGACAAGTTTCAAACCATTTTTAAATCAACTTTAATGATATAATGTGTTCTCTTAACAGGTGGCTAGTGAATTGTAAAATTAACCAAAATACAGCAATAAACACATGACTGGATTCCCCTCTCTTCGCCATTACCAGTTTACTTTGTGACCTTACACAAATTACTTCACCTTTCTGAGACTGTTTCCCCTCCTGCAAATTGGGAATAACATATACCCATGCCTGTAAAGTGCTTTGATAGCCTCAAAGACACACATGTGCATTATAATATAAGATGTATACCTTAATATCACTCTGAAAATGGATTCCAGAATTTTCAGTCCCAACTTGCCTCAGCAAGTTGCCAAGATAACTTCATGTTTGACTGCTTAATAATTACATTTTAAACACTTAATATTTAGCTGAAGCACTTAGAAACCCTGCAGTTTTCCTTTAACACTTCTGTTTCCATAGAGACATACCATCAGCAATTCTATGTAAGCATCTAAGATGGTATATAAATAAGTGACTGGCAGAACATTCTCAAAACAAAATATTGTAGAGAAAAAGGTTGGGTTGGGGAAACATTAATATGTTACAACCAGGCAGGCTGAACAGAGCTATCCACATATGCCTTACCAATAAAATTCCACCACCGCATACTGGCACAGAATATGGCAGGCATTACACACGAATAAGTGAATGAGGAAACTGCAATTGCTAACTCCATAGCTTATGTCACTGGAACCAAAGTTTCAAGCTTTTCAAGTTAATGATAAATGGGCTTTCCTGTAATCAGAAATAGGTATTTTTCAATGATAGAATAATGACAATAAACCAAACTGCTAACATGGAAACATCCTGGCATAAGAGGTTGCTGTCGGGACCGACCCAGCTGCCAACAAATATTTGTAGCAGAAGTGTTTTCTGGTCAATTCTTAAAAACATTTCCAGTATGTGGATCACATCTTCACACAAATATCGGTTCACCCCTTTTCCTGCAATTGACAATTACTAAAATCAACTAACATCTGACAACTGTGTACGTGGAAAACGAACAAAAAAAGACAAATATTTTTATTTCCTTTTAACATATCGTAGCACCCAAAACGAGGAGTCAGCACTATGCAACCAGCCCCAACTCAGAAGATCACTAATAAATCTACCACAGACCACAGCTTAGTAGTTTTATTCAGTTGGAACTACTGAACTAGGCAACCTAAAAGCAGTTTACACAGTAAACTCTTTCATTTCCGGCAATCTATCATCCAGAACTCTCAAATAACTGACATTGTAACCCATAAGTAAATTTTAGTTACTTATTTCATAACTACTATTAGTGAAAGTAATTATAAATAAATACGGCAAATACAGTATAAGTTTACAGTGTACAATGCTACTCTTGTTGGTAAATAGAGTACTCTGCAGACATTTTTGTTTGTTTCTTAAATATCTTCTTTAGTATTATACACTGCTAGGTATACCTCTTTACTATCCAGAATATTTGACTATCTGGCAACCTTTCAGTCCCGGGCATGTCAGATATGAAAGCACTTTACTGTGTTATATGCATGGCCTCATTGGGGAATACACACACATACCACATAACAGTCACTTCTTTTATTCTGCCTAGAAACATTCCTTATCCGCTCACTTCTATATCATGTGCCAGTCTGACACCATATGCTGCATCCTTGTCACTATTAATTTCTCCCCAGTCATTTTATATACACACACCATATATTATATATAAATTTTATATAAACTACAATTTAGCACCAAATACTCATGAGGAATTAGAGCTCTGCTGACTGGCAAATCATTTGCCAAAGCAGATTAGTTTAGCTGCATAAAACAAATATCCACCTGAACATTCTAGCACTAATCAGGGCGTGAAATTAAACTTTTTATTCAGTGTGAAATAACTGCTGCAAGGCAGTGATTTAGTATGGGAAGCAAATATTAAGGTCAGCCTATTCTCTCTGATGTTTATAGTATATATAACAACAGTAAAGGCATGGAGCACCAAATTCTGCTTTTAAGTCTATGAAACTAAATACTTCAATGCTGTAATAGCAAATCTTCCATTTGCTTTTATAATTGCATACATTTAATGGAGCTAAGTGGCTAAAATGAAAAATTAGAAGAGTAGGGGCGAGTTAGTGAACTACCTAAAGCCCATACCAACCATAGAAAAAAACCTGCTGCTAAAAGCAGGCAGTTTGAGTAGAAGAAAAAAAAATCAAAGTTTATATTCAGATATACACAGATTCCAAAAACCCCACAACCTGAACAGAAAACGCAATTGTGATGTGATTAGCTTAACAACTAAACAGTCATCTGAAATGCAACAATCCCCTGCAACCCTAGATTTAACAACAGCTGCTTTACAGAAACACACATCTCACATGACACAATCATAGAAATGTAGGGCTGGAATGGACTTGGACTTGTCATCAAGTCCAGCCTCCTGTGCTGATGCAGGACCAATTAATTCCAGACAAGTCATTTTTTTTTATTTTTTGCTTTGAAGGTTTTAAAGAACAGGCAAATGATAAGGATTCTACAACCTCCCTGGGAAGCCTGTACCAAAGCTTAACTACCCTTATTGTCAGGCCCAGAAGAATTGAATTTTTATTTTTGTGATGCTTTCAATAGATAAATGTTTATTTTTAAGCACTTTCAAAGATATTTATCAATTCATTTATTTTTCACAGCTGTGCAAAATTATGGGTTTTAAGATTTTTCTCTATTTGTAGGTAAGTTTTCCACAGTCGCAGTAAATTACATAGGGAAAGTCAGACAATTATTTAATGGCAGTAAACATTAGGATTCAAAAACTTAGAACTTGGTAGCCATTAAAACAGAAAACTGTCAACATCACATCAAAATAGATGAAGTAATTATCCTTAAATCAACCTTTAATACTTTCTCAGGCAACATTTATATTACTGCCTCACTGTAAATTTGAATTATTGATGGAAGTATTTCTTCCTCCATTTGTGAGTATGGCAAAATTGACATTTATTGACATTTAGTGATATTCTAACCCTTCCAAGTCTACTTATAATTAGAAAGATTTTCCTAATATCCAACCTAAATTTCCTTTATTAATGATCTTAATCTGCATTTCTTGGCCTATGTTCAGTGGACATAGAGAACAATTGATCAGAGTCCTCTTTGTAACAGGCCTTAAAAGATTTGAAGACAATTATCAAGTTCCCCTCAGTCTCCTTTTTCAAAATTAAACATGCCTAGTTTTATTACCCTTTCCTTATTGGTTGGGTTTTCTTAAACTTCTATCCTTTTTAGATTCTCTCCAATTTGTCCACATAGAATCATAGAATACTAGGACTGGAAGGGACCTCGAGAGGCCATCGAGTCCAGGCCCCTGCCCCAATGGCAGGACCAAGTACTATCTGAACCATCCCTGATAGACATCTATCTAACCTGTTCTTAAATATCTCCAGCAATGCAGATTCCACAACTTGCCTTGGCAATTTATTCCACTGTTTGACCACCCTGACAGTTAGGAACTTTTTCCTAATGTCCAACCTAAACCTCCCTTGCTGCAGTTTAAGCCCGTTGCCTCTTGTTCTATCCTCAGAGGCCAAGAACAAGTTTTCTCCTTCCTCCTTATGACTCCCTTTTAGATACCTGAAAACCGCTGTCATGTCTCCCCTCAATCTTCTCTTTTCCAAACTAACAAGCCCAATTCTTTCAACCTTTTTTCATAGGTCACATTCTCTAGGCCTTTAATCATTCTTGTCACTCTTTTCTGGACCCTCTCTTGTTTCTCCACATCTTTTTTGAACTGCGGTGCCCAGAACTGGACACAATACTCCAGCTGAGGCCCAACCAGCGCAGAGTAGAGCGGAAGAATGACTTCTCATGTCTTGTTCACAACACACCTGTTAATGCATCCCAGAACCATGTTTGCTTTTTTTGCAACAGCACCACACTGTTGACTCATATTTAGCTTGTGGTCCACTATAATCCCTAGATCCCTTTCTGCTGTAGTCGTTCCTAGACAGTCTCTCCCCGCTCTGTATGTGTGAAACTGATTGTTCCTTCCCAAGTGGAGCACTTCGCATTTGTCCTTATTAAACTTCATCCTGTTTACCTCAGACCATTTCTCTAATTTATCTTTCTAAAAGCATGGTACCCAAAATTGGTACATTGGGAAAAATAACCCCAATTATACATACAATGTGATGGGGGCAAGTTTAGATACAACAGAGAAGGAAAGGGATCTTGGAATTATAGTGGATAGTTCTCTGAAAACATCCACACAGTGTGCAGCGGCAGTCACTAAAGCAAATAAGATGTTAGGAATTATTAAAAAAGGATAGAGAATAAGATGAAGAATATCATACTTCCCCTATATAAAACTACAGTACGCCCACATCTTGAGTACTGCGTGCAGATGTGGTCTCCTCACCTCCAAAAAGATATACTGGCATTAGAAAAAGTTCAGAAAAGGGCAACTAAAATGATTAAGGGTTTGGAAAGGGTCCCATATGAGGAGAGGCTAGAGAGACTGGGACTTTTCAGTCTAGAAAAGAGGAGATTGAGGGGTGATATGATACAGGTATATAAAATCATGAATGGTGTGGAGAAAGTGAATACAGAAAAGTTATTTACTTGTTCCCATAAGACAGGAACTAGAGGACACCAAATGAAATTAATGGGTAGTAGGTTCAAAACTAATAAAAGAAAATTTTTCTTCACACAGTGCACAGTCAACCTGTGGAACTCCTTGCCAGAGGAGGCTATGAAGGCCAGCACTCTAACAGAGTTTAAAAAAGAGCTTGGTAAATTTTTGGAGGTTAGGTCCATAAATGGCTATTAGCCAAAGGTAAAGTATGGTGCCCCTAGCCTTTAGTCAAAGGCTGGAGACAGACGGCAGGAGACAAATCGCTTGATCATTGTCTTCAGTTCACCTCCTCTGGGGCACCTGGCACTGGCCACTGTCAGCAGACAGGATACTGGGCTGGATGGACCTTTGGTCTGACCCAGTATAGCCATTCTTATGTTCTTAAAATTGGACACACTACCTCAAGTCAGACCTCACCTGTGTTGGTGCAGCAAGAAAATTACCTTCTGTGTCTGACATACAATACTCCTGTTAATATACCCAAGAATGGTATTAGACTTTTTCATAATTGCCTCACACTGAGACTCAAATTCCATTTGCAATCCATTATAACCCCAGATTTTTTTCCCCAACAATACTAGAGCTTAGCCCAGGAATGGGCAATAAAATGGTGGCAGTTCACCAGGGTTGGCCCCTGGCAGGCTGCTGCCACTATATTTACCTGTGCCTCCACAGGTATAGGTGACTGCAGATCTTGTTGACCAACGATTGCTGCTCCCAGACAATCATAGCACCAAGAAGCAGTGTGGACAGCGAAGAGCAATCTGTGGTCAACAGCACCTGCAACCGCCAGTACCTGTAGAAGTGCAGGTAAATACATCGGCAGTGGCCCACCAGAGGCTAACGATGGGAAACTAGAGCTGGCACATGGGCCACTATTTGCCCATCCCTGGCCTAGCCAGTTATCTTCCATTCTGTAGTTGTGTGTGTGTTTTTTTCCTAAGTGAAGTACTTCACACTTGTCTTTATTGAGTTTCACCCTGTTGAATTCAGGCAAATCCTCCAATTTGTCAAGGTCATTTTGAATTCTAATGCTGTCCTCTAGAGTGCTTGCAACACCTCCCAGCTTGGCATCATCTGCCAATGCTATAAGCATATTCTCCTCTCCCTGAGCCAAGTCATACTGAATAGCATCAGACTCAGGACTGGCCCTCTGGGACCCCACTAGATACATCCTCCCAGTTTGACAACAAACCACTGACAGCTACTCCAAGTGCAGCCTTTCAAACACTTTCATAGATTCTAAGTCCAAAAGAGACTTTGTGATAATTTATTCTGATTTCCTGTCTAACATAGACCTAGAATTTCTCTAAAATTCTTACAGCAGATGTTAGAAAACTCCCAAACTTGATTTAAAAATTGTTAGTGAGAGAATTCACCAAGGCCCTTTTTAAATTGTTTCAATGGCTAATTACTCTCATTGTTCATTGGATCATGTAAGACCTTTCTCTGCTAGACTGAAGAGCCCATTATTGAATGTTTGTTGCCCTAAGGTATATCTGCCATCCAATAAGTATCTGGACTCAGGCTCACAGTGTGTAATCCCCTTTACATCTGCAGATGAATCATGCTAATCAAAGACTTGGGACCCTAACAGCAAGAGAGTCTAAGCCAGAGTCAAGCTGGGAACCAAGACAGCCTTATTGCTTTGCAGGGGTGGTGCAACTCTGCTTGACTTGCCTGGGAGTCTGTCAGAAGTAGCCCACAATCCCATGGGGTAACTTCCTTAGTCCTCTCCATCCCAATAATCTCCAGTTGACTCAAGTGAAAACGGAAGATATCCCTCTCCAATGTGCAGATGCAGCTCAGTGAGCCAGCATTAACCCTTCAATTTTCACCTGATCACCGAGTTGTAAACACAACATCAGAGAGCCTCCTGTGTTCGTAATGGAGTTGGAATAGGGCTAGCCTTCTGCAAAGCGTGCTGATTCATAGTCATGGCAGCACAGCCAGATATTGGCAAATATCTGGCATGAGGCCAGTAAAACTGTGGACTTAAGCAATGTACCAAGGAATTTGCATTACCAGCAGATCAATAAAAAGCTGGCAGCTCCGCAAATTTTCCAGACTGGCGACCACTGTAGGGAGCAGGCTGAGAGGCTTAATATTATGTACCAGGAGACCGCCGGCTCAGAGCACCTTAGGCAGGTCGCCAACTGCATGCCTGTTTTCTGAGGAGTTTAACCTGGTGCTGGACACTGTGCCCAACATGGAGCTAACACTGGTGTATGGCAACCTCATCAGTCAGGATGGTGGCTCTGCTGTCCCGTGAATCAAGGCTAGTAACCCATAGCAGCCAGCTCAGAGGGAGGAGGATGAAGCGACTGCTTCCGAAACCAGTCCCATAGCCAGCTGTGGGACAGGATCAATGGGAACACACGTTTCATGCCTCTTCCCTGCCCACACCCTCCAAAAAACCACCCTGCTGCTGAGCTTGTAGGAAACCCAGAGCCCAGTAAGTTTGACTCCAATCTGAAAATTTGTTACTATAGTAATGAGAAGGACTTCCACGCTAAGAACTAATGCAAAAGTAATTAAATGCCCTGGCTTCCAGTGTGTATCTGCTAATCACTGATTGTATCACAGCACCTTGATGTCTTCCCCCTCCCTCCACCAACCATGTGGAGTTCAAAACATCAGCTAGGAATTCCAAACAGTAAAGAAGTGGTTCTCAACCTTCTTTTATTGGTGGGCCTCTCTGGAAATCTATTGTCTGCACATACAATTCTCTCACTCTAAAACCCTTGGAAATAACAAATCTTTGGATATAATGGACCTGGCCCCCTGATCCCAACTTCAGCCCTGAGACTGAAGGAGCTGCAGACCTTTCTCCCCACTCCACTGCTCCCAGAGCTGCAGCAAGTCTCTCTTGCTGTGATGACCCCCTGACTATCCTGAGCAAACAGCTCGGTCCCCGAGAGTTTGTTATAGCAAAGACATACTGCCTATAGTTGAATTCTATTCAGCCAGTTTTCAATCTAAGGCTATGTGTGCACTACCACTTCTGTCGGCAAAACTTATGTCACTCTGGGATGTGAACATTCCATAAACACATCTAAGTGACAGATTATGCAGACATAAGCACTAGAGTGCTCACTGGTGTGGATTAAGTGTCAACAAGAGAGCTCTCGCCCATCAGCCTAGAGCAGCTACACTGAAGACCTTCCAGCAGCATCCCGGCAGCAGTCCAGCTGCACTGCAATAAGCTCTCTAGCATAGACAAACCCTAAGTCTTTTGGGGACCCCTTAAACACAGTCCATGAACCCAGGCCACACACTGAGAACTGCAATAGTAAAAGACAGATTTAAAGAACAAGCTCAAGTTTTTCAGAGGGCCATTTCTGTTTCCTATAAATAATACCTTACATTGCTGTGATTTTCAGTTTGTCACACTTTAACCACTCAGCAGTCTACAGAGCAAATCAGAAACAGTGAACTCAGTGTGCATGTTTGGGAAACTCTGTTCTATTTCCCAATCTAATCCATTTCAGGTCAGAAGTCCATGCATTCCGTGGGTAACAAAATCATTTCTCCCAAATACAAGTGGGGTGTCAATTTTTGTCCAGAAACATGCCCTGGCTAGGGAGGAGAAAGACTGTCTCTCTGCACGCACCTATAATAAGGGAAGCATTGTGTAAATTATCACAGCATCCTATTAATTCCTTCATGCATTCTTGACACACGCCTGCTTGCTGATAGCTGCAAACTCTTCCTGAAGCAGGAACATCAGATAGTTACAATGCAGGGAGAGAAAGCCATTTTTTCCTAGGGCATTCTTGGGAACTGACCAACTCACACCATTCATAGTGTGCTGTTCAGTCACTATACATTTGAATACTTCAGCTGCACACACACACACTGCACAATTCCCACCAACAGCTAGGAATAACATCTCCCTTTTCTATTAAGGCACCAGGAAAACAATTGTCCTCCATAACGTGAACGGCCTCAAATGATAATAAGCCTTTTGTTGCAAATTCACTTGCCACCATGCGCCTGTAATCCAAGCGCTTAGGGAATTTTTGTAAAACTGGAATTGAACCTCTCTGTTTGTCCTATTTCCGGCCCCTCAACATCCATTTGCTGTTATACATCCAAAATTCAACCCCTGGCCCAATGTAGTTTCACAGACCATTCCACCCAAGCTTGATCCCCCTACAATGTATCCACAATCTAGAAATACCTTGGACAACTCCATGTCAGGGCAGCCTACGCATTCAAGCCCTATATGCAGATGGGCAGAATAACTAAACCCCATGGAGCCTTCCTTCTTGAAAGCCTCTCCTGTGGATACTTCCACCTGCAAGCCTGGGATGGAGTGTGCAGAAAGTGGAACAAGGGAATGGAGAACATGAAGCCAGGGGACATGCAGTAGTATGGGAGTAGAGGTGTCATGTTCACACTGTTTCCTACACTTTTATTTTTTGTTTTGGAAATGTTCTTCTGTTACTTGTTTTTTTGAGTGTCGTCAGCTGGCCTGCATTGCAAGCTTGGCTGCTGCATGGGTTTAACATGGTTACAAATAAAGTCTTGTATACCAAAAAAGCTTATTGCTATCAGTGCATCACCTCTCAAAATCATGAACTATGGGGCAATTATACAAGACTAAGCAACATTATTCCTGTATGCAGTTGGTACAGCACTTCAATAACTTCCTTCTATGAATCCACACTGTGATTCAACTTCACCTTTCAATCTATTACTCAACATGACATGCACAAGTGCTTTGCATGACGAACACACCATCTCACAAAATCAGTTAGCCCCTTTTCCCACACAAGCACATTCGTACAGGCACTCTTTTCTACTGGGTTTTGCAAGTTTGCAAAATGAGAACGCAAAGCATCCCTGACTTCAGTTGCCTGGGTGCAGCCAACCTAAGGTGTCTGGCTAAGAACAGCCATACAACCACCCCTCACTGTCATAGGTACTTTGGGGTATGGCTCACCTCTGACTTCACAAAGACTGTGAAGAGCACAGCAAACCCTAGAAATGCTGGCAGCACTGATGACATTAGCATCCAAATGGCTCTGTGGACACCTCTAAGAGGATTTTAATTTGCCAAAAGCACATTCAACTACCATTCTTCATCTGATGAGAGTGTAATTAAGCCTTCTTTTGCCAAGGCGTAGGAAATCAGGCTACGGTTTCATAAGCCAAAGCAAAAGGGGGTAGGCAGAGTCCCCAGAATAGCAGTGGGGACTGTAACTCCATTTATAATACCATTTAGTGGCAGCAACATGCCAGTCTGTCCATAAATGCAAACTTCCAAATAGCAAAAAACTGACACTGCGAACTTTTCAAGCACAAGCTGTGCTCACATTTATAAATCAGCCTCTGTGATCCATGAAGGGCTGCATAACAATAGAGTAGTAAACTTTGCATCTTATATGCTCACGTGCTCCTTAAGGACAGCACTCTAAAAACACATCAGTACTGTCAATGGCCCCAGTGCACTTAGAAAAACCCCATTATGTCAAAACCAGCCAAAAATCTTCAATGCCTCCTATCTTGGGGCTAAACCACATGCTCGATTACCTCAGAAACCTCTGTTACCACTTTAACCGCAGTCAGTTCTCCATCATCAAACTGGAAGGCAAAAGACCTGTACAAGTCTGGGGTAGCCAGTTTCTAGATGCTTATAGCAACTGGATTCTAGACAGACAAGAGTTCCTCACCTGTGTGTCTTTGCACTGGTGAGTCATGGCAAACTGCTCACAAAGCTCCAGAAACGTAGCTCTCTTCATGAGGAAGTTCTGGACCTGTGCCTTATCGTTCTCCATTGCATGACAATGAGATCCCACAAGTCTGTGTGCTTGTGGTTCTACACCAGATGCAGCAGTCTACATACGAGGCATCAGAGACTATACAGATTGTACCAAGCAGCATCTGCCAGTGCAAGTCTGCCATGCCATCGTACTGCTCTCTCCACCTCCAGGATAAAATTCATCAGGTACTTTTGGTGGATCACAAAATACCATGGAAATGTCCAGCAGCACTTTGTGCAAGCTCTCTCCCTGATTCCTGACATGGGAGTGAAAGCGCAAGCCGGAGAAGTTCTTCAATAAGCAACTTATTGCTGGCTTCAGTAGCTCAGAGTGCACAGACCAAAAGGACTGCCAGGCAGGCTGCTCAAAATTCTTGTAACATGCAGGGTGGCACTAAAGATTTCCCACAGTGCATCATGGTCAAAGGGCTAGAGCAGCCATATTTCAGGAGGCACTAAATATTCTGGTATAGGTTTGGTCTGCCTCATTTTGGTGAGCTGCTGTGTGAATGTCAGAATCCCAGGTTCAAGCCCAACTGGAAAAATCTTAACATAAGATTTAGAATCGGCGTAGATTCTCAAACCCAGGTTTCTCTAACGCAGGTCAGCTGACTCAAGTACCACTAACCACAGGCTTAAACTGAAATGTAGACTTCCTGTAAATAGATCTTTGAAGACTAATCAGGACACCCATCAGCCTCTTCTCTAATAAGCTACCTAGATTGGAACAATAAGGCATGTTTTCTAACTCTTTGACCGTTCTCTGACTCCCCAGCCTAGCAACATCTCTATTTAATTATGAACACCAGAACAGAACACAGCATTCCATCAGTAGTCTCACTACTGCCAAGTACAGATGTAAAATAACCTGAGATTCCCCCATCTATGCATTCATTCCAGGATCACACTCAGAGTTCACATTCAGCTGATTATGCCTGGCAAACCCCAAATCTTTCAGAGGCTCAGGATAGAGTTTCCCTATCCTATAACTAGGTCCTACATTCTTTACTCCCAGATAAACACACTGACATTTAGGCATACTAATTTACATAGTCTGTTTGTGCCCAGTTTATCAAGCAAGCTAGATTGCTCTGAAACAGCACCTCATCTTATTCAGTATTTACCACTCCCCCAGTTTTTGTGATGTCTGCAAACTTTATCAGTGATGATTTTATGCTTTCTTCCAGGTCATCAATAAAGATGTATGATAACACAAGGCCAAGAACTGGGATAGACATCTACTCAATGACCATTCCACATTTACAATTGCAAGATCTATCAGTGAACCAGTTTTTAATCTGTTTAAGGTCTTCCATGTTAATTTCATATTAATCAAAATGGTCATATGGTACAAAATTGTGCAACAATCTTATAATAATTTCATCTAAACATCATTTCCCTAGCTCACTGGTGAGAACATTCTGTGGGACTGTACCAAAAGCCTTACTAAAAATCAAGATCTATTTTACCTACTGCTTCCCCCCAGTAAATCTATCAGTAGGACCCTACCAAATTCATATCCATGCCAAAAGTGTTAAAGACTTGGAAATCTGGTGTCCTCCCACAATATGTGGCCTTTTTTTGTGCTTTTAACCCTGCACTACAGATTTCACAGGGGAGACCAGAATTTCTGAAATTGGGGAAAGTGACCCAAAAACAAATTGCAGGGGAATCATAAGGAGGAATTTTAAGAGACTCACAGAATTGCGACTCTTACTTCTGGACTGCCTTCAAAGCTGGACAATTGGAAAGAGGTGGTTATAATGTTAGCCAGGTGCCCAGCTCTGAAGGCTTTATCATACCAGTCTAGGTACCCATGTTGCCCTTACGTCCGTACTGCTGCTTTCAAAGCTGGGTGACTGGAGAGTAGAGGCTGCTGACTAAGGGCCCAGCTCTAAAGGTAGCGGAGCAAAAGTAAGGGTAGCACCACCATATCATACCATATATATTTCTGCACTGCTGCCTTCAGAGTTGGGCTCCCAGACAGCAGACACCACTATCCAGCTGCTCAGCTCTGAAGAAGAGTCGCAATACAACAACCTCCATACAATAACCTTGCAACCCCAGTACAACTCCTTTTTGTGTCAAGACCCCTACAATTACACCACCATGAAATTTCAGATTTAAATATCCCGAACAAAATTTATCACTATTAAAATCCGGCGACTGTGAAATTGACCAAAATGGACCATGAATTTGACAGGGCCCTACTTATCAAAGAAGGCAATTGGGTTGGTTTGGCAGGATTTCTTCTTGACAAATCCATGTTGCCTATGGCTCAGAACCATTTTATCCTCCCCATGCTTATAAACTGATTGTTTAATAATTTGTACAGTATCTTTTCAGGTGTCAAACTTGGGCTCACTGGTCTACAATTTCACAGGTGCTCTTAGTTCCCCTTTTTGAAGATAGGTATTTTATTTGCCCTTCTTCAGTCATGCTGGGCTCTCATTTGTCTTCTATATATTGCTTCGAGATTGCTTCAGTTAATTCCTAAGCACCTTACGCGAATTTCCTGCTGACAAATTATTCAATGCATAATTTTTTTTAAATAAAGACTAAAGCAAAATAGGCACTAACCATCTCAATTGTCTCGGTGTCATTTGTTATTAACACTCCTTCTCCATCATGTCAAGAACCTTCACTTTCTTTCAGTCCGAATATACTTTAAAAACCATTTATGTTCCTTGATAAGTTAACACACAAAATAAATGTCACTTTTCTGATTCTGTCCCCATGTGCTTGTGCTATTTTTTGTATTCCTCCTTATTAATTTCTCCATGGTTCCACTTTTTGTAGGATTCTTTTTTTGTTTTTCAGGTCGTTAAAGACCTCCCAGCCAAGTCATACTGGCCTTTTATTATTCTTCATATCTTTCCTTCTCATCAGGATAAGTTGCTCTCTCTTTAATACCGTCACCTTGAAAAACTACCAGCTCTCCTGAATTATTTTATTCTTTAGATACATGTCTCCTTGTGTTTCCCAAGTCTTGGATATTTGGTATTTTACATCAAATTGAAAACAATGCAAACATACTAGTAGAGAAGTTGCAAAAAGCAATTCATCTAAAATAAGTATTAATGTAACGATTACATTCTGGGATACTAAAGGTTCAATCCTACCACCACCCACACTAGCAGTCAATACAAACAGGACCAACTAAGACTAAGAATTTGAATGCCTGTTTCCACTGCACACGCCTTTACTAAACAGCCAGAGAAAAACAGTTAATCAGCTCAGGATTGACTTCTCTTTCAAGATTTAAAATCATGCTGGATCCTGCTTAACTTATCGGCTGGCTTACTACAAGGAGGTCAAAAGTCACTACAAATCTAGTAAATCAAAAAATTTAAGGAAACAGGGTTTTTTTCTAGCAATAAAATGACAGTATGTTCCCATAGCTGCTGTCAACTATATACTCTGCATTTAAATAGCACTGTAACAGTAGCAACAACTATAACTAGCTCTTCTACAGCACTTTTCATTCATAGATCTCAAAGTACTTACAGTCCCAGAAGATCAACACCAGGTCAGTTACAGAGATGATCCACTCAATGGGGTTTAAACAAATATGTATTTATTAAAAAGAACAGGAAGAGTTCACAAAGGCAGAATCTGTTCTAAAGGCTAATGACCAGAAATTCCTGTGGCAATAAAGAGCATTTAGCATCTCTCTGGATCAGGCCTTGTTTTCTCTCCATTCCAGGGAAGGAAAATGTTAATTTGTATGTGAAAAACACAGACTATATCACTAAAAAAAAGTCAGTATCAGCATCTTCCTACCCACAAATAATAGTAGGCATGCCAGTGGGTAGAGAACGCCTCGTTCAAATACCGTGAAAAACAGAAGGTAAAACTTAAATCTATATTAAAATACTGCCTGCAGAGATATTTTAAACAGGATCCTAAATTGGTCAGGTACAGCTCCATGCACAGCTAATTAAATACTACTGAAGTTGTCACTAGTCCGTTGAAGAAAACAGATGTTTCACAGAGCCTTGATATTTTTCTTAAATACCTTTCAGAATGAGACTCAAGAATATGAACTCTTATAAAAAGGCCTTTATTGTATTTTTATAGCATATTACATACCTTGTAACAATCATTTTGTTAAGCATGACTGTCAGTTTTATTTTCTGTCCCTTTTTTCCTGGCTATTTACAAGCTTTGTAAGAATCATTCCTTAATTAAGTCTAAACACAGTTTCATATAAATGGATTCCCGGAATTAAAAACGTTCAGACTTAAGAAATGATTGTTACGAAGACTGTAACAGGCTGTAAAAAAAAAAAGAGAAGAATGCCACTTTAAACAAAGATTTCTCATTTTAATTAAAAAGATAATCATCAGAACATTCATACACTTAAAAGAACCATTTGAAGCTACTTTGAAAAAAATATCTACTATTCTATGCAGGAGTACATAGTTTAGTTTATATGACATTTAATCAAAGTTTCAGCTGAGCCTATTACATTTATTCTTTAAGTACTGTATCTACATTTTTAAACAGTTTATTCAAACAGGGAAGTTACTTATTGAACTCCTCATTCTTAGTACTTTTGAAAATGGTTACAGCAATAAAATTCTATATTCTGTAACAAAAACAAAGTTTTATTTAAAGCAGTAAGTTGGGCTTTTTTCCTCCAAAAAACTAGAAGAGCATACATATGTGATTCTCCTCTAAGCTTATGCATTAATAGGACACCGTATGTCTTATGATTTAAAACTTATGAGGAGGGCTGTTTTATCCAGAGTATTTAAAAAACAACACAGAACAGATGATGGGAACACAAGTAGCTTACAGCTGTGTTTCTTAAACTTTGTTCCACAGAGCACTGGTGTTCTGTGAACAACTCGCAGGGGTGCCATGAGCCTTTAGAAAACTATGCTGATAGCATAAAATTTCTGTTCTTAAAGCCAGATACAAAGTTACTTCTTCATTGCTATGACAGCTAATTAAATTATTTCATTTTGTTTTTGCTGTTTGTTTTTCTTGGCCTGATAATTTTTTGAAGAACATTTTCATTAAAAAAATAGCACTGTTTGGTGTTCTGTGGTCTTAAAGTTTAAGAAACACTGGTTTACAGTGCTGTAGAATTTCATATGCACTTGTTACAGTACAGAGGCCTATAAAGTTCAGATTGCATTTATACAGTGATTTTCATCCAAAGGATCCACGGGAATCCTTGTAGAATTAGGTTGATCCATAAACTACACAGACGGAATCACCTGACTCACCACTAAAATATCTGAGGATGGACTGCTTAACAGTACCCAATTTAGGACTGTAAGTGAATACTATGTCTACTTGAAACTGCTGAAGTAATTTGGTTGAGCAGAATGTAATTACCTAAAATTAAATATTAAGCATTACATATGATCAGACTTATCTAATAAACCTATACAAGGTAGAGGCTGGATGCATCATAAATATATCATTGACATGTAAATAAGCCAATACCAACCAGCAGGGACAAGAACTTCCTTTCCTCTGCTAGTCTCACTAGCTAAAAGAAGAACCCCTGCCCACACCCATCGAAATGGCCTTCCTCTTGATTGGCACTCCCTTCTTTTCATGAGCCTGTATATTAGACCTGTCGCTGGAATCTCCACTCCAATGCATCCGACAAAGTGGGTCTTTGCCCACAGAAGCTTATGCTCCGATATGTTAGTCTACAAGGGGACACAGGACTTCTTGTTGTTTTTGCCCCAAAATTTTTCAAAATGTCAAATCTATAAACTGATTCCTGCCATACAGAAAAAATATGTTCCTGTTTTTATATAGGCCTTCATTTCACTGATTAAATCACTGGATGAAGTTTCAACAACATTGCCAATTGTTAGCTAGGTGTGAAAGCAACAAAAAAATTAGCATGACATCTAGTGGCTTAGACACTGGTCCAATGTCATTCCTGATTATTAGCACGCAACATTCTAAAAATGAAAAATAAGCTCAAAAACAGGGACAGAAATACTATGTTCAGTCTCTGAGGGGTAGCCATGTTAGTCTGTACCTTCGCAAACAACAAGCAGTCCCGTGGCACCCACGAGACGAACAAATTTATTAAATCATGAGATTTCACAGGGGGTCATGAAAGCTCATGACCTAACAAATTTGTTAATTTCTCAGGTGCTATGGGGCTGCTTGTTATTTTCAAACAGTAATTTCATGTCACTCTGCAATCAAAATGAAAATAGCAGAACCCAGATAGATAATGGGTCTGGTTGTTATGAAGAGTGTCTCAGTATTTGATAACTTAAGGGACGCCTTGGCACTTGTGGAAGACGAAAATCAATAATTAATTAGATAGCACACCAGCCCAATCTATGACCCACACAAACAGAGTGATGGTACTAAGAATATCACCTTCATGGAGATATGGAAACAATACTGTAGATGATCTGTAACTGAATGAACTAAAATATGTCTTTCCAGATCTATGTGGCTACTTATACGGTTCCCATTACACCACAATACCTAGGCACCTCCCAAGCATTCAGTGACTCATAAAACAAATTTTCCAACATGACACAGATGCCATGGACAATTGACTCTTGTACCTCCTCCAAAAAACTGCTTATGCAGAGCATCTATAATCAGAGAAGTGAGAAGAACAGAAGATCAAAATGTCCAGTAAGGGACTTTGCTTTGCAAAGTTAATTCAAGAGGGAAAGGCTCAGAAGCTATAGTGATGGGTGCCAATATAACCCTTCTATAATAGATATAAATAAGATAACATATGAACAGCCACACTAGCTCAGACTAATGCGCCATCTAACATAGGATACTATCTTCTGAGTGTGGCCAATGCCAGATGGAATAAACTGAACAGGGTAACTGTCAAGAGACCTGTACCCTGTAATGCGCACACTGCTTCTGGCAGCTACAGTTTTAGGTTACCCAGAACATAGGAGCGCATCCTGATGGTCTTGGCTAATAGCCACTGATGGATCTATCATCCATGAACTTAGCTAATTCTTTTTTGACTCCACATACACTTTTGGCCTTCACAACACTCTCAGGCAATGAATTCCACAAGTTGATTACACATTGTGTGAAGAAAGACTGTTTTGATTGTTTTAAACTTGCAGCCTATTGATTTCATTGGATGACTCCTGGTTGTGTATCATGGGAAGGGGTAAGTAACGTTACCATATTCTCTTACGCCACACCATTCATGACTTTACAAACCTCTGTTATATTTTCCTTCTGATTTTTCTCTTCCAAGCAGAGAAGTCCCAGTCTTTTTTGTCCCTCTTCATAAGGAAGGTGTTCCTTCTTTGATCCTTTTCCAATTCCGACAGTTTTTTTGAGAGATGAGGTGACCAAAGCTCCATGCAGTATTCAAGAGATGAGCATATCATAGACTGGGGGGTGTGGAATACATCCCCCAGGCAATCTCAGGCTCAGCAGCCAGCCGCTGCTTTAAGCAGCTTCTCGCTCACTTATAGCTCTCTGCTCTGGACACAGGGAGGGAGGTGGAGGCTTCAGGTAAAGCTCCTGCTCCTTTGCAAAATATCTCTGTTGCCACTGGCTGGTTTATGGTGTAGGTCAATTGGAGCAGGGAGATTTTTGCTGGAGGACGGGAGCGGCATGCGAAGCCCCCCTCTTTCCCTTGGCATCTGGAGCAGAGAATAACATGAAGCAGGAAGCAGAGAGCCTGCCTCAGAGTGCTGCTGGCCAGAAGCCACCCAGGGGGAGTCTCCAAGCCAGAGCCTACCTCTGAAACACAAGCTCTCCCCCACCCCAAAAAACCCTTTGCCCCTCCTCCTGCACCCATACCTCCTCCCAGACCCTGCACTCTAAGTCCCTGCTCCAACCACAACCCCCTCCTGTGCCAGGTTACAATCCAGACCCCTGCATCCCAGACCCCTGCCCAAAGTGACAACTGCCTCCACCCAGAATACTGTTCTGCATTAATAGTTGGAAGTACATTTTCCAATGCACACGACTGTGCATTTATCAACATAGAATTTAATCTGCCATTTTGCTGCCCAGTCACCCAGTTTTGCAAGGTCCCTTTCTAACTCTTAGCAGTCAATTTTGGGCTTAACTATCCTAAATAGTTTTGTATCATCTGCAAATTTTGCCATCTATTTTACGCATTCCTCCACATCATTCATGAACATGCTGAACAGCACTGGCCCCCATTCACATACCCCAAAGGGACACCATTATTTACCTCTCTCCATTCTGAAAATGGACTGTTTATGCCTACTCTGTTTCCTATCTTTTAGACAACTGGCAATCGATGAAAGGATCTTCCATCTTATACCATGACAGCTTATTTTGCTTAACAGCCTTTGGTAAGAGATCCCGTGAAAGGCTTTCTGAACAACTAAATACACAACAGGCCCTGGCTCCCACTTGTCCACATGTTTGCTGACCTCCTCAAAGAATTTTAATCTATTGCTGAGGCATGATTTCTCATTACAAAAGATGTGTTGACTTTCCCCAACAGATCATGTTTACCTATATGGCTTATAATTCTACTCTCTACTATACTTTTAACCAAGTTGCCTGATTCTGAAGTTAGGTTTGCCAGCCTACAATTACCAGGATCACCTCACAGCTTTTAAAAAAAAAAAAAGCTGGCATCATATTAGTGATCCTCCAGTCAACTGGTATGGAAGCTGATTTAAGAGATAGGTTCCATACAACTGTTCGTAGTTCTGCAAATAAAAGTTTCTCTTCCCTTTGAGTCTATTAAAGAAAATGCTTAGTTTACCTTTTCTCCTTGTCGGATTGCCATTTTTTGACTTGCTTATTTTGCAGATCTGTACATGAAGAACTCTTTTAGGGAAAACTAAAAATGATAGCGCTTGGTTTGTCATTTATTCCTCAATGTAGTGAACTCCTTGGTCATTCATAACACTGAGAGCAAGTTCAGCATTCTATGGCCTGTTCCTGGGAAAGTCTCAATTGACTGAAGTTTCAGTGTTGCATCAGCACATAGTCAAGCTGTGGTCATGAATGAACAGGTATTCTGGCAGGTAGCTATGGCTATTACCATGGAGGGCTCCAAACATCAGGTCAGAGGCCTTGAACTGGTCTCTATTCAACAGAGGCCTAATGAAGAATCAGGAGCCAATATGGTGACTCTGTAGTACTAAGCAGACAGTTGGAGTTTTTTCTGCATGCAAGTCTTTGTAACTCCTAGTTACAATAAGTCGCGATTATAAAGTCTAGAGGTCACAAATGAATGGACTATCATGCTCATCTCTACGATCAACAAGACCGGGAACATTCCTCTAGTCAATCACATATAAAGAGAACTTTTTTTTTTTTTAATTGCCAAGGATATTTTGACATCCACTATCTGAGATCCCATAAGACCAACAAAGATATAGGAAGTGGCAAAAGAATTTAATGATCTGAACAGAAATAAGAGATTTAAAAACAGATACCAATTCTACAAGATAAAAATAGAAGCTAATTAAGAGTTGAGAATTTCTACCACCTTTCAGAGTGCAAGTGAAAGCCAAGATTTATATCTAGTGTTTCAATATTTCCATACTCAGCATGAATTCAAAAGGCTTAGCAGCATTTTATATTCTTTATGAACAGATTTAATCCTGTGCCACTGAAAGCATTAATCCACAACAAATAAACTTTCAGCAAATGTTGCCAGTCACTTGAAATGTATTCTTAAAAGCAGAACACTTTAGAGTATCTAAAATTAGCTTTCAATTAAGCTGGCATCACTGTTTGCTTTAGTTTCTTGATGCTATTTTCCAACTAAACAGCCTAGAAATACTAACAAGGATACACAAGGAATATAATTGTTGTCTCATTTGTTATATTATACCCAATCTAAAAAGACCAGTTATATTTGAAAACTGACTTGGTTAGTGATGCCCAAAGTTATTTTCTGTGCCACAGGCCAATTTATAAACCAAGACAATATAAAATCTCTGTGCATCCTATTAGCATGGATAGGGAGCAGGAAGACATAACAGATTAAAACATTAATATATACATTTCCGCACTCAGAATAAAAAAGGGATAAGAAAAAAAGACTATGGAGAGCAGATGTGGAGATAAAACTAATACATCACACACACTCCATGCAGAACAAAATCCTCATCCCTCACCAACACTCGATGGATCACCTCTTACCATCAAATCGGGCAAAAGTTCTTGTTTTGAATCTCTGCAAGTCTCTAATGGTCCTAAACATACCTGCAGGTCCCTTCTGCAACATCTGCAGGTGCCTCCCTGTCCTCCAGCACAATGTCTCTTGTCCACATGCTCTTGCACTCAAATCAAAGCACTTAATCCCACCTCCTAGAAGTAAGTCCTTTTTCCCCATCAACAGCTAGCATCTCCCACCCCAGCCAAAAATAGCCCCTGCCCAGCTATTTGTGTCACTATGTACTGCAAACACTAGACAAAAAACTCACTGCAACTTTAGAAATGCCCAAATGCCTTCCCACATCCCAGCACGCACCACTCCTCCAAGGTCCCTGCTTCTCTTATGACAGAACTTCACTTCTTCCTGACTCCAGACCCTGGCATCTTTCTCCATGCAAGTATCCCCAATTCCCATGTCCCCCTGCACCAGTTTCCCTCCTAGCAAAGCCCTCTGAGATACCCAATACCTTCCCTCACCATCATCAATTGCTCTGACACCCTTCACGTTACCACCCACCCCTTCCCCCATACCACCGGCCCCAGACCTTTGCCTCCCCTCACTATGGCACTCCCATTGCTCAGGACCCACCCCATGCCCTGTTCTCCACCCATTTATCCCCCACACTCTGGCCATTCCACATCCTAGCACCACCTGACCCCCAAACATTTACCCCTCCCTTTGAAAAGAGCCCACCCCACCACTCTCCTGTAACTTGACAAACAGCTCTCCTCCAACTATACCATAGCTCAGCCTTCCCCTCAACTCCCTCCTCCCCGAACCCTGTGCGCCCAGCCCTCCTATAAGCTCAACACCCCTTCCCCTGCTCTGTGCCCCTTGCCCTGGGTACCCCAATACCCCAGCACCCCCCACCCCCTACACTGTGCCCACATCCCCCCGCACTCCCATTGTTCAGTGACCCTCCAACGCCCTGCACCTCCAACGCCCTACACTCCCCCTACACTGCACCCCCACCGCTGGCATTGTCATAGCTCAGCGCTCCCCTCTCCCTGCACCCCCACCCCCGGCACTACCATAGCTCAGTGCTCCCCGCTGCCCTGCGCCCCCCCCGGCACTCCCATAGCTCAGCGCTCCCCTCTCCCTGCACCCCCACCCCCGGCACTACCATAGCTCAGCGCTCCCACCTGCCCTGCGCCCCCCCCGGCACTCCCATAACCCAGTACATCCCCACCCCCAGCACTACCATAGCTCAGTGCTCCCCGCTGCCCTGCGCCCCCACCCCCGGAACTCCCATAGCTCAGCGCTCCCCCTGCCCTGAACCCCCCCTCCGGAACTCCCATAGCTCAGCGCTCCATCCGCCCTGAACGCCCCCCACCGGAACTCCCATAGCTCAGCGCTCCCCCCGCCCTGAACGCTCCCCCCCCCGGAACTCCCATAGCTCAGCGCTCCCCCCGCCCTGAACCCCCCCCCCCCCCGGAACTCCCATAGCTCAGCGCTCCCCCCGCCCTGAACCCCCCCCCCCCCGGAACTCCCATAGCTCAGCGCTCCCCCCGCCCTGAACGCCCCCCCCCGAACTCCCATAGCTCAGCGCTCCCCCCGCCCTGAACGCCCCCCCCCCGAACTCCCATAGCTCAGCGCTCCCCCCACTCCCACCCCCAGAACTCCCATAGCTCAGCGCTCCCCCCGCCCTGAACCCCCCCCCCCGGAACTCCCATAGCTCAGCGCTCCCCCCGCCCTGAACCCCCCCCCCAGAACTCCCATAGCTCAGCGCTCCCCTTGCCCTGCGCCCCCACCCATGGAACTCCAAAAGCTCAACGCCCCCCCCCGCCACCCTGCGCCCCCACCCCCGGAACTCCCATAGCTCAGCGCCCCCCGCCACCCTGCACCCCCACCCCCAGAACTCCCATAGCTCAGCACCCTCCCCCCGCCACCCTGCACCCCCGCCCCCGGAACTCCCATAGCTCAGTGCCCCCCCCGCCCTGCGCCCCCACCCTGGCACTCCCATAGCTCAGTGCCTCCCCCTGCCCTGCACCCCCGGAACTCCCATAGCTCAGCGCCCCCCACCCTGCACCCCCGCCCCCAGAACTCCCATAGCTCAGTGCCTCCCCCCGCCCTGCACCCCCCACCCCCGAAACTCCCATAGCTCAGTGCCTCCCCCCGCCCTGCACCCCCCACCCCCGAAACTCCCATAGCTCAGCGCCCCCCCCCCACCCCGCCGCCCTGCACCCCCCGCCCCCGGAACTCCCATAGCTCAGCACCCCCCACCCTACACCCCCGCCCCCAGAACTCCCATAGCTCAGTGCCTCCCCCCGCCCTGCACCCCCACCCCGGTACTCCCATAGCTCAGCGCCCCCACCCCCGGAACTCCCATAGTTCAGCGCCCCCCCCCGCCCTGCACCCCCACCCCCGAAACTCCCATAGCTCAGTGCCTCCCCCCACCCTGCACCCCCACCCCCGAAACTCCCATAGCTCAGTGCCTCCCCCCGCCCTGCACCCCCACCCCCGAAACTCCCATAGCTCAGCGCCCCCCCCCCACCCCGCCGCCCTGCACCCCCCGCCCCCGGAACTCCCATAGCTCAGCACCCCCCACCCTACACCCCCGCCCCCAGAACTCCCATAGCTCAGTGCCTCCCCCCGCCCTGCACCCCCACCCCCGGCACTCCCATAGCTCAGCGCCCCCACCCCCGGAACTCCCATAGCTCAGCGCCCCCCCCGCCCTGCACCCCCACCCCCGGAACTCCCATAGCTCAGCCCCCCCCGCTGCCCTGCACCCCCAGCCCCGGTAACTCCCATAGCTCAGTGCCTCCCCCCGCCCTGCACCCCCACGCCCGGAACTCCCATAGCTCAGCGCCCCCCCCTGCACCCCCACCCCCGGTAGCTCCCCCCCAGGTGTCCTGCCCCCCAGCTCATCGCTCCCCCTCACCATGAACTTCAGGGCCTTCTCCTGCAGCACGGCCTCCGCCGGGTCCATACTCCCGCCGCCACCGCGCCGGGGCCTGGCCGCCCCCTCCCTCAGCGGCAGGCCGCAGCCAGCGCAGACAGGAACCGCCGCTTGCCCCGGCAGGGCGCGCGCGCGCGCCGCCCGCAGGCCCGCGGGAAATGTAGTCCCCGGCCGCAGCTCAGGGAAGGGCCGGGGCGGAGCAGGGACACTACAACTCCCGGCATGCCGCGCGGGGCAAGTCCCTCCCTGCCCCAGCGCACTTGTGCGCATGCTGGGCCGGGGCAAGGGAGCAGCGGTGGCTGATGGGAACTGTAGTTTGTCCAGGATCACTGAGAGGACTGGAGGCCCGGCTCCTGGAGTCACGTGATTAGAATGATGGGTCTGGGAGGTACCTCCCTGCAGTCCCCTGCCCTCCGGGCATCGCGGAGCCTGGTTCTGTCAGTGGAGTTCACACAGGCGCATTTTAAATGACGGTAAATGACACTTGTGCTGCTGTGCCCCTGCACTATGCTGGTGACACTCACGCCAGAATTTCACACTACTGTATTCGCACAAATGCGAGCAACAGCCACTCGTGTCTGCACAGCCCCGGGTTCATCAGTGTAAGTGGGATGCGCTGCAGGTGCCTTGAACTGCCTCCTGGCTCTCTGAATTATAAGCATTTTCCGTGGCAGATTGTGGGATACCTGTCGACTTGTGAGAGAATTTTGGGAGCAGACGTCCCACGCTCATCATCCTGGCTCTTCCCCAGCACCCTAGGATTGAAAGGGGGAGTGGGGGTTGCAAAAGCTTCGGGGGATAGGATCATAATTTAGAATTATCTGGACAAACTGGAGAAACGGTCTGAGGTAAACAGCATGAAATTCAACAAGGACAAGTTATAGGTCTGATCTGATGGGTTTTGTCCTGCCTAGGGCAGGGGGCTGGACTTGATGGCTTTTTTAGGTCTCTTCCAGCTCTATTGTTCTACGATTCTATGAAATGTAAAGCACTCCGTTTAGGATGGAACAACCGTTTTCACACAAATGGGAAATCACTGTCTAGGAAAGAGCACTGCAGAGAGGGAGCTAGAGGTCATAGGGGATCACAAGTCAACTGTGTGACAATGATGCAAAAGACGTAAATATCATTCTGGGGGGCATTAACGGGAGTGTCATAAGCACGACACAAGAAGTCATTGGTCCATCTACTCGGTGCTTATTAGGCCTCGAATGGAGTATTGTGTCCAGTTCTGGGCACCACATTTCAGGAAAGATGTGGACAAACTGGAGAAGGTCCAGAGAAGAGCAAAAAATACAAATAAAGATCTAGAGAACATAACCTGTAAAGGATGACTGAAAGAACTGGGTTTTCTCGTTTGGAACACAGAAGACAGAGAGGACATGATGGTAGCTTTCTTGTACCTAAAAGGTAGTTCCAAGGAGGAGGGAGAAACATTTATTTTCCTTAACTCTGATGATAGGACGAGAAGCAGTGGGCTTAAATTGCAGCCCGGCTAGTTTAGGTTGGACATTAGAGAAAACTTTCCAGCCATCAGGGTGGTTAAGCACTGGCTTAAATTGCCTAGGTAGGTTGGGGAATGTCCATCATTGGAGATAGTTAAGAGCTGATTTGATGAACATCTGTCAGGGTTGATCTAGATCAAGCACGTCAAACATGCAGCCAGGGGCCGCATGATGGCCCATCGCATTTTTTTGTGGCCCCGGGGCTAGGAGCCAAGCAGGGCACAGAACCCCTCCAGCAGCTCCAGCCCCAGGGACCTGGCTGGGGTTGGGGAACCCTGGGGCTGAGAACCAGCTGAGGAATGGAGCTCTGGCAATAGCTCCAGCCCCGGGGATCCTGCCAGGGCTGAGGAAACTCCAGCAGCTCCAGGCCTGGGAGCTGACTGGACACAGAGCACCTTCAATTTACATTTAAATTAAAAATTTTTATATATGAGCAAATAATTTCACACATCACATTTTATGAACTATTCATAAAAGATATAAACAATCAAATTCATAGGAAGCATTACATTCTCAATTAAAATTATTGTATTATATGCAGACAAGACCTGAAAAAATATTACAAAATATACCTAAAACATAATCTATAATAATAAATAACAGCTCTCCAACAGAAGCATGTTTTCTGTGGTGGCCCTGAAAGCTATCGTTTTTCATCTGTGCAGCCCTCAGGAGGCTTTGAGTTTGACATGCCTGATCTAGATGGTGCTTGGTCCTGGTGTGACTGCAGGGACTGAACTCAATGACCTCTTAAGGTCCCTTCCAGTTCTAGTATTCTAAGATTATATGTTGCCCCGCCATTTCCAGGCTGTTCTCCACCAGTGTGGATGAGGCCCAGGGAAATATGCCATTCCTTGCCCCAGGACAGCAGAAAGGCAGATTCTGCTGTTCTGGACTGGCCCCCACGCACCAGTCAGAACAGCAGCAAGCAGAGGAGGTCGCCAGAGGACAAACCGTGCTGAAATGCCAGTCAGGTATTCCTGTTCGATCTATTTTCTCAGAGCAGCCACAGCTGCAGCCGTAGCCAGTGCATATTGAATGGTGAGGTCAGATTGCTGTGGAGGAGGAGCAGGAGCTCTAGAACATCAGGATGCAGAAGGTCGCATTCCTGGAGTGGCAGATCAAGCTGGCCTGGGGCCCTCAGACAGCTTTATGCAGAAGATTAAAAAAAGAGTGAATAGGAGGAGATGGTTATTAACCACTTGTCTCTACTAGAAACCTTGATCTCATCAGAATACGATTATGGGGAGCTGTGCTAGCTAAGACGTACTGTTTGTCCAGAGGTAACACCTGGGAACCTCAGTCATGGCCCAGGAGCCTACAAATACCGAACAAATCAGTCCGAGCTGCAGAAAACTCACATTAGAAGTGACAGGGTGTTAAACGTGACTGTGCAATGGGCATAGAAAGGGTCGAGTGGCATGTCGTCAGGTGATCTGAGAGCTGGTCTAGTAGGTTGAACAAAACCTAAAACTAATAACTTTAGGAGCGTATGAGACTATAAACGTCCCAAGTGTTGCATCACAGTGCTCGCTGGCTCTCAAAATGCTGCATTGCCACATGTGCTCTTCAAACCTCTGCTGCCATTTCATCCTTTACCCCTTTGCCTCCTTCTCCACTTGGTGCTTCCCCTTAGGCACTAAACAGCCACAAGCAACCTGTGTGCCAGTCCCTTCCCTCCTCTTTGAGCCACTGCTTCTTTTATCATCAAAGAGATGCTGGAACTCAGCCTGAGGGTGCTGGAGTAACCCCAGACTTGAACCTGGGGCCTCTGGAACTTAGTGCAGGAGCCTTTACAGCTTGTACAAAAAGCCAGCTCGCTGTCAGCTGAGGCTGCAGAGGGGGCTTGTTCTTTCGCTCTTTAAGTGGTCTTGGTGCCAGTCCATGAGCTAGTGAATCACGCCCAGGAGGTGTGTGGGTTACGCTGGCACAGATGAAGTGCTAGCTGAGCAGCCAGAGGCAGCGGCTGCTGGTCAGGTCTCAAGCTCTTTTGCAGCACTGTTGCCAGCAGCAGCGCAGAAGGAAGGGTGACAGGATCTGGTGTATTGCTACCTTTCTGCATTGGTGCTGGTGGTGACGCTGCCTGCTGGGGTGGAGGGGTTGGAGAGCTGTGGCTGCTGGCTGGGAGCCCAGAGGCAGCAGGGCTATGAACTACCAAGCCCTACAGGTGCTGGGCTCTGCCCAGGCCAACCCCAACACAAATAAAGCTCTTCTTAAACCCACTCCTGTGAGTCTTTGTCAGTTGCAAAGACTCACCAGCTTGAGAATTAGACTGTAATAAGAACTGGGTATTTTCCTGGTTCTGTACTGCAGGGGGAACACTTACAGCAATGTATAAACAAGCATCATTATGAATAAGGGCATAATACAGGGATGGGCAAAATCAGGCTCAGAGGCCAGATCCAGCCCGCCAAGCATTTCTCTCTGTCTTTCCCAGCTGATGAGCAGAGCGTGCACACTTACAGCCAGCGGCATGTGTCCAGCTCCCCCTCCACGCCTTGTTCCGTCTGCAGCTGCGCTGCTCCCAGGATGCTCCTGCTCGCTGTGCTCTGGGGGAGCGGGTAGGGAGGAGAGAGCTGTGCTGAAGTCTGGGGGTTTCCCTGTCCCTGCACCCCATCTCTGCACAGCAGGGAGTGGGGAGGGGGTTTCTCTTAGAAACCTACCTACCAGCAACCAGCACACACCGTGTGTGTCACTGTCACACAGATACTACAGCATGTGCTCCCTGTATCACAAAGTGTCTCACACACAAAGTGTGTCTCTCACATACTCACACGCTTTGTCTTTCTCTGCAGCCCCCAGCCCCACCCTTTCTTCCTGGGGCCCCAGAGCTGGCCCATGACCAGTACCTCAGTTCAGGGAAGGGTCCCTCTACAAAAACTATCATCCACCCCTGGTGTAATACAATGGGGCCGTGAGCACAGACAGCTACTGTGGGCCAGGACAAGGTAGGAAAGGGGCCTGACTTTGTACCCTAGAAGGGGTGGGGCCTGGGCAGTCAGCCCATAGCATTGCCTGGACCTCAACAATGGCCCTGTCTCCAGCAGCGGCAGCCAGATCTCCGGGGCCTTTGAAATGCCAGGCCCTGGGGAAGCTGCCTCCTTCGCCCACCCCGCACCCTGCTGGTGGGCCGCCTATCAGGCCCTAGAGCCCCCGTGTCCCAAGCTCTGGGTCAGTGCTCCAGCTGCAATACAAACTTCGATGTCGGTGGCTGCGGCATGATAAGAACCTTGTTGTAACAGTGTGAAAGGCTCAGTGGTTTTGATGGTGTGGTGTATTTGTCAACACTATTTGACGCGAACCCAAGTATAGGTAACCTGAAAAGTGTAACGCTACAGGAGCATACGCTCCAGTCCCGAAGCCCTTAAGGACGGTTAATCTCTCTAGCTTGTAACCACTGTAATTTATATTAACTCAAGTTCAGTTGCTTGTCCTCATAAGCACAGGCCTGGAGAGAGAACTACAGAATCCAACATGCGGCCTGTGCCAGATAAAGTCAGAGTTCAGCTACTTTATGTAGTCTGGACAGGAGAACTAAGTTATTAAAACTACTAATTGTTTCTACCAGTGTAGCAGCCAGGCGCCCCAGAGTCATGGTATGACGTGTCTTTGTGCCTGGTCCTGTGCAAACGCAAAACAAAAAGACCGTCCCTGTCCTAAAGAATTTACGGTCTATGTACAAGAGTATAAGGAAACAGTAAGGTACTTAGAATAAGGCTCCGATGAACCCACGTTAGCACGTGACCGGTTTTGTTCTTATTAGAACTCATGAGATGGGCGTAAACTGATGTCCACATGGCTGCCCCACAGCAGCCAGGGGGCAGGGGCTGGAGTCCCATGGCAGACTCTGGTAGCCCAAGCGGGGGCCAGTGTCCTGGGAGAGGGAGGCTGGTTCTGCATCAGCCCCGGAACACAGAGCTGTCTGGGTGCAGAAGCCCTGGTCTGGCAAATTCTCTTGTCTGGGACCTACCAGGTGCTGAGCATGCTGGATAGAATCATAGAATTATAGGGCCAGAAGGGACCTCAGGAGGTCATCCAGGCCCTTGCTTCAAGCAGAACCAACCCCAACTAAGTCATCCCAGCCAGGACCTTGTCAAGCCGTGACTTAAAAACCTCAAGGGATGGAGATTCTACCACCTCTCTAGGTAACGCATCCCAGTGCTTCACCACCCTCCTGGGGAAATAGTTTTTCCTAATATCCAACCTACACCTCTCCCTCTTCAACTTTAGACCATTGCTCCTTGTTCTGTCATCCATCACCACTGGGAACAGTTTCTCTCCATCCTCTTTAGAGCTCCCCTTCAGGAAATTGAAGGCTGCTATTAAATCACCCTCACTCTTCTCTTCTGTAAACTAAACAAGCCCAAATCCCTCAGCCTCTCCTCATAGGTCTTGTGCTCCAGCCCCGTTATTTTTGTTGACCTCCTCTGAACCTGCTCCAGCACATCCACATATTTTCTATACTGGGGGGCCCAAAACTGGACACAATATTCCAGATGTGGCCTCACCAGTGCCGAATAGAGAGGAACAACCACTTCTCTAGATCTGCTTGAAATGCTCCTCCTAATGCACCCTAGTATGCCGTTAGCCTTCTTGGCTACAAGGGCACACTGTTTGCTCATGTCCAGCCTTTCATCCACCGTTACCTCTAAGTACCTTTCCGTACAACCTGTACCTGATTTAGGGACCCAGTTCCAAAGAAAACCGATTGGTCCCTCCTTTCCTACCCTCTCTCATTACACAACTAGAGAATGAAGCACAGCAAATCTGAAGCACCGCCCCCCCGCCTCCAGCCTTTAGACCGGGTAATTCAGCCCACAGTTACTGAGATCCTTGAAATTTAGGGCCAATGAGCCCATGGCTCTTTCTACAACAGCACACAGTTGTCCTGGTCAAAGCTCTACAAACATCAGTTTCCAAGGCGATCCAATATTCTGTCCTACGTGGCTGAGCTCTGCAGACATGGCTGCATTTCATAGCGAGCCACATGCCATGAGCCGACTCGACGAAAGATGACGCCTTACTGTAACGTTATCACAGGGAATATTTTTGTGCTGTCATATTGCTCTGTGCCTGGCAGACTCCATGGACCACATCCACGGTGTAACTCCATATTAATTTGCTGCGGCAATCATTAATTGGATAAGGAACAGCTGGTGTTGTGCTTTAAGTGAAGTTGATTGGGTCAGTAAATAAACGTTTGGTTAAATGATCTACCGCGGGTATTTTGCTCTCTCTCTCCCCATTCTGAGGTGCTTTCATTGCTTGTCCCGGTGACCCTCGGAGGAAGCAGCAGGAGCTAGTCAGGAAACATTGGGAGCTTTAATCAGAGCAGCTCCTTTGGGCATTAGTGCCTGAATTTTCATATTTTGAATAATAAAGGAGGATTTTAAATTCAATTTGTGGGCTTGCCATCTGCATGTGTTTGGACTCATATTCCTCTTCCTTGGCAGTCCCTGGCCTTAATTCTTCCCATGTCAAAGTAAAAATAAAGGGAGGGTATGGAGGGGGAGAGGAAAATTGGCAAGAGACAGCCTTGTTATTCCCTTTGGCATGTGAAAATCTTGGGGCATGGGCTGTAATTGTTCTATATTGTGCACCCCCTAGCACCCGTTGTGCGCTGGGTGAATTAATACTGTGCTTGCAGGGAGGAAAGGCCCAGCATTAGATTTGGATAGCTGAGCCCGGGAAGCCTCAAAGGATTAGCACGGCAATGGAGGGCTAGAAGGGACCTCGAGAAGTCATCAACTCCAGCCCCACCTTGGAGCGGATGGTGTGAACAGCACGTCCCCTCTGTTCTGGCCCTGAGGCTTAAGCCCCCTTCTGCAGCGACAGCTGGGTGCTTTGCACTGCCCCTGCTGCCCAGAGCACCTGTGGTTGCACTTGGATGCCGGCAGTGGGTTGAACCCTCCAGGTTCCTAGCCCTGAAGTAGTAGCCCCTGTGCCTCTTGCCTCCAGCTGCCAGCCCGGTGCGTTGCTGGGGAGAGGGAGGGGGAAGTGCTTTAGCTAAAGCATCCTGACACCGCAGTGATCCCGAGGTGCCAGAACAGGGCTGCTAGCAGCCAGCGCAAGGTAGAGCCGAGTGAAGGACGAACGACGCTCTCTAGCGCCGGGACCGAGGCCACTTCTGGCCTCCCCCATCCAGATCTGTGCCTAGCCCAGTTGTCAGAGCTTCGAGGATCCGGCCCTGGCTAGATGGAGCTGGAGATCTCCAGGGGCAATGCAAAGACACTGGGAATTTCCTGCAAAGCCACAGAGCCGAGCTTTGTCCCCTGCTCTGCGCTTCACGACTCAGGGGCAGCGCCTGCTTCTGTCCTGCCACAGAGCTGCTAGTGACTTGGGTAAGAGTTCCGGGGGGCAAACTCCTCTCACCCCCACACCCCATCCCAAGAGCTCTGCCCACTGGGAACACCACATCGGCCGCCAGGAGAGCAGTGGTGGGGAAGTGGAGAGGGGGCTGCAATGGACTGTGATGACAGGGGAGATGTCCTGACTTCCCAGGGTTTAGCCGGGAGCAGCGCAGAGTTTTCAGCGTTTCACACCCTCTCTGGAAGGCTCAGCTCGTGGCAGGCTGGCATTTGAGCCCTGGTGCAGGCCCCATGTCCTAGAGGCGCCTTGTGACTCCTGGACGGGCACAATTATCCAGACTGGCACACGTCTCCTCACAAGGTCTGTGGTGCTTTCATTAGGGCCGGGAGGTTCCCTAGAACAGTGCTGATTGCCCACGGTAACTCCCGGCAGACGCAGGGCTGGGGCAGGAAGCTGGCGTGCAGAGCAGAGTGCTGCAGCAGCTGTGGCTTTGTGCTTCATGCTGCAAGGAGGAAGGTGACTCACGGGGTTGCTCGTGGATTTTTCTCCTTTGCAGGTGGCTGGTTGGCTTGCCCACTGAGATCTTTGTGCAGTGGCAGGCCGAGAGCCTCTCCGTCACACTCTCTCGCGCACCCTGGAGATTTAACTGGTTAGGGTGCGAAACGACAGACACAGCTTGGGAGACGTGACTGCAGAGCCACAGGAGATGGCGAGGGTTCAGGCAGGACGCTGGGAATGATCTCTGTGTCCTAGTCTTAGTTCTGCCACTGACTTGCCATGTGACCTTGGGCACATCTCTGCCTCTCTGTCTGCATCTCATTGCCCATTTGTACAGGGAGGCTGAGAATACCGACCTCGCAGGGCTGGTGTAGGCTGAACTTTGACCATCCCTGAGGGGTGTAAATGTCCCTATCTGTGATTTTTAACATGAGAGCAAATTTAGTTCCCTTGAAAGGGCCTGGCTAATCGAACTGGATGCTACATAAGCTTTCGCCACGCAGCTGCCAATAAGGTCATTGGCACCAATCACACATCTCTGGCAACGCACCTTAGTCCTGACTTATGGGGCTTCCTGGTCTTCCAGGTATCAGACTCCCAAACACAGCTCTGGCAATGCACCTTCATCCCAATCTACAGCACTGTTCGCTTACCCAGTCACAGGCTGCCTTCACACAGGCCTCTGCGGGTGGAGCTCAGTCCTGAATCGGTTTCATCCCTTCCTGGGTTAGCTCAGATGTTAGACAAGATCCTTCAATGAAAATCACCAGAGTCAGGCCCAGGGTCACTCTCCCTTCGTTCGACCAATGCAAAGGAGAAAGGACCCCCCCACAAAACCCAACAGAACAACAAGCACCTTAACAACAAGGACCTCGGAGTCGGAAAAGCCTTGTAAAGCCTCATGAATATTTAGCTTGTCCTCATGTAAAATATATGACTTTGTGTAAGGATCAGGCAAAGAAGGTGCATGATTTTTTTCTGATTTATGGGCCCAGCGATGGATTATTCATAGCAGAGCAGCTGTGTGGAAAGATTCATCCACTGCAAAATGTGATTGTACATCAGGCAGTGTGAGGGAACGGAGCTATGACTAATGGCTGCTTTACATATAAATGAGAAGGTTTGTGCTAGGAACTGTATAAAAAAAAAAAAAAAATACTCCCGCTCAGCTGAAAGGCCTAGCGCAAAAGCTGCCCAGGGGCCGGGGAAGGAAGGAACAAGCCTGCCTGCAGGACCGGCTTCCTCGACAGCTGCCAAACATGTCATAAATAAGTGAAGAGAGGCTAGAAAGGCCAAATTCATCCTTGGTGTCAGGGCACCGACTGCAGCGGAACTCACAATGAGGCAGGGTCTTACGCTAGTGGGGAGGGCTCTCTGGTCCCACCGCCGATGCTGAGCCCTGAGAAATTGCTTCTGTTCGAGGGTGGTACAGGTGCGGGGTTCTTGTCCTGGGCACAAAGGGGACAGACCCTCATTTCGAGCTTTACATTGATGACCGAGTGACAATTTCATTGGAGGGGGGGAGGTGGACGTGCTGCTGGCTTAGTCCCTTCATTGCTCCAAGCCCTCCCTCCCCCAGACTCTCTCTTGTATCCGAGACGGGTTGTCTAGACATTGCAGATGTTGGGTCTGTAATTTATAACAATGGCCTCCAGAAGGCAATTCCAATTTGTTTCGCTAAAGCTTTAAGTTACAGGCAGCAAGAGCTCCTGTAAATACTCTTGACTTACATTGTAACTACACACGAGGCTTTGCTTGGCAAATACCCACGCGCAAGGAAGCGAGTCCTTTGGAGGTGGGTTATGCTGCTCAGGTCCAAAAGGAATTGCTGCATGAGCAGGACAGAAAGAACCAGGGAGTGGCGTTGAAGGGCATGAAGGTCGCGGACCTAATCCGTAAGTTGTTACTCAGGCAAAGGTCCCGTTGATTTCCATGCTTGAATGAGGAGCTTCAGGGCTGGACCCTGTGGGATTCACGGTTACCCGCCCTCTGCTGTCTGACTCCCTCGGACATTTCATCAATGGCCTTCTCTCGTCAGTCAAATTCCTCCTGCGCTCTGGAGCAGGGCCCCCAGAGGAAGAGCCCAATCTCTGTTCGAAAAAGGGACAAGCCCCCACCGATTAAAAACAGAGGAAACCTCCCAGAGCGTAGCACTACATCTACTTGCCAGTGTATTAATTACCTGCATTCTTTAGAAGCTTGGAGCACGTTTCACCAGGTCTTCCTGCGTGTGTTGTACAAAACCGAGGGGAACTTCTCTCCCTTGACTTCAACCAGCCTTTCAAATTTGACCTCCATCTTGGGCCTGGGCTTACCAGGTCAGCCACAGCTGAGAGGAAATAGAAGCCTCCATTCAGCCTCCAAAGATCAGACAACTTTACCTCTATGCTGCAACTGTCTGGAAGGAGGAGGGTTTACCAAGAGCTGGTACCTCTGTGACCACGGTCACTGTACAGAAGGGTCTAGATGGAGATCATCTCCTCATTTGGTACAAAGGCCAGACCACAGAGCAGGAGCGTCTACGCTACAGAGATGCGGGTGGTACAAAAATCTACACCGAACAGGACAAGAACAATCTTCATCCGCCACGGATCGGAGAGACATCTCCGTGAGTGATTTGAACTAGAGAAGGTGGTGGATCCTTTGTACCTCGAAGTCTTTAGATCACAATTTAAGGACATCAGTAACCCAGCCAGAGATTAGGAGTCTGTTGAAATGGGTGGGCGAGATATTGTGACCCGCGATGCGCAGGAAATCAGACTGGAGGATCAGGAAGGTCCCTTCGGACCTGAAAGTCCGTTTTTACGCAACACAAAAAGTCGTGACTTTAACGATCCAATGTGCGAGCATTCTAACCCATGGTTTCTGCAGGATTCTTAGCTCCTCCATGTCATATTTCAAAGAGAATTCAAAACGTTCAAGCATCAGGATGGATGGGAATACAACACATGACAGATACACAGGGGGACAAGTTTGGGTGTGTTCAATAGGGTAGGGGTGAGCAGAGTTTTTACGTTGGGTCCCACTTTAGCAGGTCCCGCCCCCCCACACCTCCAACCTGTCCCATGTAATCCCAACCGATGGAAATTTTGGTTATGTTCATATGAAAAAACAAAACAAACAAACAAAACTCTTGGCACATGTAAGAAAATAAGCCTGTAGAATGTACAAACTTTACGAATCGGTGTCTAAATGCGACTACGCATACACAAAAAAAAAAAAAAAAGCCCAATAACAGATTTCAACGTTTTTACTGAGATGGCTGAGTCTGAGACCCAGAAGCTGATTGTGCTGTGCCCCCCACTTAGGAAATTTCACGCCCCCCACTTTGTGGGCCCCTGCAATAGGGCACCCTGCCCTCTAGCCAACCCACCGTCAGGTCAGGCTAATGGAGATTTTTGGGGAAAAAAATGGATTTCACAAAACCTAAGAGCCACAGAACATTTAAAGCAGGTTTGTGCGCTCTTTGATGTCTGACAGTCCCCTACAGAGTTTGCAACCCCAAAGCACGGTAGCCTTTTGCCAGGAGCCAGGCGTTTGGAAGGTGAAACCCGCGAGTCTAGTCGGTTTCTCTTCTCTAGGAGGAGTGCAAGCAGCAAGCAAGTCAAGAGTGAGTTGTTTAACCTTTCTTTCACTTGCATTCCAAAGGGTTATTAATTATACAGCTAAGGGTATCTGGGGTTTTTTTCAGGGATGGGGTTCGCTGTATTTATGTTTTCTTTCCAGCACTTCATTTCTCAGCCCCGGTGCTGCATTCCCACATTATTCTGCACACTTGTGAGAGTTGTATCTGCAGAGGTGGGCTCTCCTGCTCACTCAGCACCCTGTTCTTCCCAGGCTGGAAGCAGCTGATCAGTTTCACTACCAGGTGCAGTCTGCAAGCTCGGGGTTAGCTGGTGTTGGGTGCTTCTCCGACAGCCCAGGAGGGGGTGCGAAATGAGACACAAATGTAGTTTCAATACATATTGCCTCCAGCGGGGCCTCCAGCAATCCTAGGGGCTACTTCAGCTAATGGCAGGCCCTCCCTCTCAAACAGCTGCCCCACGGAAGTCACAGCACAGAGCTCTGGCTGTTCCCATGTCAAGCCCCCAACAGGCCCTGCACGGGGGAAATGCTTGTGGGCCCCAGCACTAGCACAGTGGGGACAAACTGACCTTCTGCATCTCTCATGAGGGGGGGCTGCTCACGTGTCATAAATTGGGCAGAGGGCCGAATGGCCCTGGGCGAAAGGGGGAGCAGGAGTCCTATTTACCACGGCCCTGGGACTGGAGACCCACTCTGCCTTCCCTCTCACCATGGGCCTGCCGAGCTGCACCAAGGCCCCGTCGATTTTGCATGGGAAGCCAGACAAGCCACACTGGGAGATGGGAGACGGGAGCATCCAAGGCGCCCCCCTGAAAGGGTTAATGCGCGAGCAACCCCCTCGGCGCACAATCAGCCAATGAGATCCTGCCGTGTGGACACACCAGGCCCAAGCTTGCAAGCTGCCAGATGCCTCCTGAGCAGCCCTTTGCAGTCCTGGCCAAGCTGTGGACCCTCCCCTGCCGGCCCAGGCAGTTTCAATTAAGCTCAAGGAAATTCAATTTCTTCCTCTTAATAAAGTTTATTGTTGTCTTGCCATCTCCCCTCCGGACACCGAAATGCTATTACTCCGAACACAACAGGAAGGGCTATTTTTCTGCTGCAAACTTTCTGACTGAAGAGTCAAGGAAGAGAAACCCCTAGCAGGATCCAGGCCATTACTATCCAGGAAAATTAATTGCAAATCAACGTGCCAGAGCTGGCAGAGCCAAAAGCGGAGGGCTGACGAGGACTGCGCACGCATGCCATGCTGGGAACTCGCAGCCTGCTCCACACACGTGTGTGCGCAACACTGGGGAGGGCACACACAGACTCACATACCAAGGCATATGCATGGTAACCCCCAGCTGCACACACGCCCCACAACCAGCCAGATGCACATCAATGCACATGGACCTGTGACTGTACTGATGACTCCTCACATGTTCATCCCTTACACACACACACACACACACACACCCAGTGCGGCCCCTGACACCTGCCCCATTCATGTTCACCCCACAATCCACACATGCCTTTCCGCTGCCCCATCCACCCAGCCCTCTGAGCGCCCCATAGCACATGGGCAGCCAGATGTGCCTGGCCCCAGAAGATTAACACGCTCCTCCTCTTCCCTCTCCCAGAGCCCCGGTCTCCGCTCCGTGAGGCAGGCACCTCCTTCTCTGCTCTCTTCTCCCTGACAGATGCCTCAGAGCCTGGGGCCGCAGTTAAGGTGACGAGATGCAGCAATTCTTTATGAACATTTCATTCCCGCTCGCTACACGACGTAAATTAGCTGGTGTGTTACATTCGGGCCATAAGCGAGATATGTCACTGCTGTGCCGGCCCATTGGATGGAGAGGCTAACCCTGCCGTGAATTTCATTACCGCTTTTATACGGGCGGAATTAGCTGGCTGACAGCGAGCCTGATTGTCTTTCACGAGGGCTTTGCTGGAGAGCGGGAAGAATTCCACCCTGATGGGATTGCTGCGGAGTGACCCGGGCTCAGCAGCCGCTCTGCTGATTGCTCGGCCCTTTTTCGGGAGTCGGGGGGAGTTACAACTGGCGAGGCAGAGGTGTGAGCTCCCTCTCCCCAGCTGCAGCATAAAGACAGGTGAAAGGAGCCCTGGAAGGGAGGAGGTCAGGCTCCCAGTAGGGCAGGGCAGCAAAGTTGTAACTATCCTCGCTCACAGGGCGCTCGGCTGTGTCACTCGCATTGGCCAGGAATTTGCAGGTAGCTTTTGCTTTTCCTTGTTTACACCTTGCTCCAAAGCCACCCTGGCGTGGTCTGGCCTTGCTCAGCTAGGAAAGGCGCTCTGTGCCCAACCCCTCGGCTGTGCCAGCCACGTCCGCCATGTGCCCTGCACCTACCAGCCGTGGCCACTGCATGCTCACCACCTGCATAGGTTCTCCACAGGCAGGTCCCCTCTACACCCTGCCTGCTTGTGGTGGGGCAGGAGAACAGAAGCGCATGGCCTCCCTGGAGCTACAGCACATGGCCTGGCTCCAGAGGGGAAGGAAGGGCAGAGGCAGAGGTAAGAAGCAAAGGGAGATACTGACGTTTCAGCTCCTTCGGGTCTTTTCCTGAAGCCATTGATCCAAACGGGTCTGGCTCCACAGAGGAGCTGCTGAGCATAAGTCTGAGTGTGACTTCCCCACAGCTCAGGGACTGGCAGCTTCTGTGGGGACTTCTATAGAGCCCTAGCCAGCTTGGGAGACAGACTGCACTGGGATGGCAGGAGCTGGGGTTTGGTTCAGGCCAAATTCCAGAATCCACGTGGTCTATCCCTCATGGTCTCTGCACTAGAAATCCCAGATGAGAGACAGATGAGCGCTCCAAAGGTGTGTTTGTGAGCATGAGGCAGAGCTGGGCCAGCTGTGTCACAGACCTTCTGGAGGGCCTGGTTTCCCTTCATCAAACCGCCTCAGTTTCTCACAGGGCGGCGGTGAGGTGAAACACAATAAAAAGAAAAAGCAGCCAAGTAGCACTTTAAAGACTAGCAAAATAGTCTTCTGGTCTGTCCCACGAAAGCTCACCTAATAAACTATTTTGCTAGTCTTTAAAGTGCCACTTGACTGCTTTTTGTTTTGATAGTGTACAGACTAGCACAGCTCCCTCTCTGTTACTATTCAACAATAAAAAGAGCATGAGATGCTCAGACCAGCATCTTGACCAGGGAACCCACTGGTTGCAGACCCCTCCAGGGGTCTAAACCCATAGTCAAGTTCTGAGCATCTCCTTGGCCCAGGCTGGTCTGTGCCTCTTGAAAAGGGGCTAAGAGCCATGCCCAGAGACGTATCTTCGCTGAGTGTCTGACCTCTGCCCGCATCGTCCTGTCTGTGCCTAACAAATGGCATGCACCGGTCTTTCCCGTTATTCAGTAATAGCTAGTAGCCATGACACTCCAATCCTGCAGCAGGAGCGATATCCCAGGAACTGCTCCCAAACAGCCCAGCAGCCAAAACATGCTGGTTTAAACGCAGTCAGGTGAGTGGTTTACAAACATCAAACGGCTGTGTAAAAATAAGGCCCGGGGGTGAACAATTCAGAACGTGCGCGGGTCTGCGCCCGAGAAGGCACACGCAGCTCAGAGTGCATTAGCATCTTCAGCTGGCCTCAGCCTGCCTCCCAGCATTGCTGTCGTGGGCAGGGTTTAAATGTCAGCGCATCGCCCGCACGGAAGCAGAGATTAAGCTGCCAGCGCAGAAGGTTATGGATGAGGTTTGGGATAGGCTGACCCACGCGACGCTGCACTTTAGCAATCATTTAAAAAGAAAATCTTCCCCTCTTTTGCTGGCGTATTCGGAAAGCTAACGAGACGGGGCTGCCTTGGAGCTGGCTGCTTTGGTGCACCGGCTGAATTAGAGAGGAGAGAATTGCAGCTTGGAGTGCCAGCTCCTTGGGTTATCCCATACAATATACACAAGAGGCTTTGCAAGGGGAAGCCAAACCTATCTCCAGGAAGGAGTCTGCAAGGACACAGCAGCTTCTGTACGTTGCTGGAGAACTTCTAATTTTTAGCTGTCCCCATTGCCACCATTGGTGAAGCATGCCCGTGATGGGAGCTCGACCTTACAGCTGGCACTGGCTTTTTAACCACCAGGAGGTTTAACCATGCCCCAAGCAGGTCTGAGCCAATCCTCTCCAGCAAAGTAAGCTATCACGGGATAAGAGGGAAGGTCCTCGCCTGGATCAATAACTGGTTAAAAGACAGGAAACAAAGGGTAGGACTAAATGAGTGATGTAGACAAATTGGAAGACTAGGCTACAAGAAATCTGATGAGGTTCAATAAGGACAAGTGCAGAGCCCTGCACTTGGACTGGAAGAATCCCCAGCATTGTTACAGGCTGGGGTCCGACTGGCTCGGTAGTAGTGCTGCAGAAAAGGACCTGGGAGTTGTAGTGGATGAGAAGCTGGACATGGGTCAACACTGTGCTGTTGTAGCCAAGAAGGCTAATGGCATATTAGGTTGCATCTAGAGGAGAGTTGCCAGTAGATCCAGAAAAGTGATTATTCCTCTTTATTCGGCTTTGGTGAGGCCGCATCTGGAGTACTGTGTCCAGTTCTGGGCCCCCAATTACAGGAAGGATGTGGACACACTGGAGAGGGTCCAGCGGAGGGCGACCAAAATAATTAGGGGGCTGGAGCATATGACCTATGAAGAAAGGTTGAGGGAATTGGGACTGTTTAGTCTGTAGAAGAGAAGACTGATGGGGGGTGGATTTGATAAACAGCCTTCAACTTACTGAAGGGAGGTTGCAAAGAGGGTGGAGAGAGGCTGTTCACAGTGGTCATGGATGGCAAAACACGGAACAATGGTCTCAAGTTGCAGTTGGGAAGGTCCTGGTTGAACATTAGGAAAAACATTTTCACTAGGAGGGTGGTGAAGCATTGGAATGGTCTACCCAGGGAAGTAGTGGAGTCTTCATCCCTGGTGGTGTTTAAGTCTCAGGTCGACAAAGCTCTGGCTGGGCTGACCTGATGGGTTTGGTCCTGCCTTGGGCAGGGGGCTGGACTCAATGGCTTTTTAGGTCTCTTCCAGCTCTATTGTTCTATGATTCTATGAAATGATCAGTTTTCAGAATGGAGAGCGGTAACTAATGGTGTCCCCCACAGGCTGTACTGGGACCTGTGCTGTTCACATATTTCTCAATGATCTGGAGAAAGGGGTATAGAGTGAGGTGGCAAAGTTTGCAGATGGCACAAAGTTACTCAAGATCATTAAGTCTAAAGCTGACTGCAAAGTGTTAAAGGGATCTCACAAAACCAGGGGACTGGGAAACAAGATGGCAGATGAAATTCAATGTGGAGAATCCAAAGTAGGTTACACTGGAAAACATTAACCCAACTGTGTATATATAAAATATTGGGGTCTAAGATGGCTGTTACTGCTGTGGGAAGTGATGCAAGAGTTATTGGGGGTAGTTCCCTGAGGACTTACTTGACTGAAACCCTTGTACTCCACATGGAGCAAGGGTCATCTACAAATCTCCTCCACTAAATGGTCTCCAGACCAAACTCCTAGCTGACCCCATGAGTATCCCAGCTGTTGTCCTTCTGTCTCTGTAGATCTCCATGTTGTCCGAGAAAAAGTGAAGGAACAAAAGGACAGAGAAGAAGCAGTCAACAACAGCAAAACAAGAGCAGCCAAGGCGGAAGCTGAGAGACTATTCAGAAGCCAACAGAGAAGTCAAAAAGGTTGTAGAATGGGACAAGAAGAACGTTGTGGAAAACCTGGCACAGCAAGCAGAACAAGCTGCAGGACAGAGAAGCTTGAAAGAGCTGTATAATGTCACACGGAAGCTAGCTGGCTTACGGTGTATAGAGGATCAGCCAGTACAGGCTAAGGAAGGGGGTGGGCTAACAAACCCATGCTTGAAGTGGGTCTTTCCCACGGAAGCTCATCAGTTAATAAATAAAGTGGTGAGCCTTTACGGTGCTACAGGACTGCTTTTATGGTCTGTGAAGATGCAGACTGACTTGGCTACTTTTCTGAAACTATTTGTGGAGGACAGGTCTGTCAATGGCTGTTGCCTGGGATGGGCAGGGACGGTGTCCCTAGCGTCTATTTGCCAGAAGCTGGGAATGGTCAACCTGCCATACCTGGGATCTCAAGACCCTCAGTCTTCCTTGCACTTAGCCCACTAGAAAAAAAAAACAGAAGGGCAAAAATGCTGCGAACATTTTGGATGTTGTTTCCATTTTGCTGGTTTTGAAACAGACATAGGCCCAGCCTTAGATCAAGGTGGTTGTGTTGGGCCCTGACCTTCAGGGCCTCATTCTCACATCCACTGCTTACTGGCCAGGCCCCACTGTCAGCAGGCTGCCTTGGGCTCCGCCAACTAAAGGAAACCCCCAAGGGGAAGGAAGGCAGGTAGTGGGACGCATCTCAAAGAACGACAGAGATGACCCAAGGCAGGTAACCCCTCTTTCTTCTCCAAGTTGTGTCCCTCTAGTGCTTCTTTTCAGGCGATGCCTGGGAAGCGCCCTGCAAGGAGAAGGGATTGAGTCAGGTGGAGGAGAAAGACCTGCATTACTGAACGGTTTAGCAGGACTAAAGGGACAACTAAGGCGTAGTGCCTGGGGAACGGATGGCCCAAGGACTATGCGGTAGCTCTGCAGATACCAGGATGTTTTCAAGTATAGCCGCAGCTATCGACTGTGGCCTGCTGCCACGCCAACAGGCTGGCGTTCCCCCAGGACTGTAATCAGCTATAGTGCCCCTGAAATCCACTGTCACAGAGTCTTGGGGCAGAAATAACACAACCTTTCGATCTGCCCAGGAATGAAACAATCTAGGAGATTTAGGAAAACGATCTAGTCTTATCGAGATGGAAGAACTACATCCTCCTGCCATCTCGGAGGAAGGCAGCCACCAGCTTGGAGCTGCATGGGTTTGGAAAGAAAAGGGGACGGTAAACGATCTGGTTTAGATGAAACTCAGACTCTGGAGGAGCAACGTTCCTGCTAACCTTTTCCGTCTGCTGTGCAAGGAATGTGTTTATTCCTCACGTGGCTGGAAAAAATCTGCACTTGGAACAATGCTTAAGAGGAAACCTTGAGCATGGTCACAATGAACGGGTGTCCTTGGGCCCATCAATGGGGGGGACGGGGTGCAAAGGGACCAAAGGCCATGCAGCCCTGGGGTGGCTGGAGGCCTTTAAATCACCATGGGAGCGCTGCCTCACATGTGCCCATGATTCTGTAAGTAACGTGATTAGCTCCAGTGATGGTATCTCCGGAATAGATATGTGGACAAAGTTGGCAATGGGGCTTGTTGCAAGGAAAAGTTCCAGGATTAGTATTATTGTGATATAGCCTGTGGTTGCAAGTGAGAATCCTCATAAGGTTAGGAGGCTGTCTATATAGGAGAGAACAGTTGTCACCTAGGGCCTTGACTGTAAACAATGGATCATGTAGTGTGTGCAGGATGGAAGCTCGAAGCATGTAGGTAAGTGTAGCGGTCAGTGGGCTTCCAGTAGAGGGAGGTATTAATCTGTCTGTCAATGATTTGTACTGTGGTGTCCGGGAAATGTCTCTCTCTTGTATGGAATGGTCAAGGCTGAAGTTGGTGGTGGGGTGCAGATTGTTAGTCTGTGTGGAATTCTTCTAGAGTCTCTTTACCATGGGTCCAAATGATAAAGATGTCATTGATATAGCATAAGTGGAGGAGGGGTAATAGGGGACGAAAGCTGAGGAATCATTGTGTCAAGTCAGCCATAAATATATTAGCATATTGTGGGGCCGTGTGGGTGCCCGTAGCAGTGCCATTAATCTGGAGGTATCAATTGTCCCGAAATCAGAAATAATTGTGGGTGAGAACAAAGTTAGAGGTCAGATGCCAGATTGGCTGTGGTAACATCAGGGATGATATTCCTGACAGCTTGTAGTCCATCTTCATATAGAATATCAGTGTAGAGAGCTTTGACATCCATGGTGGCAAGGACGGCCTTGTCAGGAAGTTTTCCAATGTTTTGTAATTTCCACAGGAAGTCAGTGGTATCTTGGAGATAGCTGGGAGTGCTGGTGGCATAGAGTTTGAGGAGGGAGTCCACATAGCTGGATAGTCCGGTGGTCAGGGTGCCAATACCCAAAAGGATAGGTCATCCGGGGTTTCCAGGTTTGTGGATTTTAGGAAATAAATAGAATAATCCAGGGCAGGGCTCAGATGGTGTGTCTGAGCATATAAGGTCCCAAGTAGAAGCAGGTAGTTCCTTAAGTAGATGGTGCGGTTTCTTTTGGAATTCTAAAACATGAGATCAGGGGAGAGAGGTCTGTAAAATGTGGTGTTGGAGAGTTGTCTGGCTGCCTCCTGTTCATAGTCTGACTTATTCATGATGACAACAGCACCCCCTTTGTCGGCTGGGTTGATTACAATGTCTGGGTTATTTTTGAGACTCTGGAGCTGTGTCTACACGTGCACGCTACTTCGAAGTAGCGGCACTAACTTCGAAATAGCGCCCGTCGCGGCTACACGCGTCGGGCGCTATTTCGAAGTTACCTTCGACGTTATGCGGCGAGACGTCGAAGTCGCTAACCTCATGAGGGGATCGGAATAGCGCCCTACTTCGACGTTCAACGTTGAAGTAGGGACCGTGTAGACGATCCGCGTCCCGCAACGTCGAAATTGCTGGGTCCTCCATGGTGGCCATCAGCTGGGGGGTTGAGAGATGCTCTCTCCAGCCCCTGCGGGGCTCTATGGTCACCGTGGGCAGCAGCCCTTAGCCCAGGGCTTCTGGCTGCTTCTGCGGCAGCTGGGGATCCATGCTGCAGGCACAGGGTCTGCAACCAGTCGTCAGCTCTGTGTATCTTGTGTTGTTTAGTGCAACTGTGTCTGGGAGGGGCCCTTTAAGGGAGCGGCTTGCTGTTGAGTCCTCCCTGTGACCCTGTCTGCAGCTGTGCCTGGCACCCTTATTTCGATGTGTGCTACTTTGGCATGTAGACGTACCCTTGCAGCGCCTATTTCGATGTGGTGCCACGCAACGTCGAAGTTGAACATCGATGTTGCCAGCCCTGGAGGACGTGTGGATGTTATTCATCGAAATAGCCTATTTCGATGTTGGCTTCACGTGTAGACGTAGCCTGGATAGCACAGAGTTCAGCATAGTTGAGATTGCGTCTCATTTGGCATTATTTGCATATAATGTCTGTCTGTGCACGGTTGCAGAAGCATTGACTGTAGAAATCCAAATTTTCACTATGGCCTCAGGGGGAGTCCAGATAGAGTTCTTCTTCTTTTGGTGTTGGGGCAGGGGGCATGTTGAGCAAGTCAGACTGGTGTTCATAGGTGTGTTGGAAGTATTCCTTTAGTTGGAGATGGTGAAAGAAGGCTTCGAGGTCGCCACAGAATTGTATTAAGTTCGTGGAGGAAGTGGGGCAGAAAGAATGACCCCTAGATAAGAGAGATTCTTCTGTTGAGCTGACTTTGTAGCTGGAAAGGTTAACAATATTATTCAGTGAGCTGTGGTTGTTGTAGTTGTAGTATCCTGAGGTATGAAGTAATTTAGATAGTTTATTGTCTTCTCTTTTTTGTAGAGAGTGGAAGTGTGTTTTATAGATTTCTTGTCTAGCACAGGTAAAGTCTCGTTCTGTGGGATCTTGCGTGGATGCCTGATTATTGAGGAGAGTTTCAAGTTCAGAGAGTTCATTCTTAATCTTTTTGTTCGTTGTAAAGGATTTTGATCAAGTGACTCCTCAGTTTCTTAGTGTGTGGCATAGATTTTCACTGCAGTCAGTGTAGTACGTTGATTGTAAGGGGTTTTCCCCCTGTCAGTCCCTTGGGTACAACGTCCATTTTCTTGCATTTTGAGAGAAAGATGACGTCTGTCTAGATCTGGGTGAGTTTTTTCGTGTAGTTCATGTTCTACAACTAATGTCATATATGCCATCATCATGTGCCAACAATGCCCACACACCACATATAGGGGACAGACTGCAAATACTCTTCACCAGTGAATGAATGGACATAGAACAGACATCAAAAATCTCCAACTACACAAACTTGTCAGCCAGCACTTTAATGGAGTGGGCCATTCTGTTAAAGACCTGAGAGTTTGTGTTCTACAGAAAAGAGATTTTAACAACCTCCTACAGAGGGAATGTTTGGAACTAACATTCATATTCAAATTCAACACATTAACACATGGTTTGAACAGGGACAGCAGTTACCTGACCCATTACAAGGACTTGTTTATATACTTTGATATTTGATCTAACACCTACTTCCTTACCCCTCACCCTGCTCTCTTGCTCTTCTATCCGATTTGCCAACAATTATAACAATTTTTCTGATTTGTCAACATTTATAATTTTTGGACCTCCATGCTTTACACATTGAGTTTGTTCTGGTAAGGCTGTAGATCTGAAGAAGTGGGTCTGTGCCACAAAATCTCATCACCTAATAAATTATTTTGTTAGTCTTTAAAATGCTACTTGACTGCTTTTTGGTTTTGATAGTCTATAATCTATCACGGCTATCTCTCTGGTACTGTTCAACTCCTATCTAAACAGCAAACAATATGTGATCTCAGAACTTTGGATAACTCCCCTTTAATATATGCAGTGCATTGTGGGATATGATCCTGTATCTGTATTTTGATCATGTTGCTAATATAGTTTTGATTTTGACAAAGAGGAGGAAGCTTGCAGCATTCCTGATGGGATGGGCAACATGCATTTTATGAAAGAAAACTGAAATTAAATGTGAAGAAAAATTGGCATCACTAAAGTGGGGTTGGAATGGCTTCAAAAAGAGAGGAAAATCGAAGATGAAAACTGAATTTCAAACTGAATGGATCCAATCCTTCACATTTATATCGAGTTCGTCTGGGCTCCCTTTATGCCTCATTTGCAAAGAGAAATGCACCACCAACTTAAAAAAAAAAAAATTAGCAACCTCGAGAGAGCATGTCAAAAGTTTTTGAATGTCCTGCTGTAAACATGTATCACAAGACAAATCACTGTGTGTGTACTGTTCTTAAAATAGGGGTTTCAAAAAGCACAGCTCGCATATGTTGCAGCTCTTGAATTATTGAATTTTTTACTGAATTAAAAAAAAAAGAGCTCTTATTGCTCTTTTGGTTGCTGACTCTTGACCCAACCCTTAAGGTTGCAGGGTGAGCCAGTTACAGGGTGAGCCAGCACTGAGAAACAGCAGCATGTAAAGCAGTCGAGGCAGCCAAATGAACCCAGAGAGCACAAATCCAGTCCAGTTAGTGGCAGGAGTTACTCCAGAACCAGCGGAAGAAAGGCTGCTTTGGGGACAGCATCCTGGAGTTCACATCAGAGGTTAAAACTTCTCCCCTTTTGAAGGCTGAGTATTGTCTGGTAGGCTCTTTCCTATTATTCAATAATACCTGCTGTGCCCCCACAGAACACACTGAGTCTACACCCACAAACCACCAAGGAGCCCTACCTTGGGGTGGAAGATGCTCAGGCTGGGGTGCAGCAGTCAATGGGCATCCTGGGAAGGAGTGGAGGAGTGATGGGGAGATTTTCTCGCTGGATGAAGAGCTAGGTGAAAACGGGTAAGGAAGCCGCACATGGCTTGACCATGAAAACAAAAAAGCAGCCCAGTAGCACTTTAAAGACTAACAAAATAACTTATTAGGTGATGAGCTTTCGTGGGACAGACCCACTTCCTCAGGTGATAGCCAGACCAGACCAGACACTCGGCCTGGCATGACCATGTCAGAGCTCTTAGGATAGCTTTGCTGTTGTCTTGTCCAGCGGTGCTGGGACAAGTTTTAAGGCAAAACCATGTGTTTGGATTGTTATTCCTTCTTCCATGCAGGGCAGCAGGGAGCGGGAACACTCCCAGCTCCCCTAATTCCAGCACCTGTGGGCCTATCTGGTTAGCTCCCACCCTTGAGAAGCAGAGGCACTGGGAGACATGCATGAGACAGCTTCTACTTCCATGTGAGGACGAAGGTGTCCAAGGAAGTGCAACATAAACCTCTGCCTGAGCAGAATCTGTGGCTTTTTTGTTCACAGCTGTAGCAGACACATGCACTTGTAGAATCTACCAGGTGTGAAACACGTCAACACAAATTGGGAAATGAACTCCCCTTGCAACCTTGAGAGACGCGCCTGCTGCGCACATTGGCCGTCACCCCGGGCCTGCCTGGGAGATGCATTGCTGGAATTCAGATGCAGCGTCTTACACACCAGTTCCAAAACCTTGCTGCTTCAGTGCACGGGGAAGGGCGAGCTCACTCTTCTCAGCCAACGGAGCTATGAACTGATCACGCCATCACACGCTGCGATTGGAACTGGGACTTTGCACTCTGGCGGCAGTAGAGACAACCCCCCAAACCAACACAAAGCCCAGCAAACGCAGTGCAGAGTTAAACAAACGAGGTAGTAAAGAACTAAAGGGAAAGTAACCCTCTTCTGCTTCAAGGCACTCAATGCTCAGTTGTAAGTGGCAGGGAAAAAACCCACCACGATGTTTTGTTCAGCGTTAGGAACAACCCCCAGTCCTGCGGAGTTTGGAACTCAAAGGTTCTGCTGTAGACAGGCACCAAATAAAGGGTGCTCAGCACCCACCTGCCAATCAGCTGTTCAGTGGCAGGTGTGGGGACAAAGGCAGAGCTGGTTTGGGGAGAGGAGGAGTGAAGCCCAGAGTTGGGGCAGGGCCTCTAGGCAGAGGGGGTGAGGCCCCACCCTGAAAAATGAGAGTTGGGACCTGGGACTGCAGACGGTGCGGAAAATAAAAACAGAGGCAAGTATTTCCAGCCACTGCCCTCCCCTCAGCTCCCTTCACCTGCCGCCTCTGCCCAGTCCTTTTGCAATGGGGCCTGTCCTGGGTAGCACAAGACACGAGCAGGAAGATTTCGCCTTGGACGGTTCGTGCACGGCACAGCTCGGTGCATTGGAGACAGGCTTTGAAGCTGTTCAGAGAGGGGGGAAAAATAAGAGTCACGGGGCCTCCCCACGTTTTATATATCGGTGAGGAACGGCTCCATAGGGGACAAAAGTATTCAAGCATCGGAAAGAGAGAGTGCTTAGCAGTGAAATAGGTCCTGGAAGCCCGCAGGCACTATTTACTGCTGAGCGAATCCACCTTGGTGGCTGAGCGCAGCCTCTGGACCTGGATAAATCAGATGATAGATAAGAATGTCACTGAGGCAAACCCCCAGCCGGCCTCTCCCATTACAGCCCTATCCATTTCAGAGCCCCCCACCGAGAGGGAAAGGGCCAGGCGTCCTGTGCGCTTCTCCTCTTTAAAGGGACCACGTCTGCTAGTAAGCACAACACTGAGGGACCTCAGACATCGAGCGGCAGGATTGAACTGGGGCTCTCTGCAGCTAAATGCAGGAGCTCTTGCTCTGCATGAGCTAAGAGGCGTGCGACTCTTAGCCATCCCTGTAACAGACTCCTCTCTGTGTGGTCTCCGCCCCCTATGAGGAGGCTGAGCACCATGTCCAGGCACCCAAGCCGAGTGGGAAGGGAGCCAGAGGACCTACGTAAGCCCTCTCCTCCACCAGTTTTTGGGTTGCATATGATCTCTCTTTAGTCAGACTTGCAAGTACCTTTCAAGGTGGGCTGTGTCACTTTGCTGCCGTCTTCATGGGCCACATTGAGGGATGCGTAAGCCACCTGCCACCCCAAGAAAACCAGGATAAATGAGGAATAGTGAACCAGGCAAATTGCTAAAGAGGACCATGAAAGAACAGCACATGTATGTAGGGACACCGTCAGAAAGGCCAAGGCATGACATGAATTACCTCCGGCAAGGGACATAAAAGGCAAGAAGAAGAAAGAGCAAGAGAAAGATGAAGGAAAGTGGACAGAAGCAGAGCTATTAATTAATGACATCAAGAAGATGGAGATGGTTAGTGCCTATTTTGCTTCGGTCTTCACAAGATAAGGTAACAAGGCACAGATACTCTGCACAATTAATACTAATTGCAAGGGGGAAGGAACACAAGTCATAATAGGGACAAGAACAAATTAAAAACTATACAGATAAGTTAGACGTACTGATGAAATTCACCCTCTGGTATGTGAGGCAGCAGCTAAAGAAATTTCAGACCTACTGGCAATTATCTCTCAGAACTCTTGGAGGATGGGAGAAGTCCCAGAAAACTTGAGAAGGATCAACCATTTTTAAAAGGGAACCAAGAGCACCAGGAAGATTGTAGACCAGTGAGCCTAGCTTTGATACCTGGAAACATACTGGAACTAATTATTAAACAAGCAGTTTATAAGCACTGGGTGGGTAACAGGGTTATAATTTCCTTCTTTGACAGGGTTACTGGCCTGGTGGATAGTGGGTGGGAAGTAGTAGATATATCTTGAGGTATTTGAAGTCATCCCACAGGACATTCTCATAAGCAACTCAAGAAACATTGTCCAAATTAAATTACTGTAAAGGTAGGCACACTAGTAGTTATCAATGGTCTGCTCTAGTGGGGTCTGATGGGGGGTCAGTCCTGGGTCGAGTATTACTCAAGATTTTCATTAATAACTTGGACAGTGCAGCAGGAAGTACGCATGTAAAATTGGCAGATGAAATGAAACCAGGAGGGGTTGCAACCACTTTGGTGGGGGGACAAAATTAGCATTCAAAAAGACCTAGAACAATTCTCTGATTTGTCAAGGTTTCCTCCCAGCTTCAGAGCTTTGTGTGTATGTTCTCTTAACAGCCCTGTGAGGGCTCAAAGCATTGCTCCCATTTTACAGACATGGAAAAGCAAGGCAGATAGGTGCGACATGACCAGAAAGAAAGGCTGTGTCAGGTCTGGAGGCAGAGTGGCTCAGTGGGAACTAGAGCTCAACAGTTCTATTTTTAGCTGGCCAGTGACCATGGGTGTTTCCGTTTGCCCTCCTTCATTTGTCCAGTCTGGTTACGGGCTCCTTAGGGGAAGGACTGTCTCTTATGGAGTGTTTAGTCAGTACCCACATCAGGGCTTCAAGCCACTGTTGTGATACAAATGAAATAAATGAGGGAGATGCTGTTTGTGCTCCCACCACGAATTGATCCTGCCCTGGAGCATGATAGCTAGAAAACCCATCTGCTATTTTAGCCTCATGGCATTTGATGTGCATCAGACACAAACGAACTCACCTGCATTCCGACTTCAGACGTGTGCAGTCTCTAGCCACTTGCTGTCCGGGGGTTCTGAAGTACGTGCCTCATTCTTTGTGTGCCTCCAATCCACTGCCGGTGCTCCACAAAGCTGCCAGCCCCCCAACTTTTCCACCACATCTTAGGACATCAGTTACAGGACCCTAGCAATAACACCAGCGTGCTCCATAGGTCACAGAGCTCTACAAGAGAGGCACCTTCTCCTTTCACAGCTGGGGAAACTGAGGCAGGGTAGCATGCCCGGCAGAGCAGCTGCAGAGCCAGTAGTAGAAGCTGGGCCTCTGAGTCACAGGCTGGTGCCCTCCCCAGTGGGGGACACTGCCTCCCAATACTTTGGCACAGAACACAGCCCAGCTTTTCTGTACCCAGTGCCAGGTCATCACCCTTTTGGTCAGAGCCTTGGGCCGAGACCAGAAGGGCAGAGGCAGGACAGCGCAGCAAGCTCCTGTGTGCTGGGCAGGCCTCTAGGAGGGCAACTCGCCCCTCTGTGCGAGGTGGGTCTCCAGGTGCTCCTGCAGCGTGCATGGCAGAGCCACTGGTGGCGGGGGAGGTGACCCGACTCAACATGATGCAGCTACTCAGAGGGGCAGCTCTCTGGGGATCCTTCTCAGCCCACGTCACACTGGAGGGCTGGACACCCACCCAGCAAAGCCACATAAAAGCAAAGGGCCAACCAGCCCAGTGTCCTGTCTGCCGACAGAGGCCAATGCCGGGTGCCCCAGAGGGAGCAATCCGAACAGGGAATCACCAGAGCAATGGCTCTCCTGCCGTCCATTTCCAACCTCTGACAAACAGAGGCCAGGATGACTGGTCCTACCCACCCTGGCTAGTAGCCACTGATGTAGATAAATCCAAGGTGGTTAGGTCCATCTCGTTTGCACCTCGTTAAAGTCCTGGTCTTCACAACCTCCTCTGGCCAGGAGCTCCCCAGGCCGACCGTGGGCCACGTGAAGGACAACTTCCTTTGCCTAACTTTAAGCCTGCCACAGCGCTCAGACACACCCGCCGCATCGCTCCCTCCATGCGGGGCCAGAGAGCAGCGGCTGGAAGCGCAGGCGGCCTGTGTGAATTTACTGTCGCAAACTTTTTGCTGGGCTCACTAGGTCTGTTGCACTTCACCAACCCACTGGGCACAAGGGCTGCCAGGTGCTCTGTGGCCGGGTAGCATCAGCACCAACAGCCCTGAAATGATCCCGGTGGGAGGAGTGATGCATCAGGCTGTTTCTTCAAAGGCTCCCCTTGATTGGGGTCCGGGGGAGTATCGACATCTCCTGTGCAGTCAGCTTCGCTCCCCTCATCACCTGCAAGTGGAAACTCCAGCCAGAGGAGCCAATTAACCCAGTTCCCCCAGCCCCACTGCATAGCAAACCCCTTGCCTCACTCCCAACTTTTATAGATCCCAGAGAGAACCGCCTGGGAGAGGACAGGTGTTTCTGCATTTTACAAGCCAATCTCTGCCTCCACAACTTTGCTTCTTAGCACAGCCCAAGTCTATTACCAGCTGCTGATGTTCAGTGTAATTAATTACCCACCCTGAGATAATAAGCTCTTCCAAACTGATGGGTGAATAGAAATTAAAGAGACATCATCACAGCACTTTAGGCTCCAAATGTAGGTTACATTTAAAGGAACTTGGGAGTTAGGCACCTAAAAACCTTTGCAGAGCTGGGCCCCAGGGCAGGCAAAAAAATCAGTCAGGTCTGAACCATCCCTCGCTTCAGATTTGCAAAGCAAAGCCTACCCGACAGGCTTGCAAAAGGCCAAAGCTGCCCTGGCTTTCCTGCATCTCCCACGGCGCTGCCTCCCACGCGTGGCTCAGAAAGGGAAATGGACGTGGCTAGTAGGGGGCTGGAAGAGGTTTTGTAGCAGCCTGATGAGACTCTTTGCACCAAACTGTAAATCCTGTGCATAAGGGAATCCGCTTCGAGTCAGTGTAAGCCACACACCTACAGCTGAGGTTGACTGTCCCATGGAGCGGCACCTAGACCGCTTTCACTGACAGCCCATGAGGTGCCTCTACAGGCTTAGCTGAGCGCCTGCTGGCTTTTAGCACAAACTGCAACAGCTCCTGCATTATGCTCTCAAGCTCCCAGGTTCAAGTCTGCCCGCGGGCAGTTACTGCAGCACCTGTGCTGGTTAGTTTTAGGGTGTCTTCCTTGAGTTACTCCTCTCAAATGCTCCTGGCTCTGGGGAGAGAGCAGCCATGCTGAACACCACAATTTGCGCTGCTGCCCCCTCACTGGGACAGAGCCTGGGGGGTGGGGGTGGGCCATAGTTCTAAGCACAGCAGTCAGCCCGAACCAGCTGGAGTCTTTCCCGGTGCCTTGTGGGAAAACTTGTCTGTCCTTTTGGGTGCACAGGAGGAAGCGTGGAAAGGGATTGGTGGACAAGTGGCAGACTGTGGCTGTGTCAGCCACCAACGGCTTGTGTCACGGAGGAGTCCAGCATTAGCCTGTACACCCTCAAGGGCACCACCACACTTGGGGAAGGGCTTGTGTACGTGGGGACCGCTCGGAAGAGGGTTCTCAGCTGGGCCGCTGACTCACCTGGCGTGGCAGAGCCTGTGAGAGACAGGGGGATCTGCTCTGACCCAAGGGGGTGCCGCAGGCCACGTGCGCGCTGACCGTAGCGTGGATGGCTAAAGAGATTTGGGGGAGACAAGCCCCAGTGCAAACGTGTATAACTGGGCCCTGTGGGAGGTGTGAAGCAAAACGATCACGCGCCCCCACGTGTCCCGTTATTCAGTCCGGAGCCAAAATCCAAGGCGCAAGGGAGAAGACACCCCGCTCGTACGACGGATACCCTCTCCAGAGCCGCCTCCTCAGCGACACCTCTCCGAAATCCGACAGGCCCCGAGGGCTGGGCTGAGGGGCATCGCGGCTGGCGTTAGTTAGTTACAAAAACCAAGCAAGTGCATCTAAACGCTTGCATGTACCTGTGTCCCCGCTGCCCTCCTTGACTTCCTAGGCCCGGATCCTGTTACAGGCTCTGCTCAGGAGGGGCTCTCGCGAGATCCTTAGGCCTCTTTGAGCTGCATCTGGCACAAGAGAGCGCTGTACCTGACGGCGGGTCACTGCAGGCCCCAGCAAGTGTCAGCAGTCCCGCTGACGCTGGGAATCGGGCGCCTGCCTTCTCCGGTGTGGTTCCAAGCCTCGGTAAACCACCAACTACCGGGGTAAAGCGGGAACCTGCCCTTGGAGAAATTTATTCCTGACAGGCCGCTACAGGGCTCCGTCCTCCGCAGCAGACAGTACGGCCACTGTGAGGGACAAGACTCGGGCCGGTGGCCCCTGGCACAGATTTGCTGCCTCCCAGAGTGGTCCACATGGCTGCAGACCGTTGTCCACATGGAAGCCTTGGAAGCAGTCCAGGTCCTGCCCATTGCTGGCTGCTGGGCACCTAACCATCCCGGCCAGGAGACGGCTGTCCTCAGGCTGCATCTCCTAGTGCTTCTTGCGGAGGTGCCGGGGAGCGTGGCCTTCTAAATGGAGCCCTGGATGCAAAGGCTCCCTGCAGCAGAAGATTCAGCTCTGGCAGGCACAAGCCACCTGCCCCTGCAGCACCCGACCGACAGCCCCACCTCTGCCCTTCCACTGGGCCAAATGTCACCTAACCCGGGGCAAAAGAAGGGCGCAGGTCAGTCGGGCTCCCCCGCCTCAGCGAGCGAGCTCACCCCAAAACCATCCTCTTCCGGAAACGCCGACCCAGCTCTCCAGATGCTTGCTCCTGGGAGCAGCGTGCGGCCCTCATTAGTATGCAAAGAACGTGATCCAGGGGGGCGGGGGAAGGGGGAGCGATTCAGCCAGTTGTTTTATTCATGGCTGGTGATATTATAGACTGAGCGAAAATCACATTATCGTAATGGGAAAGTTCGAGTTGCGGAGATGATGCCCCGAGGCCTGCACGCTGATTGGGGTGTGATTGCTATCTGTATTTATATGTCGAAAGCAAAGTTCACTGCCAGTTCAAGATGGTGGCAACTGCTTCTTCATGCTACATAATTCTTCCGGTGAAGAAACCGGGAGCAGCCAGGGCAGCTCACCAGGTGGGGGATTCCCAGTGCCTGGGGTTAGAGGGGAGAGCGGGTGGGCGGTGCAGGGCTCTGGCTGCTTGGACAGTATCACCAGCCAACCTCGGCCCTTCTCCAGCTTCCGTCTGCGGCTGTCCAAGGGCTTTCCAGACCTTCGTTATGGGTCATGTGTGTAGCCAGCTGGTGGCCCGCACATGCTTTGTGGCCATCACTGTGCTGCAACCCACAGCTACTAGGAACTCGCGGAGCGGGAAGAGGACTCAGCTCCTCTGAGAGTCCAGACCCATGTCTCTAAAGCCAAAGGAGAAACTGTTAGCAGTGCTGGGCCCATGACACACAGATGAGAGGCTTAGGTCTCTGTCCAGTAGGGGGTGCAGCAGGGACCTGCACTAGTGAAGTCATTATGTGATTGAGCCCCTTGACAGGGACGGGGGGGAGGTCAGTGCCAGCACCGGGGATAGATCACAGGACTCCTGAGTCTCACGCCTTTCGCCAATGACTGCAGCACATGTGACTCAGCCAAGCACAATGATAACGCCCTGGGCCCAAGCTTTCATTCCCCGCCCCTTGCGTTGGCCTTTACGTGCATGCAGGACCCCTCCACGCAGATGTGCTTTCTGCTGCTTCTGCGCTGGTGGAAGGGACTTTCTCGGGTGTTCGGCCCGAGAGCAGCAGGCCCAGGACAGGAAGGAGAAGGCGGGCAGTTTCCATGTGACAGTGAGGACCACAGGCACATTACTTCCACATTTTCCCCTCTCGTAGAGGATAACAAACTACTACTGCTACCATTTATTTAGCTCTAGCAGCAGAGGGCTGCATGGTGGATTTAAAGGTTCTAGACCTGCTAACGACCTGAGCTGGAGTCACTCTCGTTCCACATGATGGATTTTGTTTTTTTAATCTGACTTTTTTTTTAAATTAAGGAATTACTTTGCAAACTCCTATGTGAACGGAACACCCATGGTCTAAAGTCAAGCCCTCAAAATGTTAAAGAAGGCCATAAGAACATAAGAACATAAGAATGGCCATACTGGGTCAGACCAAAGGTCCATCGAGCCCAGCATCCGATCTGCCGACGGTGGCCAATGCCAGGTGCCCCAGAGAAGGAGAACAGAAGACAATGATCAAGTGATTTATCTCCTGCCATCCATCTCCTGCCCTTGTTCTGAAGGCTAGGGCACCATACTTGATCCCTGTCTAATAGCCATTTATGGACCTAACCTGCAAAAATTTATCAAGCTCTTTTTTAAACCCTAATAGAGTCCTGGCCTTCACAGCCTCCTCGGGCAAGGAGTTCCACAGGTTGACTGTGCGCTGTGTGAAGAAAAATTTCCTTTTATTAGTTTTGAACCTACTACCCATCAATTTCATTTGGTGTCCCCTAGTTCTTGTATTATGGGAAAAGGTAAATAATTTTTCTATATTCACTTTCTCCACACCATTCATGATTTTATATACCTCTATCATATCGCCCCTCAATCGCCTTTTTTCCAAACTGAAAAGTCCCAGTCTCTCTAGCCTCTCCCCATATGGGACCCTTTCCAAGCCCCTAATCATCTTAGTCGCCCTTTTCTGAACCTTTTCTAATGCCAATATATCTTTTTTGAGGTGAGGAGACCACATCTGCACGCAGTACTCAAGATGTGGGCGTACCATAGTTTTATATAGGGGAAGTATGATATCTTTTGTCTTATTATCGATCCCTTTTTTAATAATTCCTAACATCCTATTTGCCTTACTAACTGCCGCTGCACACTGCGTGGGTGTCTTCAGAGAACTATCCACTATAACTCCAAGATCCCTTTCCTGATCTGTCGTAGCTAAATTTGACCCCATCATGTAGTACGTGTAATTTGGGTTATTTTTTCCAACATGCATTACCTTACACTTACCCACATTAAATTTCATTTGCCATTTTGCTGCCCAATCACTCAGTTTGCTGAGATCTTTTTGTAGTTCTTCACAATCCCTTTTGCTTTTGACTGTCCTGAACAACTTGGTGTCATCTGCAAACTTTGCCACCTCACTGCTTACCTCATTTTCTAGATCATTGATGAACAAGTTGAACAGGATCGGTCCCAGGACTGACCCCTGGGGAACACCACTAGTTACCCTCCTCCATTGTGGGTGGGTGTTGGGACAGGAGTGGAGCCCTGGGCAGGAGACAGCAGCTGGGACCCCATGTGTGGCGTTACAAGCAGAGCTCTGGTGAGGGCTCCTGGCACAGGCCCCATGCGGGACCCGAGCCCTGGGAGAGGTGAGGGGTTGGGGTGTGGAGCGTGTCAAGGGCAGGGAGTGGAGGACCCAGGTGCCGAAAGGACCCCCGGCTTTTATGCACAGACCCAGCAGTTGGGGAGCAGGGTGTGGGCTGGTGACGCCACATAAAATCTAGGGATGCTGCAGCACCCCCCTTGCCTATGGGACCTAAGTTCCTGCAGGGTAGAAGCAAATACCAGGCTGGCAAATGGATGCCTCGAGATAGGCCTTTTCCTGGGAGGAAAACAAGCAGGACAGGAGAGCAGACCTCCCTGCCCTTTCCTCTCTGCGCCCCGGGGAGGGTAAAGCCAGAAGATAAATTGTGTTTCTGTGTCTATACTAATCACAAAGATCTGACAAATGCTGTGCAGGAGCCAGTCTGTCTAAAGCACCTTCCCCTGCAGCCCCATCACCCTGGGGTCTGGGTCCGTTCACTCTTTTCATTTGTACTGACACACCCGTGGTAGGCCCAGCACATGGGAAACTGTCTCACAGAGGAGCTAAAAGTCAGGCTGCACTTCATGCCAGTGGCACAGCTCTGTGGATCGTGGGCTGGGCTCGTCAACCCCCAAGAGGCACAGCTCTCCTGGTGCGAGTTCCCAGCAAAGATGGGCCCTTAGTGACCTCCCCAAGACCACATGCGTTTGTGGTGGACCAGGGAAATGAACTGGCGTGTCCCAGGCTGTGCCCTAACCCCTGGACCAGCCTTCCTGGGAAGGAGTCTGCACTCAGCTCTGCATGGAGAGAGTCCTGCCTCCTGGCTGGTGCAGGATTTATCTGCCCTGAGTGCCTCTCCAGGGCGGAGCTTCAGCAGCTGGAGCTCAGCCCAGGGCCAGGGTCTCCACCCCCTTGTAGTAGGTGGATGGGAAACCCCACTCTTCTGAGCTGCTGGTGTCCCTCCCATCTTGCTCAGGGGCTGAGTGACGCAGACTCCAGCTCCAGGGCCATGTGGTAGCCATAGATGTATCACATGTGGGTGCCGGACATGATCTGGACAGAGCCAGACCGAGGCCACCCAATCAGCTGCTAGTCCAGACACGGAGGAGCCAGATCCCACCCCCCAAGTAGCAGGGCATTTGCTCAGCTGGGATCATGAACAGCCCTGAGGGCGTTTTCCAAGGATATAATGTAATTGGAGATACACACCTCCTAAAGCTGAAAGAGACCTACAGAGGTCATCTAGTCCGGTCTCCTGCCCTCTTGGCAGGACTAAGCACCATCCCTGGCATCTCTTTGCCCCAGTCAGTCTCCTCAAGGATTGAGCTCACAGCCCTGGCTTTAGCAGGCCAACGCTCAAGCCACAGAGCCACCCCCATCCCCACATAAAGATGCCCGCTGCTCCTAGTGAAATCAGTAGCAGGTGCAGGCCTGTGGCACCCGCCCCGCCCCGCCCCGCCCAGACGCCAGAGCTGGCGTTCACCAGAACAAATCACCTGCGGGTGCCCCATACCGCACGTGGCACTGAGCTCACACGGAGGGGGCCGAAGGGGGATTGGGAGCCACACGTGCCAGCCTGTCCCATGGGTGGGCCCCCCTGAACGGAGCTTGGCCTGTGGAGACCTCCCTTCCCGTCCCCCATTGCTCAGCCCCCGCCACAGAACTCTGCCTCACCACGTGAGCGACGTGGCTGGTGCTCTGAGCAGAGGCCCATCCCTAGGGGTGCCCCAGGTCGGGATGGAGGGGGGCCGGCAGAGTGGGGCGTGGGGAGCAGCCTGGGGGGCAGCCAGCAGGAAGGCCCTACAGAGGTGTGTATTGATGCAGCCCCAGAGCGCTCCCCCACGGAGTGGTAGGACACTGCAGCCACCCACCCTGCCCCTGGCTCTCTTCACCGCCAACGGCGCCTTCCGGTTCAGCACACTTGGGCTGCTGAGGGGACCGGTCACCTGAGTCACAGGGGAAGCAGAGCCCAGAGGAAACCACCCAGGAGCCACCTGCTCCCCTGCGGGCGTCCCTCCTCTGCAAACTCAGACTATGGACCACAGGCCGCTTCCAGGGCTCAGCATCCAGCCTCTTGTCCCAGGGGCCCTGGCAGCCCTTCGGAGGGGAGCCTTGGAGCAACCCACACACTGCTTCTCCCGGACCCTGGTTCTGCCGTGGGGCTCCAGCCTTCCCAGGGCCTCTTCCCCCAGTCCAGCCTGGCCCCTCAAGAGACTCTGCCTCAGGCCTTTCTACCCCTGCTCCTGGGCTCAAGCCTCTTCTATGTTTCCCCAGCCCCCCAGTGGAAGCTCTCTGAGCTTCCTCCAGCCAGAGCTAACAAGAAGCTTCTTTACCGCTTGGGGTGCTCTGCTGGCCCCATCCCACCCCCGAGCTAAAAGCTGGCCTTGGTAATGCACACGGGGTGCTCACCTGGCCCCCGGTTACAAGGGCAGCTGCAGAGCTGTGTGTTCGTGTGGCGGGCTGGTCCAGAGCTGTGGGGCTGCAGGTCGGGACTGAGGGACATGGGAGTAGGTGAGTGTGTCTGGCTGAGGGGGGGTGGGTGTGCCTGGGGGTGTATGTGTGTGCGAGTGCACGAGTGTGTTTGTGTTCGGAAGGGGGTGGGTGTGAGCATGTTTGTGAGAGGTGTTTGTGTGGGGGGTGAGTCTGAGAGTGGGAGCACATGAGCACTTTTACGTTTGTAAGGAGGTTTGCATAAGCGTCTGTCAGAGTCTGGGCCTGCCGGCGTGCGCTAGTGACTGGGTGTGTGTGAGCGTGCAGGCGTGCGACTGGGTGTGTGCGTGAGTGGGTGGGTGACAGAGGATGGAGCCTTTGGGGGCTCAGAAAACAAAGGGGTCCCACATCTGGGTGGGGGTTCGTGGTGGTTCCAATTCGGTCCCAGCTGGTTTCGTAATCGTGCCCCCTGCACTGTGCTGGACGAAGCTCTCCCCCGGGGGCTGGCCAGGGTCGGCCAGCTGGTTCCAGGTGTGGGCCTCGGGGATGCTGTGACTGCCTACCCTGCTCTCTGCGGGGTCGCTGCCTAGATGTCTCCAGGCTGTCTAACCCATCTCCTTGAGGCGGGGGGGTGGGCGGGGGGCTGGGATCCCTGCTCTGGGCTGGGCCCATCTCCAGCCTCCCTGGCGAGAGGAACTGGATGTTCAGAGGACCCAACATGCGCAGCGATAGAAGACGCACCAGGGCAGGCCCTGGCCCACCTCTCCAGAACACCATTCAAGCCCCATTTCAACAGCCAGTGACATCAGGCCCATGTTTCGTGCCCCTGCCCCTCAGCCTGCCCACCCCAGCTAGCAGGCCCAGCAGGCCCCAGCAACTCCCCTGACCTGCGGGCAGGTGGTGCCAGCCCCAGGCCTTTTGCCAAAGCCAGACCACCTGTGGGGATAACCAAAGACCCCTTTGGCCTGAGTTCCAGCCCCTCCCCTGCTCATCCCAGTCGGGCTAATGTCACAGGCCTCTGGGATCCTCTTCCTTTTCAGTATTCCTGATTGTACACAGGCATTGGGCTCTGCCCACTTGCTCTCGTGTCTCACACCTGCTCACATGTGCGCCCATGTACCAGGCCCACACACACGAGATGAACTTGAGCTGTGAAAATTCTGAGCGCAATCCCGGCTTCCCCAAAGCTTGGGACAATTCGGACGCAGAATTTGCTTTGTGTACCACGCTGACATGCATATGAAACACCTGGACACACACACACACACACACACACCCCTTTTTCGCTGCCCCTAACACAATGCAAACCACTGCCCCAAACATAATCCCCATCAGCCTCCTCCTTTGGTCCCCCTTCCCCCTTGCCCAATTCTCTTTCTTGTCTTTTTTCACTGTTTCAGCAGAATCAGCAAATTCTGTCACCTGCTGCAACCTGGCACCCCCCTCCCCCCCCGCAAATTTGTTCGAACCCACAGATGTGTGATTAAACACGGCGAGGTTTAGCGGAGAAGCACTGCTCTGTGGTCCCCTTATGGCTGATGAGCTGCCGGTGCAGCTGGAACAAGGATCCCTGGGGTAGCCTGCTGTTCTGCACAACACATGCCAGGTTTGGGGGCGGGAGAGAAAGGGGCTGGACAGGCAGGGGAGGCTGTTTTAAGCCCAGGCCTTTTCTTGAAGGCTGCCTCAGTAGCAGGGCCCTTGAGTCTCAATCTGTCCACCTGCCAGGTCCACCTGATTCATCCCCTGGTCACAGGCCTGGAAAAACTATCCCATCTGGAAACAGGACAGGGTGACATTATTCCCCTCAAAGAGGAGGCAGGATAACATCGCAGAAGACAGAGCCAGAGAAAGAACACTGGGTGGGTCTGTTCCTCTACCTCATGGCCCAAGTTCAAGGGGGTGCAGTGAAACAGAATCCCAGGGCTGGAAGGGACCTCAGGAGGTCATCTATTCCAGCCCCCTGCTTCAAACAGGATCAGCCCCCACTAAGTCATCCCAGCCAGGACTTTGTCAAGTAGGGACTTAGAAACCACAAGGGATGGAGAATCCACCACCTCTCTAGGCAACGCATTGCAGTGCTTCACCACTCTCTTGGTGACGTAGTTTTTCCTAATATCTAACCTATACCTCTCCCTCTTCAACTTCAGACCATTATTCCTGGTTCTGCCGTCTGACACCACTGAGAACAGTTTCTCACCCTCCTCTTTAGAGCTCCCCTTCAGGAAGTTGAAGGCTGCTGTCAAATCACCCCTCAGTCTTCTCTTCTGCAAACTAAATAAACCCAGATCCCTCAGCCTCTCCTCATAGGTTGTGCTCCAGACCCCTAATCATTTTTGTTGCCCTCAGCTGAACCTGCTCCAGCAAATCCGCATCCTTTTTATACCGGGGGGCTCAAAACTGGACACAATATTCCAGATGTGGCCTCACCAGTGTTGCATAGAGGGGAATAACTACTTCTCTAGATCTGCTCGAAATGCTCCTTCTAATGCCCCCTAGTATGCCGTTAGCCTTCTTGCTACAAGTGCACACTGTTTACTCATGTCCAGCCTTTCATCCACAATAATCCCTAGGTCCCTTTCCATCGTACTGCTGCTGAGCCAGTCACTCCCCAGCCTGTAACAATGTTTGGGATTCTTCCGCCCCAGGTGCAGGACTCCGCACTTCTCCTTTTTGAACCGCATCAGATTTCTTTTGGCCCAGTCCTCCAATTTATCCAGGTCACTCTGGATTCTCTCTCTACCCTCCAATGTATCTACCTCTCCCCCTAGTTTTGTGTCATCCGCAGGCTTGCTGAGGGTGCAAAACAGTCCCTCATCCAGGTCATTAATAAAGATGTTGAATAACACCAGCCCCAGAACTGAGCCGCTTGAAACAGACCACCATCCAGATATTGAGCCATTGACCACTACAAGTTGAGCCCGACCATCAAGCCAGCTTTCTATCCATCTTATAGTCCAAGTATCCAATCCACATTTCCTTAACTTATGGACTAGAACGTTGTGGGAGACCAGATCAAAAGCTTTGCTGAAATCAAGGTACATCACATCTACTGACTTCCCCACAGAGCTTGTTACCTCATCATAGAAGCTAATCAGATTGGGCAGGCAGGACTTGCCCCTGGTGAATCCATGTTGGCTACTTTTGATCACTTTCCCCTCTTCCAAGTGTTCCAAAATGGATTCCTTGAGGATTCCCTCCATTATTTTCCCAGGGATTGAGGTAAGTCTGACCGGTCTATAGTTCCCTGGATTGTCCTTCTTTCCTTTTTCAAACATGGGCACTATGTTTGCCTTCTTCCAGTCATCCGGTATCTCCCCCGATCTCCAAGAGTCTTCGAAGACAATGGCCAAAGGCTCAGCATTAAATCCAGACCCATGAATTTGTTTACATCTAGTTTTTCTAGACAGCTCAGAACTTGTTCCTTCCCCACAGATGGCTGCCATCCACCTTCCCATACTGCATTGTCTAGGACTGTCATGTGGAAGTTGACTTTGTCCATGAAGACTGAGGCAAAAAAAGCATTGAAGGGCTGTACGTTACTGCTCGCCTTTCTTCTTTTTGTCCAGAACCTGAAATCTACGATCTCATGGTCGCTGCAGCCCAAGTATCCTCCCACTTCTATTTCTCCTACAAGTTCTTCCCTGTTGGGAGCAACAGGTCAAGTTGCACACGACCCCGGTCGGTTCCTTCAGCACTTGTACCAAGAAGTTAGCCCCAGCATTCTCCACAAACTTCCTGGATTGTCTGTGTGCTGCTGTATTGGTCTCCCAACAAAAGTCCGGATGATTAAAGTCTCCCAAGAGAACCAGGGCCTGTGATTTGGAAGCTTCACTTAGCTGCCTGAAAAAAGCCTCCTCTATCTCATCTCCCTGATCTGGTGGTCTATAACAGACACCAACTACAACATCACCTCTGTTACTTCCGCCTCTAAGTCTAACCCAAAGACACTCAACCGGATTTTCTCCTTCCTCATACTGGAGCTCTGAGCAATCATACTGCTCCCTCACATAGAGCACAACTCCTCCTCCTTTTCTCCCCATCTGTCCTTCCTAAACAATTTATAACCCTCCATGACCGTGCTCCAGTTATGCGAATCGTCCCACCAAGTCTCCGTTATTCCAACCACCTCATACTTCTTTGACTGTGCCAGGGCCTCTAATTCCTCCTGTTTGTTCCCCAGGATTCTGGCATTAGCGTACAAGCATCTTAGAGAAGGGGCTGATTGCTCCACTTTCTCCCCTTCACCCAGGAAACCCACTTCATTGTTCCATCCTCCTTCCCCACGTACCTCAGGGCTTGTGTCACCTTCCCCCGATGAACCTTGCAGGGGGCTGGACTAGATGGGTCCCTTCCAACCCTAGTATTCTATAATTAAATGACCTCCACATGGGCAGCAACCAGATTTGCCTTTGGGAGCCTCATGTCCCCGAACCGTTTTAGTGTGGATGGATGTGGGGCAAGGGATGGGTGGATCCAGGGCCATCCATAGGATATTCAGGCCCTACGTGGTACTGCTAAACCGGTGCCCTGTGCCTGCTGGCAGCCCAAAGGATTTTTTAGAGATGTGATTTTATAATCTTCAGCAACACTCTCATGAAATAATTTTAAAACAAATTTTAAACTAATGTCCTGTTGACTAACACGGTGAGTTCAGAAACCGGCAGGGGCTGGCCAAAGCCTGTGAAAAGGCTTCGCTTCCCCTTGAGTGGCTCTTCCACAGGTTCCACCAAGACCTCCAGCAGGCTCCTTCGCTTTCAAGGTAACCAGGTCCTCTCCGGAGGCAGCAGAACCACGGAACAGAGATAGGAAGCAGTAGCTGGGTGGTCATTAAGACCCAGTGGTGTCCCAAATTTCTGGGGGCCCCATACAGCTGTATATTGCGCATATGGGCAAGGACGGCTGTGGGCGAACAACGTCTGTGCAACAGCCACAGCTCTTCCTAGGGCCCCAGCTCTGGCATGGCCACTGCAGCTGATCAGAGGGGCCCAGAGCAGGGATTTCATGTGGCTGACGAGCACTGGGCCTGTGCTGGGGAGAGAGGCTCTGAGCTATTCCCAGGACAGGTGCAGGCTCCGCTGTTGCTGTGTGTTGTGCGGCCGAGGGGTTTGTGTTGCTCTGCCCTGTGGGTGCAAGAACCACCTCTCCATCAGTGCCTGCCTGCTGAGCAGCCTCCCCGCGTCTCTCCCTCTGTCCTGTGCTCTGCAAACCTCCCCGTGTCTCCCACCACTTCTGCTCTCTGGAAGAACAGGACTTCCCAGGCTAGATGCACCCAGACAGGGCCCTGTCCCCCCTGTGGGTATGGGGCGGCTTGGGAGGGACAGGTGGTCAGCCCCCTCTGGTGGGCGCTCAGGGAATCACCTCCAGCCCCGGTCCACAGGGCTCACCAGGTCGGACACGCTTTGGCTTCCAGGCTCCGGCGAAAGCCAGACTGCGAGTGGGACCTGCCGGGGGCTGCAGTCTCGCTGGGGTAACCGGGCCGCATTCAGCCGCCTGGTGGAAACACCAGACAGGGAACCAGGAGCGTGGAAACAGCCCCAGTGCTGCCAACCTGCCCTGACCGAGGTCCCTAAACGGGAGCGGAGCTGTGCCGACCTCTGCCCATTCAGGCTGGTTTTTGCTCTGCAGCAGAACAGATTAGCACTGACGTGTCTTTGTCTTCTCTCCCTTGCTTTGGGCACTTAAGTGCTCCCCCTCTCTGCTAGTGCCGATTCCTCCCCGAGGAGTTTGGGGAGGAGGGAGGAGAAGGATGGTCCAGAGGGCAAAGGAAGTTGCCCGAATTCCTTCTGAGCCAGCCCCAGGGTTCGTCTGGGGGTGTTTCTCTAAGCTCTACCCTCCATCCAGCAGCCCCCAGGTGCTGAGGGCTGCTCTAGGCCTGCGGAGGGGGAGTTTCTCACAGAGGAGCAACATTATTTTGCCTGTTCCAACATCCTGGCTCCCCAGCTGGCGTTTCCACCGGGTGGCTGAATAAAGGTATGTCTTCACTACGGGAAGAGGGTCCCAGCCAGGGCCGATCTTCCCGAGTTCGAGTTAGTACGCCTGGTCGGAACGTGCTAAATCAGATGGTACTCTGCCTCCCCGGTAGGAGTAAGAGAAGTCGACCAGAGTGAACCCTCTTGTCAGTCTCCCTTAGTGGTGACAGCGCAGAAGCCCGAATTAAGGCACATCAACTCCAGCTGTGTAACTAACGGAGCTGGAACTGTATCCCTGAATTTGACCTTCCACTGCCGTGGAGACCTGCTCCCAGCTAGCCACAGTTAATTAAACCGATCATGCCCAAGAGCCATCCCAAGCCAGCTGTGAAACAGTTGATTTCACTCGTTCCACGCCCATGCAAGAGGTGGCACAGCTGATGTCCAAGGCAGGGGAGGGAGAAGGAGGTTGTTTATTCTAGTGGTACGGTGGATGACCCCCTGTCCCTTCACCAAGAGTCATCCCTGCAGCCCCTGAGCCTGAAGGGGCTGTGGGGCTGGAGGCTGAGCTGACTTCTGTGTGACAGGAAGCCCGTCAGATGATTTGCTCCCAAAGAATAGCTGACCCCGCTCTGATTTACCCCCACTTTAGAAGTGAGGAGACTGAGGCAGAGAGAGACTGAAGGCGCCGTGCGTTGGCTGTGCCAAGCCAGCAGCCACTTTAGAAACTGTGCTTTGGAGCAGGGCCTATCAGCCAGGGCATAAATGCAGCGCCTCTGGCAGCAAAGAGGCATGTGCTCCCGGTGATACTCACACGGAGCTGTACGTGGCGATACAAATACAGCTGCTGATCCTGCCAACCCTAATCAGAGCCAGGGAGACCAGTCATCATTTGGCACGTTGACAATTATCCCCCCCCACCCCCGTCACTATTACTTGTCATTGTTATTATGAAATGTATTCATTTCACAACACTCCCAAAAAGCAGCACACAGCCTCCCAGCCCCGAAGAGCCAAAGTCCCAGGCGCAACAACAGGGCTCTGTGCAGCCCTACGTCCCACACCCAGAGCCATCAGCAGGGCCAGGGCCTCCATGTGTCACAGCTGGTGCAAGAAAGAGTGACAATCACAGACCTGGAGGCCACTGGCTCCTCTAGCCTGGCCTGTCTGTCAGGAGCCACCAACCCCACCTGGCACCTGTATGTTGAACCCAACCAGGCCAAAGTATCACAGCGCCCAGGAGACAGGTCTGTGCTGTGATTTGGGTGAGGTGCGCCAGAGTTCCTGGCCCCATGCAACGGCAGGGGAATGGTGAAGGGAGACATACCCTAACACGCCTGGCAAGTCCCCAGCATCCACACTGCGCCCATAGGAAAGTGGAGACCCCTAAATGTGACTGACAATCTGGCCTGGGGGCAAGTTCCTTCCTAGCCCCACACAGGTCCATCAGATAGACCCTCAGCCTATGAGCGAGAACTCTGCCAACCTCGGAGAATGCCCAGAGCCACCTCCGAGCCCTGATCCACTCTGCCCGGTGTCCCATCCCCACCCCTGGCCCTCCTTAGCGCTTCAGAGGAAGGAGAATAAAACCCCTCCCACAACGCATTGCAGGGGAATCCCTTCCTGACCTCCCCTATGGCCAGCTGAAGCCCTGAAGCATGAGCTTTAGGAACAGAAGACATAAACCGGAAGAGAGGCCAGGGCTGCTGAGACCCGTCCCCCACCAGCACCACCAACCCTGTCCCACAGTTGCTCTAAGACAATTATTCAGCTCTGTCTTAGAACCAGTTACATGGTTGGGCCCACACAACTCCTGGAGGATGGTTGTTCCGGAACCTCCCTCCTCTAATTTCCCACCTGAAGGTGTGCAGGGCCAGTCTATGGGTATTTGTTTTTGGGCCACCACTGTCCTTTAACTGAACTAGTTCTTCACCCTGCTGGTATTTACCCCGTAATGTATTTTTAGAGAGACATCTCACCCTCACTCAGCCTTCTTTTTGCCAACCGTATCAAGCCAAGGTCATCTCATCAGACAGGCCATCCATTCCCCTGCTCATCCTATTAACTCTTCTCTGCACCTTTTCCAGTTTGATTTCATCTTTCTTGACCGGGGTAACTAGAACTGCACCCAGTATTCCCAGTGAGGTCTTACCAGTGCCTGCTACAATGGCATTAATGCATCTCTATCCCCACTAGAAACGCCTCTCCTGTCCTCAGGGTCATCCAGCTTTTCCTCTGTAATATTCTGAGCCTCCTCTGTACTGACAGAGTCCCCCCTTGGGGTCCATCATCAACAAAGTTCATTATTAGCACACTCCTACTGTTTGTGCCAAGGTCATTAACGAAATTACTGAGTAAGGTTGGGCCTAAGAATGATCCTTGAGAAACTCCATTCGGAATCTCCCTCCAGTCCATCACCTCATGGCCGTGTCCACACTAGCCCCAAACTTCGAAATGGCCACGCAAATGGCCATTTCGAAGTTTACTAATGAAGCGCTGAAATGCATATTCAGCGCTTCATTAGCATGCGGGAGGTTGCGGCACTTCGAAATTGATGCGCCTCACCGCCACGCGGCTCGTCCCGACGGTGCTCCTTTTCGAAAGGACCCTGCCTGCTCCAAAGTCCCCTTATTTCCATCTGCTCATGGGAATAAGGGGACTTTGAAGTAGGCGGGGTCCTTTCGAAAAGGAGCCCCGTCTGGACGAGACGCGTGGCGGTGAGGCGCATCAATTTCGAAGTGCCGCAACCTCCCGCATGCTAATGAAGCGCTGAATATGCATTTCAGCGCTTCATTAGTAAACTTCGAAATGGCCATTTGCGTGGCCATTTCGAAGTTTGGGACTAGTGTAGACACGGCCCATGTGTTCCACTTTACCCACCTTACAACTGTAGTACCCAGAGGCACTGAGACCTCATCTGGGGTGAGTGAAGCCTCTGCTCTACAGCCTTGGCTGAGCACTAACTGGCCCTTAGCTCATGTGGTAGAATGCAGGGCTTTAGACCCTCTGCTTGCAGGTTCTGTCCCTGGGGCCAGCAACCTGGGTCTGTCAGCATTACCCAGTGCTTGTAGGAAGCAACACCTTCCCCAGCTGATGTCAGAATTCCCTATCTGGTACCATGTGGAATGCTTTACTGAGGTCCCTTACTGAAACAGCCAGTTCTTTCCTGAAAGAAGGACATCAGGTGTGGTATGACCTGCCTTGGACAAACCCATGGTGCACTACACCCTCTTCAGTGCTGGGAAAGAAATGGTTCTTTCCCTCATTATACATTTTAATCCCTTGCACACAAGTGAGGTCAGACTAACGGGTCCGTAATGGCTCCCCCGTCCCTTATTCAGGACAGGTACACTGTTGGCTAGTCTCCAGTCTCAGGCAAGTCCCTTGAAAACGTGGAATGATGATGAATCCATGGTACGAAACAAGCAATCTCACCTGCCAGGCCTTTCAGCAGGCTGAGGGGGGCGTTATCCAGTCCCCTGGCTCTGAGCACATTAAGTTCTTTGAGTTTTAATTCCGCCTGTGAGATGGTGATTCCCATTCTAGACACCCATTTCCATCAACCATTCCCTTCCAGCCCTGTTGTCCTCTGGCAGAAACCGAGGCAAAACAGTCCTGTAGTTCTGGGGCCAGAGGTAGATTATTTTTAATCTCCTTCTTCTCCACCTGGCATAGCACAATCCTCTTTCCCCCTTCCTGAGCTGCTTTTTAGTTATATAACTAACCCCCTCTTCTTATTTATTTTCATTTCCTCTGCGAGAGCTAATTCAGCTCGACATTTCGCAATTCTCACTTTATTCCTGCGCTCGGCAATGTAGCTGTCTTTGCTGATCAATCCCTTTTCCATTCCCTGTAGGCACTCGGCTTCCTCCTAATAACCTTTCCGCAGTGGTGATTCATTCAGCAAGGCCTGGCACCTTTCCCTGCAAGTCCCCCGACTCGCTTGGGGTGCAGATTTCAGACAGTCCACAGTGGCAAGGGGTGAGGATGGTGCTGGTGGGGGCAGTGAGCTTAGGTATGGCCATATGTAGATGTTTCCTCTTCCCGTTTTCCTGCTGATGCCCTGGATTTAGCTCTAGAGAAGAAAGACAGCTGGAAAACTGCTGACTATGTCAGGGACTAGAGAGAGATAAAGCAACCTGCCAGAGTGGAAACCCAGCTGCGCTGAGAACTCTGTAGGAACAAAGAGGCAGGGTTCAGCTGTGTCTCCTCCTGCCGTCTCCGGCCTTCCTCAGAGAGCCCGTTGCTGGATGAAGTCTCATAGCTTCAGCTGCCGCTTCTTGGCTGACGGTTTAGATCTGCTCTGCCTCTCCCTAAACTTAATAGTGTGGCCAGAACTGACGGTCACCTGTTCTTTCATTACCCCTGAGGTCCCTGGTGCTGGCCACTGTCAGAATACAGGCTGTGGGCTAGAAGGACCTTTGGTCTGACCGTGGGTGGCTGTTCTGATGGTGTGTTCCTCCCAAGCCCTCCTCACATCCTCTGGCATTTCTGGCCCCATCACGACCCTCCCTGCTCCAGAGGTCTCGCAGGCAGATCCCCTCTTGGCCTGCACTCAGCCCCTTGCCATCTGCAGATGTCTTTAGCGACGCTCACTGCCACATACTGCCCCAGAGTGGAGCCAAACCGCACACAGGCCATTCCCTTCCCACCTGGACTCGGCCTGTAGGCCCATTCCTGTGGTCACCTCTCCCATATTTGGAGTCTCTCCACCAGCTCCTCCCCAGTGCCGCTGTCTGGCTTCTTGTGACCCACCTCCGAGGTCCCCTTAGGACTCCACCCCTCCATACGCACATGCCCTAGTCTCTCCTGGTTCCCTGCCACTCCTCCTGGCTGCCAGCAACAGCGGCCGACCTTGTGACTGGCCCCTATGCCCCAGAGCGAGTGGTGCCCCCGCTCTGGTTTATAGAGCGGCGGAGTCCCTGGCAGAAGGGGTGGTGGCAGGCTGGGAGCACATCTCGCCCTGCTTCTGGGTACTGCTGTCAATTCATAAACAAGGGGCAGTTCAGGGCAGGGGCACTGAACTGAGGGGTTAGAGAAGAGGCGGTGTGGGGCAGGGCAACCGGGGAGGAGGCAGAATGAGGGCAGGGGCTCACGGAGAAGGGGCAGCTTGGATCTGGGGCCTTAGGGGGAGGCTGTGGCTTGGGGGGCCTGTGGCTGTCCCCACCCCCACTTTTACGAAGCATCTGCTGCTCATGGTTCAAGGGGGATTCAAGATTCAGGCAGGCAGGAGTAATGGGTCACCAGGCCCTCTCTTGTCTCCACCCTTGGGCTCTCCTAGACCAGGGGGCAGCAACCTTTCCGAAGCGGACCACCGAAATTTGACCTTTTGACTTCCATGTTCAGTCCGAGGGCCGGTGATACTTTTTGAAGCCACGACAGTCCTCCTTACAGAGCTTCATTCATAAATAAACCAAGAGGCCGAGCTTGACCCTCCAGGGGGTGGTTGGCAGCATTAGCTGGTCTTTTGTTAATCCACAGGGATGGCTCAGAGCGAGCTCCTGGCTGCCTGGGGGTGGTGGGGCAGGGCTGAGCTCCCTCCTCGCATGCTGATGAAAACTGGCTCACAAGCTGCTCTTGGCACCTGTGCCGGGGGTTGCTGACCCCGGCTCTAGACCATAACTTGGGCTTCTGGCCACCTCCAGTGAAAGCCCCTCCGGAGAGCTTCATGTAATCGGTTCCTCCTCCAAGCACTGGGCGTGCTCCACTTCCTAGAAGCTGTTTGGAAACTTGGGGAGGTGGGCTCAAGCTATGAACCTGTGCCTTAGATTTTGAATTCTGGGGCTGTTGGCTTTTGACTCTCTGCCCCGTGAAAACCATGAGTTCTAAAACAACGTCTGGAGCAACATCAACCCAGCTTCTCTTCTCCTTGGATCGGTCTCCTGTTCCCCCCAGAGCGCCACCCCAGTCCTGAGTTAATGCCAGACATGCTCCCCTTCAGGTAATGAGAGCATTGCCACACACCTCTTCAGCGGAGGCAGGGGGCAAGGTCAGCCAGGCACGTCAGAGAGGGACGAGACCGATCAGCCCTCATAGGCTCCTGCTCCAGGCTTCTTACTGATTTCTCCAGCCTAGGCTGAACTGACCTCAACTCTGGGCTTGCACCATTTCCCGTGGGGGAACTATTCCACTGTCTAAGCGAGTGTGTGTAGCAATGGAGTTACTGGATGGCGTCCCGGAAGTGTCCCGTGCTGGTAAGCGATCCGGGGTAACTCTAGGCAAACACGAACCTTAGAAATCTGAGTCTTCCTGGTGATTATTTTAGAAAAATTGGGGCATTTCTCCTTTCATAGGGGTCTGTTTATCTGGTGCCCCCTCCTGGCCTGGCTGGAGTTCTGCACATCTGGCGCCCCCCTGCTGGTCTGAATTCAGCACATCTGGTGCCCCCGAGCTGGCCTGGGTGGAGTTCTGCACATCTGGCGCCCCCTGCTGGTCTGAATTCTGCACATCTGGCACCCCCTCTGGCCTGGCTGGAGCAACAGCACTAAGATCATGAGATTCCTCCAGCCACCACATGTCCAGTCTCCTAGAGACTCTAGGAAAACGTCACAAGACCTGACAGGCCCAATCCCGAAGTCACCGGGCCCGTGAGCAGCCTGCACACCTCATTGTCCCCTGCCAGGGCCCAGCTAGCAAAATGGCCCCCAGCTCTGCAGCCAGGCAGGCCCCCCCCGGAAGTCATTCCAGCACGTCCCTCCAGCAGCCCGCCGCTCAGGTGACGCGCTCCCACAACAGCCTGGAGCCAGCTCCCCGACCCTGGCCTCCACCTGCCCAGTCCCACCAGCCCCTGGGCTGGTAGGGGCCCTTTTGTTTGCATGTCGTAGAGCGAAGAAGCCTTACGTCCTAATCATCCTCTCTGGTGTTCTTACCCCTTCCTCTCCCCCTGCTCCGTCGCCTCGCTCCCGAATCTTCTCACCCGCTCGCACCCATAAATCTTAATTGCATCTGTGGATTTTTTAACAGTGTTAATTAATCACATTTAGGCCGGTTCCCAGCTGTTGCCGGGGAGAAGCCCCCGCCCCAGCCCGGATGCAGGATACTTTGGGTAAATCCGATCAGTTGGAAGAATTCTTTGATTCCAGAGAAGTTCAGGCCCTGGGAAATTCATCATCGGTCCTACTCACCCCCACCGATTGCTGCCTTCAGCTCTGGTCGCCAGCTCCCCTTCTTGCCGCCCCCCTGCCTGCCCCTCTGCGGGAGTGGGAAGCACTCTCTGTCTGCGGTGTCCTGAGAGTCAGGAGGGTTATTGGAGGGCCCCCACCAGCTCTGCCATGTGAGACAGGGGAGGACGTGAGTTTAGGGTGCGCCTGTTAGGAAGGCCCATGGGTTACCGCCTCTGCCCCACCGTCTCACCCAACTCAGTTCAGTATCCCCACCACTGCACTGATTGACAGCTGTTTCCTCTGCCGGCAGGGACAGGGCCGTGGGCGAGGGTGGCGTGAGCCTCGGCTGACATTATTGGCACATCCTGCAGGCTGTCTGATCCCCCTTCACCTGATGTGACATCAGGAGCGGGCATTGGAAAAGCTACAGGCCCACTACGTGCAGGGGGCTGCGGGTTGGTGCCACGGATTCGCTGGCCTGGCTGCGGTTCTCTGCCTCACAAAAATCCACCCACACCTCGCAACGTGACTGGCAACCTCTGCCTGGTGAGGCCCAGCGCTGGACCAGAGGTTGGGGAATAACAGCCACCAGGGGTAGGAATCTCAGAGCCCAGGTCTGCAGACGAGGACTCACGCTCTGATGCTCCAACAGGGCTGGGCTTGGGTTCAGAAACTCACACGCTCCCCAGCCATCAGCAGGGGGCACCATCATCTTTACAGCTGTGTTCAGCATTGGAGCGGGAACCCCACTTTGTAGCGCCAGGCTCTGAGATGTGGCACCACAGAGTGTAAAATCCGGTGTAGCCATATGCCAGGGCGCAGGGCTGGGATAGCAGGGGTTGGAAGTCAGGACTGATGTGCAGCTGGAGACAATGGCTGGATAGCAGAGGAGTGATGTGGATCGGGATTGAGGGGCATCAGCTGGAAGGTTAAGGAGAAAGTTTACAAAGCAGCCCACGTCCCCTCTGGCACCAGCCTTGTTGTCTTCCATGGCCACAGGCTTTTTTAAAGTTTTCTCTTTTCTCGTCTTTTCTCATCACAAGGTGGGACGTGGCCTCCCCACTGCTCTACGACTCTCGTGGGTTAGAAATGGAAAAAGGCCTGGGAGAGCATCCTGGCTCTTGCTCAGCCCATGCAGGTTTGGTTCCTGGAGTATATTCTCCAGAACAGTGTCCTGTTTCAGAATGTCCCAAGTCATGTCCAGCCACTTGTCCTGGACAACGGTGCTACTCCCTAACAGCCTCCTTTGTCAGGGAGCTTTCCTGAATGTCAGCCTCCCTTTTGCTTTCCTTCCAGCCCACCCATTCGCCCTCGCTATGCCATTACGTCCCACACAATCTTTTTTCTCTCTTCTCTGGTCAAACATTCTTTGTGTCTCTGAGGTGGGCATTTCGTCCCCCATAGAGTCACCTCTCAGCTAAGCACGGTGTATTTAGCCCAACCCTTTCCTTGTAACTTTTTTTTTTTCTAGATCCCTTGTCCTTTTCATCGTTCTTCTCCGAACTCTTTCCCGGTACCTGTTTTTAGTAACAGGCCTGGAACTGCATGTGGGATTCCAGATGGAACTGCGCCAGAGCCAGTGTCGGAGACGGTCAACTCACTAAGCCATTACGCAACACAAGTACAGCCAAAAATTGTGTTTTCCTCCTCTGCCTCTGGATCTTTCCGCTCTGCTGCTGGTGCTGTCCCAAACCGATTTGCATCTTATTTCATATTCATGTTTTTAAACCACTCTGTGGGCTCAGTCCAACTCCCACTGCAGTTGAAGGAAAGATGCCAACAGGTGTTGGAGCTAAATTCTTTGATTTTATTTCTCCATCCTGTCTCGTTTTCAAGCCTTCTCCCACATTTACTATCACCTGCAGATTTCTTTAATGAAGTACACTCTTCTGGCTCATTAATGAAGATGTTAATTAAGACTGGTCCTAACATCACACCCCACGGTTCCCTATTACCTGCTTCCCACCCAACGCATTAGCCAATTTTCAAGTCACATGACAACTTCACCTCCCATTTTAATTTCCCCTTTGAACAAAACCCTCTATTTAACATTACTTTCAGCATGGTTCTAGGGTACCAATTTCACTACAGGCTAATCTCAAAGCACATAGCCTCTGTCTTCCCTACTCTCATATCACCCCTGCAGCCAATTAGTTTATCTTCTCATTGCATTGTGTTATCTATTGTCCTGGTTAATCCCTGTGTTGTGTCATATGCAATCAGGGTATGATGACTAGATTTAAGCTGTAGATATAGGAACAGGCAGGATAGGCTCATAATATAATAAGATTGACAAGCATTTACAAGTGATGAGTGTCTATTAGGTGTATAAGTACAGTAAGGTTGTAATTCAAGGCCTGCTGGGTGAGGCCTCTAAGATTTCCAGTTAGCTGTGCTAGGCCTCAGGCCTACAGATGATTGACATAAGCAGCTGACTCAGGAATAACCCTGTGCCAGTAAAGGTACAAGATTAGTGTAAAGAATATGGCAACACCAGGTGTCAGGGAAAATATACCACAATGTGCCCATGCAAGCCAGACACTTGACTATAACATCCTGAAAAGTTTTGCTTTCCCTGCAGGTTACCAAGGGAACATATGTACATAGCTGCTTCTAAGAATCAAGGTTCTAAGACAGGGATTCCCAACCTATGGGTCGTGCCCCAAACATGGGTCACCATTAGATTTTGTAAGGGTCGCTGGCTGGGCAGCTCTGAGCTGCATGTGGCTCTTTAAGGAGCCATTTGCAGCTCCTGCCGTTGCTGTCACTCACTCCTCCGGCTCCCAGTGCCTGTGGTGCTGAAACAGAGCTCAGTTTAATGGTTTAATGGCCGGCTGCCAAACCAATTAAACTGCGTTCCATTGCAGCCCGGCAGGGCAGGGAACTGCCTGCACTGCAGGTGGGGGAAGGGAGTAGTAGGGCTGGGAAGCCGCACGGGGGAGGCGGCGGTAGCAGCGACTTGGTGAAGGACCAGCAGTGGCACTCATATGAAGTGGGGGGACCGTTCTGGGGCTGGGAGGGGTTTAAACCTCCAAACACCATTCCCCTGCAAACAACATCACCTGCCCTCCCTTGCCCGTTTACATTTTTCCCAGGGGAGAACCTGCCCCCCATCCCCCAGTTGTGAATTGCCTTTGGTCACAGAGTTTTACTCAGTCGTCACAATGGGTCGCCACCTTGAAAAGGTTGGCAACTGCTGCTAAGAGAACGACCCCTGAAAAGCGAGGCACCCCACGTCTTGTGCAGTGTGGCGGTACAGGTAAGGAGAAGTGGGTGGGAACACTCAGCCACATGCGTAAGGTGGTGCACGCGGTCAGAATGAGACAGTAAGAGTTCTGGGTACCGATAGAGGGGCAAGAGAGATCTCTGGAGTTGTGAGTATGAACACTGCAGGAGCCCCCTCAGGCTTTGGACTCGTGGGAAGGAGTGTAAGGTACCAGACAGACTAAATGACTTACTTGTGATTGTGTGTTCCCGGCCTCCGTGTTGCTTTCATGTATGCCGCTGAAGTCTCCAACCTAAGAGACCCTCCAAGGGTGACCTGGTCTTAAAACTACATCAACACAGGAAATGGACTCAATCCGTGGGGACAGGACGGCTAAGCGCAGAACAGTGTTTCCGGTAGGCTGACTGGTTGGGCAGCCACCCAGGAGAGAGTCAGGTGCCACCTAGCTGAGCTCCTGCAGCCGGCAGCATGCGTTTCTGCTGGTGGTGCACGTCCGTACATGGCTTGGTGCACAAACCAACATTTATACCGAATACAGATGGGGAGAGATGAGGGGGAATCCTGACACAGAGCTATCGATTCTACATGAAGAAACTGCAGGAAATCCTGTGGCACCTTATACACTAACCAATATTTTGGAGCATGAGCTTTCGTGGGCTTTGCCTGGTACCTTACACTCCGTCCCACGAGTCCAAAGCCCGAGGGGGCTCCTGCAGTGTTCATACTCACAACTCCAGAGATCTCTCTTGCCCCCTGACTGTACCCGGAACTCTTACTATCTCATTCTGACCGCGTGCACCACCTTACGCGTGTGGCCGAGTGTTCCCACCTGCTTCTCCTTACCTGTACTGCCACACTGCACAAGACGTGGGGTGCCTCGCTTTTCAGGGGTCGTCCTCTTAGCGGCAGTTGCCAACCTCTTCGAGGTGGCGACCCATTTTGACAACTCAGAAACTGCAGGAAGTCCTGTGGCACCTTACAGACTAACAGATATTTTGGAGCATGAGCTGTCGTGGGCTTTGCTAATATCTGTTAGTCCATAAGGTGCCACAGGACTTCTTGTTGTTCTCGAAGATACAGACTAACACGGCTCCCTCTCTGATTTACGTGAAGGTCACACTCCCCTTGTTACAAAAACTGCATCCTCTCAAATGCACATTGGAAAAACAGCCCCTGTGCGACAGGTCGAACAGCTCGGTCACAGCAGTAGAATCTCCACAGCCATGCTGGCATTAAGCTCCTTGAGATGACGTCTTGGGCTGAGGCAGCCATCGGTGACTGAGGGCGGGATGGGATATGTGCTGCCGCAGGGGCTACTCTGGTGGGAAATGTGACTGAGGGAGGAGGCCTGAGCTGGGGATGTTCTATCTGAGTGGCAGTTGTTCAAGCACCAATATGAGGGATAGGGCGGCTTGCCAGGGCAAATATGGCCCAAACCTACCAGGCTCAGACGTCATCTCAGAACGATGGGGGTTCCTCTGAACATCTGTTTCCATCAGCGATGTCTCATCATGGATTGCTCCGGATCTTGGCCAGCCATTCACTCTCACAGAGGCTGGCATTATGTTGTCCAGCCCTGGGGACTGGGGACACACCCAGCTGTGCAGCAATCTGGGGACACATGGGACTGATTTTCAGGTTAACCTCCTAAAGGCGGCAGCCCAGATCCCCAGCCCTTGACAAAGGAGACTTAGGACAGCAGTTGGAGATTCCCTTAGCAACCGAAGAGGGAAGAAGCCCCCTTCTGAATCTCATCCACCACTCTCCCTTTCCGCCAGGTCCTTGTATCTGACCACAGCATTTGAGCATGTGCTTAACTCGTCCCACCGCTTCCGGTTGGCTGCAAAGGCCCTCGCCCACGTGCTTGGAAATGAACAGGTGCCTCAGTGATTTGCTGACTCAGGGCTTTCGTGCTCAGCGAGACTGGGGGCTCTGGGCACGTCTTGGGAATAATTGACCACTTCGCTGCTTGCGCACAAGCCAAAGCCACGGCCAATAAATCAGGGAAAACAGCTGCGGGTAAACTATGCAGGGACTGCGCTCTACGAGGGGGATTTCCTGATAAGATCCACCATGGCTAGGCATAGGGAATTTGAGAATCGGGTGACTTTGTGCATTTGGTAAGTTACAGAGCGCCCGTCCCGCCCCACGAAGAAAGCCAGCGTCAAGGCCGATGGAGAAGTAAACAGGAAGCATGGCCTGATAGCAACGCCATCATGCATGAAAGAACAGGCAGCTCTGCATTCTTCCTTCTGCATGGGCAGTCCCTACCTAGCCTAGCCTTCCTTCTGCATGGGTCACCCCTGCCTAGCCTTAGAAAGCAGCGTGGCCTAGTGGTCAAGGAGCCAGGACCCCTAATTTTTTTTCTGCTACTATCCTGCTCTGTGACCCTCACTGCCTCTCTTTCTAAAACGCTTTCTTCTAATTCATCTCCACATTACTCAGCTCAAAACTGGAGTCCCTGCAGGGCTTCTCTGGTTTACAACAGAACGCATTGTAGCCGAGTACTCCAGGTCCGGATGGGTCGAGGTTGCTCTGAGTTGGCTCACTTTTCTGAACTCAGCCAAAGGAAAGTAGACAGTAGCCCAGATTACAGTAATATTAATAATTATTATTAGTCCAACAATGTTCTTGATCTTGCACGGGATAAGAAGGAAGGATCAGTAACTGGTTCAAAGATAGGGAACATAGCATAGGAATAAAAGGGCAGTTTTTCAGAATGGAGAGAGGTAAATCCAGGCCAGGAGTCTGTACTGGGCCCAATGTTATTCAATAATCAATTTATGCAGACAGGATCTGGAAAAAGGTGTAAACAATGAGGGGGCAAAATGTGCAGATGACACTAAAACAGGAACAAAGCTGAGTGCGAAGTGTCCCAAAGGAAGCTCACAGAATTGGGTGACGGGGCTACAACGCATCAGAGGAAATTCAGCGTCGGTAAATGCAAAGTAATGAATGTTGGAAAACAAAATCCCAACTCCACGTATATAACGGTGGGGTCTGAATTAGATGTTACCACTCAAGAAGGAGAACTTGGCGGCATTGTGGAGAGTGCTCTCAAACCTTCCACTTGATGTGCACAACAGTCAAAAAAGCCAGTGGGCTGTTGGGCAGGGGATAGACTGAATATAGGTTAGGAAAGAGACAGATGATAAAATAGGGACTATCTTACTGCCTTTATACCAATCCATGGCGCACCCGCCTCTTGAATACTTCCTGCAGGTGCGGTTGCCCCATCTCAAAAAGATATTTTGGAACTGCACAAGCTGTGGGAAAAGACACCAGAAGTGAGCAGGGGTATGGAACAGCCACTTTCCTATGAGGAGAGATTAATAAGACTGGGACATTTCATCTCAGAAGAGACCTCAGAAGCGGAGTTGGATCGAAGTCTATAAAATCGTGACTGGTGTGGAGAAAGTCAATCAGGACGCGCTATTTACTTCTTGTAGTGCAAGAACCAGGGATCGCCAATGGAAATCAAGAGACAGCAGGTTTAAAACAAACACCAGGAAGGGCTTCTTCACAGAGTGCACAAGCCAACCTGTGGAACTCCCTGCCAGAGGATGGTGTGACAGTGGCAGGTATAACCATATAGCCCAGCTGGTTAGACCCTGGTGCTCATAATACACCAAGGCATCCTTCAGTCTGCGTACACTACGGATCGCGCCCTTCGTAACTCCATTTAAGATCATCATTTGCAGCGTTGACTGTGACTGTGGCGGCCCACACGACAGTGGCAGTCCTTGCTCCATCTGCTGCATATGTAGTGGGTGTCTGGCAGGACCTTGCTGTCCTTTCTATGGGGTCGCTTCTCCTCTGCCAGCTGTCTGATCTTCATCTCGCCCTTCTGAAGGCCTTTGTGTAGTTCCTGCTTCCAGCTGCTGCGGTCGTCTGCCAGCTCTTCCCAACTATCTGGATCAATGTCTACCTCCTTGAAGTCCCTCTTACAGACATCTTTGTAGCACAATTGTGGGTGTCCGGGAGGTCTTTTGCCAGAAGCTAGCTCGCTATACAGGATGTCTTTTGGGATCCTTCCATCATTCATCCTGTGGACGTGGCCAATCCAGCGGAGCCGCCGCTGCCTGAGAAGGGTATGCATGGTTGGAATTCCAGCTTGCTCGAGGATGGCATTTTTGGCCGCTCTGTCCTTCCGTGATATCCCAAGAATGTGCCTGAGGTGGTGCAAGTGGAAGACATTCAGCCTCTTTTCCTGGTGGGCGTACAAGGTCCAAGACTCGCTGCCTTAGAGGAGGGTGCTGAGGATGCAGGCTCTGTAGACTTGCATTTTGGTGTGAGTGTACAGCTTGTTCTTGTTCCACACTCTGTTGCTAAGTCTGAACAAAGTTGTGGCTGCTTTTCCAATCCTCCTGTTTAGCTCAGACTCCAGCGACAGGGTGTCGGTATGGTGGACCCGAGATAAGTAAACTCGTGGACGACCTCTAACGTGTAATCGTCAGTGCTGATTGATGGAGGTTCAGCAACGTCCTGACCAAGTACGTTTGTCTTCTCTAGGCTGATGGTAAGCCCGAAGTCCTTGCATGCTTTGGAGAACTGATCCAGCACTTTTTGAAGCTGGCTTTCTGTGTGTCACTTCAGCAGCGTCATCTGCGAACAGCGTGTCTCTAATGAGCACTTCCTGCACCTTAGACTTAGCTTTCAGCCTTGCAAGATTAAACAGTTTCCCATCAGATCTTGTGTGCAAAAAGATGTCCTCTGTTGAGGATCCAAAGCCATGCTTCAGGAGGAGTGCGAAGAAGATCCCGAACAACGTCGGAGCAAGGACGCATCTTTGTTTGACGCCACTTCTGATGCCGAAGGCAGCCGATGATGTGCCATTACATTGGATGGTTCCTCTCATGTCTTCATGGAAAGACTGGATCATCTTGAGTAGCTGTGGTGTACAGCCTATCTTGAGGAGCAATTTAAAGAGTCCATCCCTACTGACTGAGTCGAAAGCCTTGGTCAGGTCGATGAAAGCAACATAGAGTGGCTTCCTCTGCTCCCTGCATTTCTCCTGCAGTTGCCGCAGGGAGAAGATCCTTTTAATGGTAGATCTCTCAGCGCGGAATCCGCACTGGGATTCAGGATACACCATCTCAGCAATCTTCTGGAGTCTGCCGAGGATGACACGAGTGAACAATTTACCAGTGATACTTAGGAGGGGGATTCCACGGTAATTGTTACAGTCACTTCTGTCTCCTTTGTTCTTACACAAGGTTACAATGTTGGCATCCCGCATATCCTGTGGAACCTCACCCTCTCTCCAGCGCAGGCACAGCACCTCATGTAGGGGTTCCAGGAGCGTGTCCAAGGCACACTTGATTGCCTCTGGTGGTATACCAGCCTGGCCTGGGGCCATTCCTACTGCAGTGCTGTCAATAGCTTTCTTCAATTCGACCACAGTTGGTCATAATACTGAGGATGTGGATTAAAGCCCCATGGTAGTGAGCTGACAGTTTCAGGAATGACATAGATGGTGTCTGGTCCTGCCACGAGGGCAGGGGACTGGACTTGATGACCTCCGAAGGTCCCTTCCGGTTCTAGTGTGCTATGATTCCATTGGGCCCAGCTCAGCGGGGGTGGTATAGACAGGACATTCAAAGGCCTGTCTGTCTCACGTCTATGATTCAGTGAATGGTAATTTCTAACGTGGTGACTTTTCCCTTGGAACAGTGACAAACTTACCAGGAGTCCTGTGCCTCCGGTGTCCTGAATATCATCTCTCTAACCTCCCAGATGTTCAGATATATCTATCCAACTCCATACATAGCCCATCTGTGTGCCTGCCCATCCATCCCTCTGATGATACACCTACCCCCATAGACATCTATCGCCATCCATCCACCCGTTCCTAATCTGTCTGTCTTTCTATCTATGCATGCGTCCACCTACCCGTTCTCATACATGTCTATTTAATCTAGGAATCAGTAACCCCAGGCATGGGTACCAAGTGTGGCATGTGAGCTGATTTTTATCGATATGTGAGGCAAGAGCTCAGCCCTACCCCTCTTCCCCCATGCAGCAGGGAGCTCGCTCAAAGCCAGGCCGCCTGTGGATTAACAAAAGACCAGCCAATGCTACCAACCACCACTTAAACAGTAACGCTCTGCTTCTTAATTTATTTATGAATGAAGATGTTGTAAGTGGGACTATTAGTGTCTTTAAAAAGTAGCACCGGCTCTGGGACGGTACGTAGAGGTCAAAAGGTCAAATTTCGGCACTTCGCCTCGGAAAGGTTGCTGACCCCTGATTTAACTCATCCATCCCGCCATCCCATTGGAACTATTTCTATCTTTCAATTGAGGGCTGGGAGCCAATCATATCCAAGGCCATGAGCTGCAGAAAGAAAATAACAGTGGCCTGACTGTCCCCCGTCCTGAGGCTGAATACTCCTGTTGCACCATCGGCGCAGATGGTAGACATGGGGCCGCAGGGTGAGGTTGTGGTGGGAAGAGGCTGTTTGCAAAGGAAAACAGGAGGGACAGAAAAGTTGGAAAGATGAAAGGTGAAGATAAACCTCCGTCTCTTCGCCAACTTTTCCGCTTAGCCTCCTGCTGAACCCAATTATCCTAACGAAAACGACTCTGCTGTAATACCACAGACTTTTCTCGTTGATTAAAGACTTCCAGACCTTCTGCAGGTGGCAAACCCTATAATTCACTGTAAAGATGGCTGCATTTTATAACTGATGAATTGGGGGGGAGGCTGTTACTCCTCCTCTTCCCCCCTCCTTTGCTCGCTCTCCAGTTCAGACCAAACTGGGTTTAACTAGGCCTGAATAATTTAAGAGAGTCATTATGCTCCTGTGTTTTTCCCTTACTGTCAACTGTAAAATCCATACAGTAGCTTCGGGAAATGGGGCTAATTTGAATTGATAATAGGAGGCTCTGGAAAAAGTCATCTATTGCCACGCAATGGTGGAGCAGATGCATGCTAAATCTTGTATAATGAAAGAATATGCCGATGTCAATTATGTAAGAAAACGGCTTTACAGTGGTTTGAGGCGATGGGTTAGCATTCCGCCTGATATTATCACATAAAGAAACACCCATCAAAACTTCTCATAAATATGGAACGGCAAGTAAGATTACATTATAAATTTGAATGTTATGAATGTGTATGAGGGAGACAGATACAGGCAGGAAACCACCTCTCAGAACAGAATCATAAAAAAGGGCCGTATTTCAAAACTTCCATAGCGCCATTACCTGGAGAAGGGGAGCAGATAGCATAGATTGTCGTCTGACTCTTTGCGACAAAGTTCTTATATAAGGACACGTGACCCATGGCTGTCAGTGTCACTCAGTCTTTTCTTGGTAACGATCAACTGGCGTGGGGTTGCGCTTGGCCTCAGGGAAGCAGTAGCTGCAAAGTCAGTGGTTCTGCGGCTAAGGATGGAGCAAAACTTCAGAGCAGTTTGTGTCCGGTTCAAACTTCACCGCTGGCCACAAACTCCCGAGGGAACTGCCTCATAACCTGCCCCCTCCTCAAAAATGTGAGGCAAACCTGGCCAGGTTCCCTCTTTAATTATCGCCTGGGAAGTGATCATTTGGGGAGAGGAGCGGTGCATGAGGGATGAACATCTCCAGATGTTAACAGATGACACCGATGTTGGCAGCCGGTTAGGAGAGGATGGAGAATTGCTGAGCATATGGGTTAGCTGGAGATGGCCTTAATGACTCCAGTTAGACAGACTAATTGGAAAGGGGATTGTCCCTCAAAAGCAGGAAGTGAGATCACTGGTAGGGGTGGAGCTAAGCGGAGTGGGAGGAAAAGGATTGGATAGGACCCAGCGGATTCGAAACAGGACTTCACGCCAACCTCCTCTGTAGCCCCGTCTAGCCACAGGATTTGTCTGAGAGAGATCGTGTTGCCAGAAAGCGAATCCTTGGTCCAGGTTAGTTTATCACAGGACTAGTGTCGTCTTCTCATGGAACCGGACCTGCTGTGGAGTCCCTGTTTATAAGGCTGGCTCGCCCAGTCAGGTAACAGAGACAATGACAGGAAGCACCAGTTCAGCTGTGGATACCGGTTACATGGTGTGAACCTGCATTGGCTCCACTGGAGTGACTCTGGATTTATACTGGTGTAAATGCAAGCTGAAGGCAGCCCATGCTCTGATCCAGCATTCCCTGTAAGTGGAGTGCTTGGGCAGTCACCCAGGAGAGAGTCAGGTGCTGTCCAGCTGATTAGCAGAGCGGCCCCCTGCTGTCAGGGTGTGTTTCTAGGGGTGGTGCACAGACACACATCCCTTGGTGTGCCGAACAAAATTTATTCCACCCACGGATGGAAAAAATTAGAGGGAGTCATGCTCTGATCTCCGTGTTATACAGGTACATGGCCCTGTCTCCGTCCGAGAGCACAGGTTTAGCCATGCTGCAGGTGTCAACACAGACTGACCAGAAACCTTCCATAAAGGTATGGACCAAGGCCTGAATACACAGGGCTTTCTAGGCATTGTGGAGACCGGCCCACCCCTCAGCAGCAGAGTCCAGTGAAGAGTGCAAGGGCTGACTGAGTCCCTGCAGAGCGCTGGCAGGATGCCTTGCAAAGAACCACCAGGATTTTGTAATTGGCCATGGAAAGAATTGTGCTGCCTAATTTCCCACCCAGTTCTGGACTGGATTGTGCCAATAAGTCACAGCCCAGCACAGGGGAGATCTGAGGGTGGTGCCTCTTCCCAGCAGCACGGCAGTTGTGCCCCTTACAGCCGGCAGGAGTCAAGCAATGACTAAGAGAGGAGCAAATGATCATTTGAGCCACTGGTGCATTAACACCCAAGTAAAACCTATGCAGTGATGCATAGCTGTCAACCTGCAAGACGTGCGTCGGATGCCCACACATTGGAACAACAGACAGCCCTGAATCCACGCACAAAATCCCTTTTGATGCTAGCGAAATTTGCAAATTGGAATGTGGAGCAATGGAGCAAATGACCCTTGTTTTTACAGCGTATAACTACCTCTGCGCTGCAAGTAGAGATGTCTCTGTAAATGGAATAAAGGCCATCGTCATTACAAGTTACCTGGCTGCTGGGCTGGTGTGTTACATTTTAAGGTGTAGTAACTATGTGGCAAGATGTACAAATCCAGCAGAACGACCATCAGGGATCACACCCAAGATGTGGTAATGACACAGGCCAGGTTGCAAAGAACCATTCGGTCATTAGTAAAAGGCAGTCAGGATGCCCAAGGTATGGGGGAGGGAAGCATTTAAAATGAGGAAATTGTTGTGTAAAGCTCATCAGTTAACCTTAACTCTTTGCCCTCAGCTGTGTCGCATGAATCGAAGCGCCTGGACCTTTCTCTGTACAGAAACAGAATCGAGACCTGTCCTGCAAAGAACAGGGCGAGAGAGAAGAACTGTTAAAGCCAAACTTTCCATGCGTCAGTCACCATACTGACACAGGCCAGCGATGCCATTTGCTGATTCTTGAAAGTCTCTGAAAGTTCATTTCAGGTTACATAGCTTCAGTCATTGGAGCAGTGTAGATCCGGCCCGGTGGGGTCCACATGCTGGACACGGACTGTTCGAGACCAAAAGACAAAAGGTCCAAGATGGACCCTGCTAAGTCCACACCATTGTTCTCAAGAAAGACGTGGAGAAATTGGAGAGGGTCCAGAAAAGAGCGACAAGAATGATCAAAGCTCTAGACCTATGAAATGACCTATGAAGAAAGGCTGAAAGAATTGGGCTTGTTTAATGGGGGGAAAAGAAGATTGAGCGGGGACATGATAACGGTTTTCGGGTATCTAAAAGACTGTCAAAAGGAGGAGGGAGAAAACTTATTCTTCTTGGCCTCTGAGGATAGAACAAGAGGCAACGGGCTTAAACTGCAGCAAGGGAGGTTTAGGTTGGACATTAGGAAAAAGTTCCTAACTGTCAGGGTGGTCAAACAGTGGAATAAATTGCCTGGGGAGGTTGTGGAATCTCCATCGCTGGAGATATTTAAGAACAGGTTAGATAGATGTCTGTCAGGGATGGTCTAGACAGTACTTGGTCCTGCCATTGGGGCAGGGGGCTGGACTCGATGGCCTCTCGAGGGCCCTTCCAGTCCTAGTGTTCTATGAGTCTGTGATTCTATGATCGGGCGTAGGTGATCTCATACTGTGCAGCCATGTGTGATGCTGGGGTTTGACTGTCTAGATGGGCCAAGGGGACGTGCAGAGGCTGATCTCTGGTCCGTAGCAGATCAGCACAGCCTTGAAGCAATACTTGGAGACCGGCAGGGGTGCAGTGGGGTCTTTATCAATCTCCTATCACCAGTGATTGTGCATGGATGAGATGAGGCATGCAAAGATCAATTATTCTAGAATTGCACCTAGTTGAGGACTCCTGCACTTTCTGTCTGTAACCCCAGAAGCATTGAGATCACTGGCAAGGGAGAGAGAAGTCTCTGCTCTGCAGCCTGGGCTGAGAGCCAGCAGCCTTTTAGCTCATTCCGTAGATCACAGGGCTTTATCCCCTAAGGTCACAAGTTCACTCCCTCCTGCCAACATCCAGGTCCATCAGCCTTACATATCAATCACCCAAACATCAGTGGTGCAGGTGGCTTGCACGCCAGGTGGTATAAGGCTGCAACAGAGGAGACAGTGAACGAGGACTCCGAACGCCTCTGGATTCCTGGCAGTTCTGGATCCAGGGTGGCTGACTTCTGGCCCATCTGGCCTCTGGAGCTGCTCATTGAATCATTGACTATGAGGACTGAAAGGGACCTCTAGAGGTCCTTGAGTCCAGCCCCCTGCCCTCATGGCAGGACCAAGTACTGTCTAGACCATCCCTGGTAGACGTTTACCTAACCTGTTCTTAAATATCTCCAGAGATGGAGATTCCACAACCTCCACAGGCAATTTATTCCACTGTTTGACCACCCTGACAGTTAGGAACTTTTTCCTAATGTCCAATCTAAACCTCCCTTGCTGCAGTTTAAGCCCGTTGCCTCTTGTTCCATCCTCAGAGGCCAAGAAGAACAAGTTTTCTCCTTCCTCCTTATGACTCCCTTTTAGATACCTGAAAACTGCTGTCATGTCCCCCCTCAGTCTTCTCTCTTCCAAACTGAACAAGCCCAATTCTTTCAGCCTTTCTTCGTAGGTCGTGTTCTCCATCTCTATTAATACCTGGCCCCATGCGGTGCTTTAACAGCAGCGAATTCCTTACCAGACTTCAGAACGACTCGAGTGCTGAGCGCTAGAGCTCCACAGTGGGAGGCGTCTTCCCTGCCAAGGTCCTGCAGGACTGCAGAAGTTCTGGAGCACTGGGGCGTTGGGCAATCCACTTAGCTACTCGTATGGCCCCCACCCCTGTACTCTCAGAGCAACTCATGACCTTTCAGCTCTATTGCACACGGGGGAGTTGTCTCCTTTTACAGACGGGAAACTGACACGCAGTGTCACAGAGAGCACAGAAGTGATGGTGGTTCTCCCCATGCTCCAGGTTAGCATCCCAGCTTCTGGGCCCTCCCTTCTCTCTGATCCTTTCTCCTCCTGTGCCTCATCTCCACACCTGTCACACGTGCAGGACAGCTTCCCGTCACAGTTTGTTATTCTATTGAGAATGCAAACGCTTCATTGCGGGGCCTGTCGCTTAGGAGGTGTCTGTCCAGCACCTTGCCCTGAGGACCCCCCATCTCAACTGAAGTCTTTAGGCCCTACCATAATATAGGCAATAAAATAACAATAAAGCAGGGGTGGTTTAGGTTGGCTATTAAGGGTGCATCTACACTTGCATTCCTCTTTTGAAAGAGGTATGCAAATGAGGCAAATCGAAAATGCAAATGAGGTATAAATTTGCATATTTGGAGCCTCATTTGCATATTCTAATTTCAAAAAAGCATCTTTAAGACGAAAGCCAACGTAGATGCTGCTCTTTCAAAAGTCAACCCCATCTTTGAACAAATCTTTCTTCCCATTAAATAAAGGCTGACAACCTCTGTTCTGTGGCACCGACAGCCTTTGGCAGCCCCTTTGGACATGGTCTGCGGACCTCGAAAAGCCTGGGGAGCACAGGTTGACAGCCAGGGCTGCAGGGTTCTCTCTGTCCATGGAGAGGCTGCCCCTGGGACACCGTGTTGAGCGACCGCCATTTGGACAAGTGTACTAAGGCTGCACAGCAGCTGCGGTGTGTGGAAGTTGCACCTGCCTTAAAATTCAGGCTGGAGTGACCAGGTGTCCTCTCCAGCAGGGCCTGATTGATGCCAGGGTCAGAGCTCAGTAATATGGAGAACGGGGATCTCGAGGTGGCAGGGGGTAGGGCTCCTCTGACGCTGGAGGCCCTGTGACCACGCAGTTAGAGGAGCCCCCCACCACTCACTGCTCCACTCCACTTGCTGCTCTTTTGGAAGCAGACCCATTAGCTGCGTGGTTGGCATTCGTGCTGACCCAGGCCTGCCCTCGTAGCTTCGAGTGCTGAGACAATCATAGAATACAAGGACTGGAAGGGACCTCGAGAGGCCATCGAGTCCAGCCCCCTGCCCTCATGGCAGGACCAAGTACTGTCTAAACCATCCCTGATAGACATCTATCTAACCTGTTCTTCAATGTCTCCAGTGATGGAGATTCCACAACCTCCCTTGGCAATTTATTCCACTGTTTGACCGCCCTGACAGTTGGGAACTTCTTCCTAATGTCCAACCTAAACCTCCCTTGCTGCAGTCTAAGCCCGTTGCCTTTTGTTCTATCCTCAGAGACCCAGGAGAACAAGTTTTCTCCTTCCGCCTTGTAACCCTTTTTGAGATACTTGAAAACCACTATCACGTCCCCTCTAAATCTTCTCTTTCCTAAACTAAATAAGCCCAATTCTTTCAGCCTTTCTTCATAGGTCAAGTTCTCTAGTCCTTTAATCATTCTTGTTGCTCTTTTCTGGACCCTCTCTAATTTCTCCACATCTTTCTTGAACTGCGGTGCCCAGAACTGGACACACTACTCCAGCTGAGGCCTAACCAGCGCAGAGTAGAGAGGAAGAATGACTTCTCCTGTCTTGTTCACAACACACCTGCTCATGCATCCCAGAATCATGTTTGCTTTTTTTGCAACAGCATCACACTGTTGACTCGTATTTAGCTTGTGGTCCTCTATAACCCCTAGATCCCCCTCCGCAATACTCCTTCCTAGACAGTCTCTCCCCATTCTGTATTTGTGAAACTGATTGTTCCTTCCCAAGTGGAGCACTTTGCATTTGTCCTTATTAAACTTCATCCTGTTTACCTCAGACCATTTCTCCAATTTCTCCAGATCATTTTGAATTATGACCCTATCCTCCAAAGCAGTTGCAACCCCTCCCAGCTTGGTATCATCTGCAAACATAATGAGCGTACTTTCTTTGCCAATATCTAAATCGTTGATGAAGATATTGAACAGAACTGGTCCTAACACAGACCCCTGCGGAACCCCACTTGTTGTACTTTATCAGCAGGATTAAGAACCATTAAGAACTACTCTCTGAGTACGGTTATCCAGCCAGTTACACACCCACCTTATAGCAGCCCCGTCTAAGTTGTATTTGCCTAGGTTTTTTTATAAGAATATCATGTGAGACCGTATCAGATGCTTTACTAAAGTCTAGGTATACTACATCTACCGCTCCTCCCATAACCACAAGGCTTGTTATCCTATGAAAGAAAGCTATCAGATTGGTTTGACATGATTTGTTCTTTACAAATCCATGCTGGCTGTTCCCTATCACCCCACCACCTTGCAAGTGCTTGCAGATGATTTCTTTAATTACCAGCTCCATTATCTTTCCTGGCACAGAAGTTAAGCTGACTGGCCTGTAGTTTCCTGGGTTATTCTTGTTCCCCTTTTCATAGATGGGCACTATATTTGCCCTTTTACAGTCTTCTGGAATCTCTCCTGTCTCCCATGATTTTCCAAAGATGATAGATAAAGGCTCAGATACCTCCTCTATCAGCTCCTTGAGTATTCTAGGGTGCATTTCATCAGGCCCTGGTGACTCGCAGATATCCAATTTTTCTAAGTGATCTTTAACTTGTTCTTTTTTTATTTCAACTTCTAACCCTACTCCTTTCCCACTAGCATTCACTATGTTGGGCATTCCTTCCTCAGACTTCTCAGTGAAGACTGAAACAAAGAAGTCATTAAGCATCTCTGCCATTTCCAAGTTCCCTGTTACTGTTTCTCCCGCCTCACTGAGCAATGGCCCAACCCTGTCCCTGGTCTTCCTCTTGTTTCTAATATATTTATAAAAAGCCTTCTTGTTTCCCTTTATACCTGTAGATAGTTTGAGCTCATTTTGTGCCTTTGCCTTTCTAATCTTGCTCCTGCATTCGTGTGTTGTTTGCCTTAGATTCATCCTTGTAATTTTTCCTTGTCTCCATTTTTTACGTGATTCCTTTTTTATTTTGAGATCATGCAAGATCTCCTGGTTAAGCCAATGCGGTCTTTTGCTGTATTTTCTGTCTTTCCTACACAGTGGGGTAGCTTGCTTTTGGGCCCTTAATAATGTCTCTGAAAAACTGTCAACTCTTCTCAGCTGTTTTTCCCCTTAGTTTTGCTTCCTGTGGGACCTTACCTACCAGCTCTCTGAGTTGACCAAAATCTGCCCTCCTGAAATCCATTGTCTCTATTCTGCTGTTTTTCCTTCTTCCGTTCCTTAGAATTGTGAACTCTATGATTTCATGATCACTTTCACGCAAGCTGCCTTCCACTTTCCAGTTTGCTACCAATTCCTCCCTATTTGTTAAAATCAAATCTAGAACAGCTTCCCCCCCAGTAGCTTTTTCAACCTTTTGGAATAAAAAATTGTTGCCATTGCAATCCAAGAATTTACAATCACTGGCAAAGGTGGAGTAGCTGTAAGGGAAAAGCTCCTGCTCTGGCAGAGGTGAGAATTATGGCCAGGTGGGAACAATAGTGGTGGTGTAGCAGGGAAACTTTTGCCAGGGTCAACACCAGGTGGCCTTAGCCTCTGTTTGCCAGAAGCTGGGCCTGGGCACAGGGGAGGGATCACTCGGTATTTGCCCTGCTGTGTTCATTCCCTCTGGAGCACCTGGCGTTTGCCAGCTTTTGCCACTGTCAGAAGACAGGGTCCTGGGCTAGATGCACCTTTGGTCTTACCCCATCTGGCCGTTCTTATGTTCTTATGCTGGTGCCACCAGAAATGATGGTGCTGCCTGAAAGCTCCAGAGCAGGAGGTGCCTCCTCTGGCTTTGGGGTGAGCATCCATGTGTCCCTATTCACTCCATGCACAAAGCAGCTGAGTTCTCGCCCGGCTCTTTCAATCCGTGGGCTGTTTTCAAGACGCCTGCCCTGTCCTGATTTGCGGGCTGGCACTCTGGAGGGACTTTCATCTTCGCCATGACAAATGCAATAAAGGGAACAATCAGACGATCAAACGCATGGAAGAAACATTTGCAAACCTGCCGCGGAAAAGGTTGGGGCAACCTGTCAGAGTGCCAGTGATTTGTGCCGCTGCTTGGAATGGAGAGCATCAGGAAAGAGAAGAGAGAGCTCTGGCTCCCTGCTCTGTCCTGGTCCCTCGCCCCTCCCTTTCTGCTGATAAAACAAAGATGTTGGCTTTTAAATGTAGCCAACTTCGACAGAGAATGACAGCTTATCTGTCAGGCTAACATACGGCCTTCTGTGCTGGCTGTTGCCAGCAGCAGAACACTGGATAATTTAATATTCTAATAGAATTCGAACAGCCCTTAAACTAACAGGGATAACAACTCTATTAGCTGGGACACAGAAAGGGAGAAAGAGGCAGTGGTAACAGCAGAGGATGCATCAAATTCCGACTTTGATCAAGGGTCACATATCACTAAAGTCTCTTGCTTGCTTTTTTCCCTGGCGCTGGCAATCTATTTGCCGGGGAAAGGAAAACACGTTAATAGAAAGAACCAAATCATTTGTGTCAAGAAAGAGGAAGAAATGAGGTGGTGTGACGTTCCAAAACACAGGGGCCAAATCCAGGCCCAGTGTAAACAAGTGCCGTCCACCGGCATCAGGTAAGTTGCACCCACCTGCCCTCAGGGTGAATTTGACCTGCTGGGTCTGATTCTGCTCTTTGAAGGTGGTGTCACTCTGCTGGGGCAGCTCTTTAGCAAGTGCAAATCTCCAAGGGAAATCCATGGAGCTACCAGCTGATTCCACTGGAGATATTCCAGATTTGCACCAGTGTAACTGAGATCAGAATCCAGATGATTGGGTATGGAAAACTTTGATGTGATGATGCAGCGTTATTTCTTGGAGAGGCTCCTGCCTTTAGCACAGTGGGGTGCTCAATCCATGGAAGCTGCTGTCCCCTTAACCTTTCTGGCAAAGATCAGTCCCTTGCTTGAAAGATCAGACTGGTTCTAATCTTCCACTTAAAACCACTCCTCTGCTGATGCCATGTGTGCCTTATACAATGCCCTTTGTTTTCCTATCAGAGGGTACCAATTATATTTAAGTCCCTGCTTGACAAAGTCCTGGCTGGAATGACTTAGTTGGGGTTGGTTCTGCTTCGGGCAGGGAGCTGGACTTGATGACCTCCTGAGGTCCCTTCCTGCCCTAGGATTCTATGAGCAATCTTTTGTTTTTAACTTTAGCAATGGAATCACCAGTCAGATTAGCGCCTTTTCCACCCTCCGGGCTTTCTACAGAATGAGCTATGGACCTTCCCTGCTGGCTTTGCTCAGTCTATCTCGCTGAGAACAGAATACTTAGGGCAGGATTGGAATCTAAAGCCAATAGCACGATCCATGTTCCCCTCCGGCTCTGACTACAGCATCTAGAGGTTCCCCTCTCCCCCATAGATTTAGAGTTTCCTAGGCCAAAAAGAACTGGCGTGGTCATCTCCTCTGATCTGCTATAGCATTGGCCAGAGACCTTCCCTCAAGCAATTCCTAGTGCCTATCTTTTATAACAACATGCAGTCTCGAGTTTAGCTTCTGAGGTGTAGTGGGTATCACATTTGCCTAACACACAACAGGCCCTGGGTTCAACACAAGGCAGAAGCATGCACCACTTTGTTAGAGGGAAGGGATAGCTCAGTGGCTTGAGCATGGGCCTGCTAAACCCAGGGTTGTGAACTCAATCGTTGAGGAGACCAGTTAGGGATTGGGGCAAATAGATGTCAGGGACGGTGTTTGGCCCTGCCAAGAGGGCAGGGGACTAGACTAGATCCCCTGCAGAGGTCCCTTCCAGTTCTATGAGATACGTGTGTATCTCATTCTTGCCATCTCCACTGAGCCTCTGATGATGTGACCTTCAGTTCAGTTCTCACAGTGACAACCCAAGAACCCCCACTTTTCTTATCCAGTGGCAACCAGCCAGCATTTCAGCCATACACGGCTGTGACAATCTGCATTCACGTGCCATGTCAGAGAGACTTGTGGCCTCTCCGTATCCCTGGGTAATACAGAGTAGAACCTGCTTTCCTGTGCTAACCAGTGGTTCGGTACAGAGGAGTTTCTATTGCCTCTCTTCCCCTTCTTGTTTCCAGCTGCTGGGCCCAACTGTGCACTTACAGAAATTCTCCTCTTGGACATTTCTAGCTCAGTTCTGAAGCTGATGGCTTGAGATGAACCTGGGATCCAATATCTGGGTTTCACCCCAGCTCAGACTGTGAGAGTCGGATCATCCGTTGTGTGGACTTCAGGTAGATTGACAGCACCTAAGGATCTAGTACCACGTCTGTTTAGGGTGGCTTGTCTCTTCTCACCTCCTCCTGAGCCCTTGCCCTAGCAGTATGATTCAAATATGCATCCAGAGTTGAGCCGGCATCTGTGAAACAGCCTGAGAATCTCCAGGGACTGTCTTCCTTGCCGCATTTTAGCTGTTCTGCTTTAGTTTCTGCACAAACAATGGAGGAAAAAGAGTTCTCCAAACTTGTGTCAAACGCCCCCCCAGCAGCATGAAGAGAGGTGGTCTTCGGTAGGGGGGGAAGCCATAAATAATGCGCACATACACCAGGCTCAATTCACTGCTCCATGGAGTCTATAGGAGTTTTTGCCATTGAGTTTGGTGGGGGCAGCTTGGAGGGCAGATGTTGTGTATACACACTTGGGCGCCATATGACAGGTACCACTGTCAATGCCTGGAATTCAGCCTGCTTGCCGGGTGGGGAACAATAAGTTTCATGTTAGGAAGAATGCTGCACCCCCTTCCCAACAAAATAGAGCCAAGAGCAATTGTGGCCTGTGCTTCCTTGCAGCTGTTGCGGTGATGACGGCTGCACAGTGCACGGCCTGCCACCCCCTCACTGGGGTGAGTCACGGCCCTGCTCTGTGCCTCAGTTTTCCCCTCTGTAAAATGGGACCAGTGATGCTTCCCTTCCTTTGCAGGGGGTTGGGAATGCCCAAGATTGCTAGTGATTATAAGTCATAAACAGCATCAGCCCGAGAGCTGAGTTTGTCACCCAGACCCAGAGCTCCACGCTGGCTTAGGGTGGGGTGCAAAGGGGGGGTGAAAGCGTAAAAGACCATCTTCTGGGTTCTTTAGGCAGTGCCTATTTCCATCACTTTGAATAAGTTACTGAGCCCGAGAAATTGCTTTAACTCTTAAATCATATAAACGGAGCTACAGATGGAGGGAGAAATGGCTTAAATTTATTAGTGTGCATAAAATTGCTGATTCTGCCGTACACCAGGCACGCAGGCAATGGGATTAAACTGGATTCCTTATTTAAACCAACAATGGGAAAGACATTTACACATTCTTTGTGTTTGCTCTTGATTTGAACATCAAGTGGTTCTTGGCCTGCTCTGTTCCAAAGCTCCCCGTGTGGGACCAGGTCTGGCCGCTTGATACCCTCATCCAGCAGAGTCCGCCAAGCTCTCCAGTAGAACCTGCAGAGGAAACACAAGAGAGGAAGACCTCGGACAACGTGGAGAAGATCTACTGAGGCTGAAGGACAACAACTGGGGTCAGCTAGAAGTCTTGTCCCGAGACAGAGTGAAGTGAAGGAGACTTGTAGATGAGCTGTGCTCCATGCAGCATACAAGGGTTTAAGTCAAGTGTTTGCTCTTCTTTGCAGGCTCCATTCCTTAGCTCTCTCTAGTGTGCATTGTATCTACTCCTTCCTGCCTGTGGGCTACCTTGGAGGTGTGACATCCCCTTGAGGGCTTTCCTGAGATGGATGGATGGATGCCAGGCCCAGAGTGAGGAACGGAACCCAGGTCTTTTGGCTCCCGTATTTGGGAGCACAGGGGCAGTATGTTAGCCTGCTGTAGGGCCTGGTGGGGCACTTTCCGTCCCTCGTGCTCTGAAGCCAGCGTGTGTTATTGAAGGCTTTGGCCCACCCAAAGGTAGATGGGTGTGACAATGGGTGACCTAGATTTGTGTGCAACAGACAGAAACGAGGGGATGCTCTTTTGTCCAACGGAGTCACCAGGCCTTGCCTGCGGCTGTTCCCACCACATGTAATGCAGGGAGAGTGCCACCCTGCAGGGCGAAGGACGGCGGGAGCAGCAAAGGGTGGGGCCAGGGGTCATGCCACAGCATTTCCAGTACGGGTCGGGGAGGGCAACGTCGTCTTTGCTTGCACCCGCTGGGGGGCACTAGCTGGGCAGGAGAGGCCAGAGACAGAGTAACAGGGACAAATAACCCTACTAAGGAACTCGCTTGGCTAAGGGAGCAGCTGGCACAGTTCCCGCTTTGCTGTAGCACTGCCTCATCCCTTGCTGGGCCCATCAGGGAGAGGTGCAGAAGCTACAGCTGGTTCTGCAGTTCTTGGAGCACTGGGACCTGCGTTATCACCTCTGGCGAGGGCTGCCCCAGCAGCTTCATGCCGGACCCAGCCTTCAATGCACGGCGTGTGTCAGATGCAGAAAGGGAGATGGGGGGGTGGGGGATCGTGGGCTGGCTGCCATGCACCGGGCTCAGCACGTCTCCGCTTTCCAAGCTGGTCAGGGGATATGTGAAAGGAGCCCCATGTTAGAGCAGCCCCAAGGCTGCAGCTGCTGGTAGCAGGGGCGTACTGAATGGCACATGGAGAGTGGACAAGTGTCTTAAGCTCATCTGTGGGTCTACCAGTGCCCACTCCCCCCTGCAGAAGGAAGCCTGCTGGACAGGTGCTCAGTGTTTGCCGGGGGACACCGTGCATGCGTTGCTCGAAGTTTGGTGTTACAAGTGGTGGCTCAATGCTCATTGGGGATATGCTGCATCTCTCTGATTTCTGCCCCGCCCCTGCAAACATCAATGGGCTGCCCATGTGAGGGACCATTCACAAGGTGGGGGTTTTATGTGGTCAGCTACAAAGGGCACTGGGCTGGCAGCCTGGACCTTTGGTAGCAGGGGCTCAGGGCAGGATACCCAAAATCTATCAACGTGCTACCTACCTACCTATCTACCTACCTATCTATCTATCTACCTATCTATCTATCTATTTACCTACCAACGTGCTATCTATCTATCTATATACCTATATATCTACCTATCTACCTATCTATCTACCTACCAACGTGCTATCTATCTATCTACCTATCTATCTATCTATCTACCTACCACCGTGCTATCTATCTATCTATCTATCCATCTATCTATCTACCTATCTATCTACCTATCTATCTACCTACCACCGTGCTATCTATCTATCTATCTATCTATCCATCTATCTATCTATCTACCTACCTACCAACGTGCTATCTATCTATCTACCTATCTATCCATCTATCTATCTATCTACCTACCTACCTACCAACGTGCTATCTATCTATCTACCTATCTATCTATCTACCTACCACCGTACTATCTATCTATCTATCTATCTACCACCGTGCTATCTATCTATCTACCTATCTATCCATCTATCTATCTATCTACCTACCTACCTACCAACGTGCTATCTATCTATCTACCTATCTATCTATCTATCTACCACCGTGCTATCTATCTATCTATCTACCACCGTGCTATCTATCTATCCATCTATCTATCTATCTACCTACCAACGTGCTATCTATCTATCTATCTATCCATCTATCTATCCATCTACCTACCTACCTACCAACGTGCTATCTATCTATCTATCTATCTATCTACCACCGTGCTATCTATCTATCTACCTACCTACCAACGTGCTATCTATCTATCTATCTACCTACCAACGTGCTATCTATCTATCTATCTATCCATCTATCTACCACCGTGCTATCTATCTATCTATCTATCTATCTACCTACCAACGTGCTATCTATCTACCTACCAACGTGCTATCTATCTATCTATCTATCTACCTACCTATCTATCTACCTACCAACGTGCTATCTATCTATCTATCTATCCATCTATCTATCTATCACCGTGCTATCTATCTATCTATCTATCTACCTACCAACGTGCTATCTATCTATCTATCTACCTACCAACGTGCTATCTATCTATCTACCTACCTATCTATCTACCTACCAACGTGCTATCTATCTATCTATCTATCTATCTACCTACCAACGTGCTATCTATCTATCTATCTATCTACCACCGTGCTATCTATCTATCTATCTACCTATCTATCTATCTACCACCGTGCTATCTATCTATCTATCTATCTACCACCGTGCTATCTATCTATCTAACACCGTGCTATCTATCTATCTATCTACCTATCTATCTACCACCGTGCTATCTATCTATCTATCTATCGAGCCATCTACCAACGTGCTAGGTAACGAACTGGAAGTCGTCCATGAGTTCGTGTACGTGGGCTCGACGATCTCGGACAACTTGTCACTTGATAGCGAGATCAACAAGCGCACTGGAAAAGCCGCCACAACGTTCTCCAGGCTGACGAAGAGAGTAGGGGCTCACAATAAGCTCATTGTGCACACCAAGGTGCAGGTCTACACAGCCTGTGTTTTGAGCACACTGCTGTACGCCGGTGAAACATGGACTTTGCGCTCAAAACAAGAGCAGCGGCTCAGCACATTCCACACGCGCTGCCTTAGGCGCGTACTCGGTATCTCATGGCAGGACAAGTCCCCAGTAGCGCAGTGCTTGAGAGGGCACCGCCTCCATGTTCCCCCTTCTCAAACAGAGGCGTATGCGCTGGCTGGGCCATGTCTCGCGCATGACGGATGGCCAAATACCGAAGGGCCTCCTCGCCGGCGAACTGGCGTCTGGAAAGAGGCCGAAAGAGCGACCTAAATTGCGCTACAAGGACACGTGCAAGCGTGACCTCAGCACTCTCTCTATCAGTGCGAACACCTGGCATTCGCTCGCCTCGGACCGGCACGCCTGGAAACAGGGAGTGAAGGAAGCTCTTGCTATGTATGAAACTACCTTGGCGAAGGAAGCGGAAGACAGGAGAGCCCTCAGGAAGATCCGTGCCAGTGATACCAGAGCGACATCTGCCTACTGCTGCTCACAGTGAGGACAGGACCGCCACTCCCGCATTGGATTGCACAGCCACAGGAGACGCTGCTCGAATCAGTCCAACTGGGGCGCAAACCCATGATCCCTCGGGATCGAAGGATGCCTACTGCCTGCTGCTACAAAGGGCAGGTATCAGGGCTTGCCTCCCCCCGTCCCCGCCTCGTTCTTTGTCACGTGACGCCGTCCCCGAGGTTCCCCGAGGTGGGCTAAGGACTCTGCTTCGTGCGGGCGGTTGCAGGAGCATTTCTTTGGCAGGGGAGCAGCGCCCTAGTCTAGACTCCCCACATGGGCGGTCGTGCAAAGCTGCCTCTGCCCTTGATGGATTTGACACGCCTGTCACTTGTGCGGGCAGGTGAGACGCCCCGTCCCCTACAGAGACACCTTAGCTGGGCCCCACCTCACAGCCCCACTGATTCAGAGTCCCTGAAGAGGACACCCCCTCCCCCCACCCCACTGCCTGGCTCTCCCTCTCGCCTGGCCCAGCTTGACAGAGCTGTCGGGCAGTTTGACTGTCCCCAAGACGTCTCCAGAGCTTAATCCCCAGTTCCTGGTCTCCGTGCACAGCAGGCGGCTTGTGTTACCGCTGGAGGCAGTGGGGGACGGCTGGAAGGGAGTAGGCCCCCGAGGGGACAGGACACAAACAGCTAGGGGCTCAAATGCCTCCACGGAGCTAAGCCCAGGCGTGGCGAGGATGGAGCCAGTGCCTTAGAGCTAGTCTGAGAGGTCCTTCCAGCCCATAGTCTCAGCTTGCCAGACCCTTTACAAGGTACAGGGTGGGCGGGGAGCTTGGTTTCTTACAAGCTCCTCTTTGTGCAGGCAGGCTGATCCTCAGGCACATGGAGGGAAGGGGCAGAGAACGGGTTACTTTAAGGACAAGGCCAGTGCAGACCAGGGTTCCCTGTAAATTTTCCATCCGCGGGCAGGATATGCCCAGGCATATAAGGATGGGCATCACCCCCGGAAACTCAGGCTGCCCCCCGCGGGTGCTCTGCTGAGCAGCTGGGTGGCACTGAATCTCCCCTGGGCGGCTGTCCAAGCGCTCAGCTTTCAGGGAATGCTGGTGCAGAGGCAGCCTAGGGCTTCTCGCTGGTGTGAAGCGATTGCCAAGCAGGGCAGGGTCCTTACGTGACTAAAGTTGGAGGATGTTTGTATATGAGATCTAACGGTGTCTCTCAGGCATGGAGGGCTCTCTACAGGAAGTTTGAGGTGGAGCAAGGAGTGGAACCCAAGTCACCTAGAGTAGTACTCTAACCATTAGGCCGTGCTTTCTTTCAGCTGTCTTCAGACTGGGGAACCCACATGCCTGCGTTCATGCCCAGAGATTCACTGCACAAAGCAGTTTATTTAAAACTTCTTTTCTACGACCATTTTGATTCAGCTTTTCCTTTTTCAGGGACTGCCTGCAATACCCTCGGGGAGCTTCAGGGGCCTGCAGGTCCCAGGTTGGGAGCCACTGCCGTAAAGCCTCCATTCATCATGAGCAAATAGCTTTTTCGGACCTGCTCTTAAAGCCCACTGTCTTGGTCCTGCCAAAGCTGCCAGCCAAAACCCACCTGTGTGTAAAGGAAGCTGCCTTCTGGAGGGGCTTCTGACTGGCTGCTGAAAGTTACATGCTAAGGGGACAACGAGAAATCCTGAGGCACTTGATAGACTAACAGATATTTTGGAGCATAAGATTTTGTGGGCAAAGACGTGAAGCGGGTCTTTGCCCACGAAAGCTGATGCTCCAAAATATCTGTTAGTCTATAAGGTGCCACAAGACTCCTTGCTGTTTTTGAAGATACAAACTAACTCGGCTCCCCCTCTGATACACGCTCAGGGAACAGAGCTGGGATCAAACCACGGCGGAGGACCTCAGCTTTGCTGACTGTCAGATGTGTCCGGTCATGGAATCCCCTCTCCAGGGATGGTGTGGGGACCTGTCATTGGGCCACCAAGCACTGGCCTGGACAGGGATCTGGGGAATGTGCAGAGGGGACACTCCCATCCTGGCTGGGCCCAGGGGCTGGTGAACATGAGTGCGCGCCCCACCCAGCGCTGGTGCGAAGGCCTGCAAGCTCCAGGGAGTGGATGGAAGGCGGACGGGCAATAAGAAAAGCTGCCTTGGAGTCCGTCTGCAGAAGCCCACCCCCTCCCTTTGTCAATTGATCGAGCCCAGTGTCCCCTTACACACAGCTTAATCCCCTCCGTCATGCTTCTCCAGGCAGGGGGCACACGGCTTAGCCAGCTCCCCTGCCCCTAAGTCACGAGCCGAGTGCCTGACATGGATCCGGCACACTGGTGCGTGATTGACACCCCCCAGCTCCTTGCACCTGGGGTTCCCCCAGACCTCCTCCTGTGCCCCTCCCAGGCCCTGCTGGACCTTTGATCTCTGCACAGGCCAAAGCTGGGGCCGCTCCCCTGGCCCCCGCCGGCTCCCTGCAGCTTGGGGAGGATCAGTCTGATTTTATCTGGATGTCTCCTTCCCTGGCAGGTGTCACCCTCGGCTCCTGAGACGCCGTCGAGTGCTTTCGCTGGGGCTGCCTTGTAAAAATAAATATGGGCTAAAATATCCCCCTCCTGTAGCACATGTGCTGGGATCAGGATGTTCTTCTGGGCTGGGACTTCCTCTCCCAGCCCCCAGCACCATGGTCCCTCGTGACAGCAGCTTTACTTGCTGGAGGAAAAGCCCAGCTAGGAAAACCCACGTCTCTTTCTTTATGAGCATCTTTGCAAACCGGCAGCAGGTGGGCGTCGCATCCTGCAGTAAAGGGGGCTACCCAGTGTCCCCCCACCACCTCTCCTCCAACTTGGAGCTCAGCTGTGTTCAACTCTGGGCTGACACCTGGGAAAAGCCCACCATGGCCTGTGAGCTCCTGGAGGGATGGAACTGGGTGGCTGGACTGGAAACCAGGATCGGGGGAGAGGCAGGGACGGGCTATTCCCTGGCTGTGCTGGTTCAGATCTGGGCAACTGCCAGCCCCACTAGCCTGACAGCCGCCTGTCACATGCGCACAGGGGATCCCAGCAGCTTTAGAGGTTTGTGTCACCTGAACATGTTTGCCCATTTCCAGTGTGTGTGTGTGTGTGTGTGTGTGTGTGTGTGTGTGAGAGAGACAGAGAGAGAGAGACGACACTGGAAGGGACCCTCACCCAGGATAACATGCTGAATCCAGGCCAGCTGGGACAACAGGGCCATAGCTCCGCTGCACCATCCAGACACTTGAACCTTCTTGGGGCCAGAATTCATGTCCCACAGGGGGGTATCCCTGGTTGGTGGAAACGGGCTGGGGCAGCCACACTCGCCCCCTTAGCAGTGGTGGTTTTCTGGATGCTTGCTGGCGAGTGGCTAGAGCGTGCGATGACCCTGGGCAGGTGGACTAGCCCCTAGGCTGCTGCTACCGGTGACAATTGCTGCTGTTACTTGAGCTGCTGTCTGAGTCAGTCTGCGGCTGCTCCCGGAGTTGGGGTGACGCTAAGGAGGCAGACGGAGGCAGCGAGTTGCTCAGGTGCACCAGAGAATCTGCCTTTCCGCTATTGCTGCCTGTCACGCATATCTCCTGCGTCACATAGTCCCACAAGGGTGACCTCTGAGGAGAGGCGGAGGGATTTGGGTTTCTTTAGTTTGCAGAAGAGAAGACCGAGGGGCGATTTGATAGCAGCCTTCCAGTTCCTGAAAGGAGAAGATGGAGAGAGGCTGTTCTCAGTGTTGATGGATGGTGGAACAAGGAGCAATGGTCTGAAGTTACAGTGGGGGAGATGTAGGTTGGATATTAGGAAAAACTCTTTCCCCAGGTGGGTGGTGAAGCACTGGGATGTGTTGCCTAGAGAGGTGCTGGAATCTCCATCCCTGGAGGTTTTTAAGTCTTGTCTTGACAAGGTCCTGGCTGGGATGACTTAGTTGGGGTTGATCCTGCTCTGGGCAGGGGGCTGGACTCTGACCTCCTGAGGTCCCTTCCTGCCCTGGGATTCCATGATAAGGCCCTTTGGGGCTGCAGTTTGATTGACAAGCATTGTATGTCATACACAGTTGTGCTGCAAATATCCTGGCACCGCAACAGCTCATGGAGCACCGCACCGCACCACACGGTCACCGCAGGGTGGGCAGCCGACCCTTTCTCCACTAGCCGGGCCCTTTGCTCCCCCCGCAGACAGCTCTTGTGCTGCCCGTCTCCGTCCCGAGAGCAGCCCCTCTCCAGGGAGGAAGGCTTCTCTTACCATTGACCTATGGCGGCGAGTCCTGAGGGCTCTCTCCACCGCTTGCAAAGTGACGGCAGTGTCACGTGCAGGCTGCTGTGATCCAGTCTGAGCGGGTTCAACCAGGTTGGCCAGGTTCGTACTTAGGGCTTTTAGCAGCTCCATTCCCATGAGACTTGAGGATGGGGGAGAGACCTCAGGAGGTCCTCCAGTCTAGTTGCCAGCCCTCGTGGCAGGACTAGATGTGATTTAGACCAAGGTGGGAAACCTGTTTTGGGCTGGGGACCCCAGGAAAGGGAGTCGAGGGCCACATGCAAGTTAGAAACAAAAACAAAGACAAAACTACGACAAAAACCTCGCCGTTGTGGGCCCCCACTGAGAAGCAGAAATAAAAGACATTCATGTCACTACCCTCAAGCTCCGAGACTGGAGCTGGTTGATTTTTGGGGCCCTCCTGGGCTCTGGGCTGGGGTGAAAATGAGGGGTTCAGGGCCCGGGAGTGGGCTGCTGAGGAGTGGGGTGGGGGTGGGGTCTAGGCAGGAGGTGGGGTGTAGGAGCAGGCTGGGGTGGCAGTCCGTATGGGAGCACGCTGGGGTCTGGAAGCGGGGGAGCAGGCCAGCGGGGTGCAAGCAACTACCCGGTGCAGCTCCCAGCCTGTCTGACATTCCCAACCATTGCTCCAGGCTGGAAAGTGCTCCCTTGCCCGCCTGACATGGGATGTGCCAAGTCTTACCGGCGCTCTCTTTAGCTGGGGTGCAGAGACCTGAAGGAAGCAGTGGCTGCGGAGCCTGCGTGAGAACATCACCAAGGCAGAGGAACCAGAGAAGCTCAGGCCAACCAGATGGACCATGCAGGGGAGATGAGAGAAGTCCCTGAAGCAACAGAGGTCCTGTCAGTGGCTTTGCCCTCCTGGAGCCCTGTCTCATCCAGCCTCCTGCTCTTAGATGAGCAAAGTTTTGTTGAGGCTCAGCTCCCTGGGCAGGGGACAAATCCCTAAATGGGACCAGACTAAATCTCCCCAGGTGCATACATGGCTGAGCACCTTGCAGTTGTTCTTTTGGGGAGGGGTTTCTCATGCACACCTGTAAAGTAGGGAGCAAGGTTTGCCTGAACTCAGGAACCTAGGAGATCCCCTCTGGCCCTAGGATCCTCATTTTGCAGATGGGCAAACTGAGGCATAATGTAGCTTATGGGACTTGCGCAAGAAATCGAACCCAGAACTTTACAATATTAATCAAGCACCCGGGCTGCTAAACTACCCTTCTAGGCTGAGCAGCAGCCCTCTGTTTCCCCATCATCGTGGTCTGCAGCCCTGTGACGGTACAGATAAGAGCAGAGGGCTGGTAGGAGAGAGAGAGAAATGTTCCACCCTGTAACTCCCAGGCGGCAGGTCTCTCCCTTCCAGCACCTCTCTGACCAAGGAGTTCCCATTCTGGAGAACTCATCTTAGTCTTGCTCTGCTGATCAAACACATTGCTGGCAGCCCAAGCCCCAGCCACCAAGGAGAACCCCGGCTTGTTTACACGTTATAAGCCACCGTGGCCCTGGTGGTGACCCATGAGGATGTTTTGCTGAGTTTCTGCTGAGCCAGGTCCTCTGTGGATGGGACTCACACTCCTGACTCAACCTCTGCCTGTGGGGGAACTTCCCGCTGCCGGCCAGGTGGAAGCCGTGTGCCCGTCTAACATTGTTAAACCAGCCCCTGCACGCACACCGGGGTGCTGCCTGGAGTCCCAGATCTGTGCGAATAAGGAGCTGGACTCTGGTTTTCATATCTCTTCTGTCAGGATCAAGACTATAAAACCCTTGCAATGTTCTTAGCCCTGCCACAGCCAAAGGGGATCCAGACTGGACAGATGCTATTCTTTGGGCTCTGGCAGACACTTGTCTGATGGCTGTACCCCATTGCATGGGGAAACGGCCTCCGGCTTCTCCCTAGTATGTAATCCAAGCCCTTGCAGAGTGGCCTGTGGATGGCCCCCTATCGTGGAACTCAAGAGATCTCATTCTAGTCTCATTTTATTTTAGGCTGCTCGGTGACTATACACCAGTCACTTCACTCTTCCGTGCCTCAGTTTTCCCATCTGTAAAACAGAGCCAATGATTCTGCCCTCCTTTGTAAAACCCCGTGAGAGCTGCTGATGGGATGAGCTAGGTGGGAGGTGTTGTTATCTTCCGACACAGGAGCAGTGAAAAGAACCTACTTCTTCAGTGAACGGGGTTGTATTTCACATCTCAGCACTGCAGCCTCCCTCCTCATTCTCAAGCTGAACACAATAAATCAAAGCGCCAGCCGGTGTCCTGGAGCCCAACACAGCTGGCTTCAAAAGGCCGTTTTTAACCATGCAGTAATAGCCGCCCTTGCAGAGCGGCTGGCATCTGTGCTTAGCAGGCGCAGGTTTACCAGCCTTGGAGAGGATATGTACAAGAGCTGATTCAGTCTATCGAATGTCGGCCTTTGTGTAGTGCTCCAGTAACAGGTGCCTCATTCTAATGACACTGTGCTCCTCTCAATGATTTGTAGCTATCTGGAAAGCAGGACTCTTTGCAAGCAGGACTCCACCCATCTGGGATGGATTCAGAAGGCTACAACTGCCCAATGGCTATTACCTTCCCCAGGGCCTGGCTCATGCCTTGCTCAGTTCCACGGTGTCTTGAGAGCTGTAGGACCAAATGCTTTGCTGGTGTAAATCTGTTACGGTGCCATTGACAGAGCCGCCAAGTTAATGGAGAGCCACCAAATTGCACCACTGGGGAATTTGATCCACAGTGCTTTGCTGACGGGTTAGATGGCTTTAGAGCTGCAGATTTGATGGGTTTCAGTATATGAGACTGTCTTTCATTATGTTCTCCTTCTGGAGCTGACGGCTGTGCTAGGATCACAACCACGCACGTGGTTATGCGGCTGGGCGTTGCACTCGCTCTGATGCTGCAGGCAGAGGGGGTTGCTGTAACACCGAAAGGAAAGGTGTGCAGATCTCCTGGAGCGGGGTGGTGATCCAGGCTGCAGGGAGGACCAAAGTTCTGTTTCATGAAGGACCTCAAGAATTTGAATTTTTGGCATCCTTCCAAGTCAGACTGAAAACCAAAAATTTTGAAATTCTTCACGAAGGAGAACTAGGGGGAGGGGGGTGGAACTTTGCGTCAATCCCCAGGATTTGTTTGGCTTCTCACTCCTTTTACAACATGTTTACATTGTGGTATAATACGGAATATAATGCAAAACAAAAGAATTCAAAATGCAAAGCCCCTTCAAAATGAAAAATCAGATCTCTTCATTTGGAAAATGCCAACTCGGGACATCCTGTTTTGACATTGTTGGAACTCCCGCTGCCCCTATTTTCTTCAAAAATAAAATTCCAGTGCAATTAATCTGATGCCTTTGAATTCTGAACATGAAACCAGCCAGACTTGGTCAGACCAAAGGTCCAGCTAGCCCAGGATCCTGGCTTCCGACAGTGGCTGATACCAGGTGCCCCAGAAGGAAAGAACAGATCCGGGAATCAGCAAGTGATCCATTCCCTGGCTCCATTTCCAGCTTCTGCCAAACAGAGGCCAGGGACACCAGACTTACAACAGCTGCCACGTGAACCTGACATCCAGGGTCAGCTTTGCTCCAGCTTCATCTGTGCAGGCAACTGACCCAAGACAGAAGGCTGCAGGGTCATTGCCCTGTGCTCTCATTTCCTTTCTCCTCTCATCTGCTGTCTGCCAGAGCAACGGCCCATCTTTCTGCATTTGATTCCTTGGTGTCCTCTGGCTGATGTCAGCAATTAAGTTCCATAGGAGGATAAATTATTAATCAGTCTCTTCCACACCTACTTCATAATCATTTCCACCATCCTCACTCGCCCATAGGAAATATTGGCATGTTCATACCATCCTCTCCTTTCCCAGATGAAGGAGCAGGTGATCCCTGTGAATTCTCAAATCCCCTCACTTGGCTTGGGAAAATGTTGCTTCTTGTCCTTGGAGACTTAAAACCAGCACCTTCTGGCACATTACATACTGGTATCATTTTGCAATCAAGACTCCTATTCATTCCGTCCCTTGTTCCTACACCTTTTGTCCCTGTCTGCATTTGATGCCCTACAGAATAAGATCAGGTGATTCATTCAGGACCAACTTTCCATCCTTTCTTCTGCTTGTGTGCCCACAAAGATTGCTCCCCTCTTCAACAGACATAGCAAAGTCAGGGTCCCTCTTCTTTCCCTGGAGCTCATTCCCACTCACTAAATTGTGCCAGGTATTTCAGTTGGTACAGCAGCCTTTTCCTTTGGCTGTAGCATTGCAAGGCAGCGGTAAACAGCTCCACCCAAGAGATGGCTGCATTTCACTGGGAAGTGGGGTGTCTCCTTCAGGATCTTTCAGGATGAAAGCCGATAGCGAGATCATAGCTGCTGAACACACCTAACTGCCCAGATAGTTGACTGTCATGGGACAGAGGTAAGCACTTTGGACTTACAGGTACAAAGGCTTGAGCTGATAGGGATACTGGCCATTTCCAAGGGATGCAATGCCTTCAGAATAGGTATCACTCAGGAGAGAGGGAAACTGAGGCACAGAGTTTTGAGTTCCCCGGGACCTTTTCCACTCAGTTCCCCAATAATTCCATTCAATTAACATAGTTCAGCCGTTTTCATCACAGATATCTTAATTGGGCACTGCTACGCTGAGGAGTTCAGATTCAAGCAAGAACCCAAAGTTACACAAAACCTCAGTACGCATTGCATCCCGTGAGTTGGGACCAGCCTGGTTACACTGTAGGAACCAACTCCGAATAACACGTTTGGTCCATCCCCTGTCCATACACAACTTACTCTTTATCTCATCTTATGAAGGTGACCACGTAAGTGTGAAAAATTGGAAGTGAGTTGGGAGGTTAACAGGAGCTCATATAAGACAAAGTCCCAAATATCAAGACTGTTCCTGTAAAATCAGGACATCTGGTTGCCCTACAGCCCATGCTCCCAGCTTATCTTGTGCCTTGATGTCCTTCGTAACTGGTTCCCAGGGGGGTCCCCTTTGTTTAGTTCTGACATTCAGTTTCCAGCCAGCTGATCCATTTACCTCCCCATTCGTGGCTGCCAAGAAATAAGACCTCCTTGGCTACGTCTACACGTGAAGCCTACATCGAAGTAGCTTATTTCGATGTAGCAACATTGAAATAGGTTATTTCGATGAATAACGTCTACACGTCCTCCAGGGCCGGCAACGTCGATGTTCAACTTCGACGTTGCGCAGCACCACATCGAAATAGGCGCTGCGAGGGAACGTCTACACGCCAAAGTAGCACACATCGAAATAAGGGTGCCAGGCACAGCTGCAGACAGGGTCACAGGGCGGACTCAACAGCAAGCCGCTCCCTTAAAGGGCCCCTCCCAGACACAGTTGCACTAAACAACACAAGATCCACAGAGCCGACAACTGGTTGCAGACCCTGTGCCTGCAGCATGGATCCCCAGCTGCCGCAGCAGCAGCCAGAAGCCCTGGGCTAAGGGCTGCTGCCCACGGTGACCATAGAGCCCCGCAGGGGCTGGAGAGAGAGCGTCTCTCAACCCCTCAGCTGATGGCCGCCATGGCGGACCCCGCTATTTCGAAGTTGCGGGACGCGCAATGACTACACGGTCCCTACTTCGACGTTGAACGTCGAAGTAGGGCGCTATCCCCATCTCCTGATGAGGATAGCGACTTCGACGTCTCGCCGCCTAACGTCGAAGTTAACTTCGAAATAGCACCCGACGCGTGTAGCCAGGGCTTCACAGAGCAGTTCAGTGACTTGGCCAAGGTCACAAAGTAAGACAGTAGCAAAGCTGCAAAAATAGGACCCACGAATTGTGGCTCTTTCAAGAGGTTTTAATTTCCGTCCCACCTAGGTTTTGTTGGCAGCATCAGCGCTCACACCAGACTGCATCTGAGCAGGTACAACGCCCTGCAACAGAGAACTGCAGCGATGCAAAAAAACCCCTGGCGACCCATTCTCTTTGTGACCCCTGGCGTGACAGCTGTATTGTTGCAGTCACCTACTGGATAGGCGAATAATAAGCCAGGGAGACCAAAGATGGGGTAGACATTTAAGTCCCACTGTGATAGGAATTAGTTACTACATAGCGGTGGTCCTGCCAACCTGGGGTTGAGATGCACTGATAGAGCATCGAGTGTTTGTGGGTGTGTAGCTTGTGAAACTCACCGCTCAGTGTGCGCTACAGGTCCCCCTCTGTGCCTGATCTGCACAGATTGTAGGTCTGTTCCAGCACACACACACACACACACACACACCTTCCACAAAACGAAAAAGCAGCCCAGTAGCACTTTAAAGACTAACAAAATAATTTATTAGGTGAGCTTTTGTGGGACAGACCCACTTCTTCAGCCCATAGCCAGACCAGAACAGTCTCAATATTTAAGGCACAGAGAACCAAAAATAGTAATCAGGTGGACAATCAGAAAACTTGTAATCAAGGTGGGCAAATCAGAAGAACAGAGGAGCTGGGGAAGTGGGTATATAGTATATAGACTAAACAAGCTCTCTCTCTGTTACACCTTGCAGCGGTGAGGCTTGGCTTTTTAGCTGTAGCAATTTGTGCTTTGAGCCTTGGAGATCCCTGGTCCATCTCTCAGTATGTTGGACCGGATGTCTACTGTGGCTTGCCCTGCAGCTGTCTACACCATAGCAGTTCGGTTCAGAAACAGGGTCTCCAGGCCATCACCTATAAAATCAGGACACCTGGTCACCTGAGTTGCAGCCCCATCTCCTAGATTCTCCTGCCAAGATTCTGGCTGCCCTTTTCCCCTCATCACTTCCTTCTCGCGCTTCCCACCCAGGACCAGCTATTCATAGGCTCCCCTGAGACTCCATCCCTGGGCTGGCTGAGATGGCTGTCCAGCAGGCCAGAAGCAGAAATGCATAAGAACATAAGAACATAAGAATGGCCATACTGGGTCAGACCAAAGGTCCATCAAGCCCAGCATCCCATCTGCCGACGGTGGCCAATGCCAGGTGCCCCAGAGAAGGAGAACAGAAGACAAGTGATTTATCTCCTGCCATCCATCTCCTGCCCTTGTTATGAAGGCTAGGGCACCATACTTTATCCCTGGCTAATAGCCATTTATGGACCTGACCTGCAAAAATTTATCAAGCTCTTTTTTAAACCCTAATAGAGTCCTGGCCTTCACAGCCTCCTCGGGCAAGGAGTTCCACAGGTTGACTGTGCGCTGTGTGAAGAAAAATTTCCTTTTATTAGTTTTGAACCTACTACCCATCAATTTCATTTGGTGTCCCCTAGTTCTTGTATTATGGGAAAAGGTAAATAATTTTTCTATATTCACCTTCTCCACACCATTCATGATTTTATATACCTCTATCATATCGCCCCTCAATCGCCTCTTTTCCAAACTGAAAAGTCCCAGTCTCTCTAGCCTCTCCCCATATGGGACCCTTTCCAAGCCCCTAATCATCTTAGTCGCCCTTTTCTGAACCTTTTCTAATGCCAATATATCTTTTTTGAGGTGAGGAGACCACATCTGCACGCAGTACTCGAGATGTGGGCGTACCATAGTTTTATATAGGGGAAGTATGATATCTTTTGTCTTATTATCGATCCCTTTTTTAATAATTCCTAACATCCTATTTGCCTTACTAACTGCCGCTGCACACTGCGTGGATGTCTTCAGAGAACTATCCACTATAACTCCAAGATCCCTTTCCTGATCTGTCGTAGCTAAATTTGACCCCATCATGTAGTACGTGTAATTTGGGTTATTTTTTCCAACATGCATTACCTTACACTTACCCACATTAAATTTCAATGCAACGGGCTGGTTCTCCATGACTGCAGGGGTTTGTGAGCAGTTCCCACCAGTGACAGGCTGGCCTACTGGCTAGGCCCCCTTGCTGGGGCCTGGGTCTTCAGTCCCACCCTAGCATCTATTGGATAAGTTTGGGGTATGGCCCCAAGAACCTAGCTTCCCCTCTGGTGGGAGAGGGGTTCCCTGGGAGGAGCTTCCCCCGCTTTGTGCCTGGGGGAGGGCCCTAAGGCTCTGCTCTCTGGCTCAGGCCCTGCTACTTCAGAGCCAGCTCCTGCCTCTTGGCTGGTCAGCCCCAAACTGGCCTGGCTTCCTTCCCTTTATACCCCTCCAGGCCTGACACTGGCTGCAGGTGAACCAGGGTGGGGCTGATTGGGCCAACAGGCTCTGTTTAACCCCTGCCCTGCCTGGCCTCCCTCTCACACTCTTACAGGCCTATGGGGCTCTTCCTTGGACTCTGCTGCAGAGCCCTGGGTGCTGCTTGGCGTTCCCTCCACCACGTCCTTGCCTTTTTTCCACTCTTGGGCCGCAGTCTGGCTGGCTGGGCTGCGTGGGCCTGGCCTCCATTCCCAAGGCTGGGTCTCCCCTTCCCAAAATTCGCAGAGAGCAGCCTCTGGCGGTCAGCGCTTGCACCTGCAGTGGTCCAGATTCACTGGTGACCACTTCACAGCCCCTTCCCCTCTCATCGCTGCAAATGGCAGCGGTGCCTGGTGCAGACACAGGATCCATCTCTCTCTCTCTCCCTTTGCAGCCTCAGTTTTGCCACCTCTTGCCATTTGTAGGGCATCTCCGGAATCAGGATTGCGCACGGAAATCCTGGTGGTTGTTTTCTCCATTGGCTCTTAGCCAGGAAAGCAAATGCAACTCAAGGGCTTAGATTTGGGGCCTGACTTACGATTTTTGGAGGCTGGCATCTTGTGTCTCCACCTGCTCCCATGGGCTAAACTTTGCATCGGCTGCCTTGAAACTCGGCCAGCCCTGGGCTGCAAATCCAACGTGGGGATGTCGGCCCCGCAGCTGGGCGCACGCCTCCCAGCCTGGGGAAGGAATCGTGCAGCAGCCCTGCTGATGCTAATGCACTAATAATAGCAGCATGGACATCACAGCACGACTGGCAGCTCAGGCCGGGCAGCAAGGGCCAGTCCCTGACCCTCTGGGTCCCTGTGTTGGTGGCTAGTACAAGGTGCTGTCTGAACCTCTTTGCCCACTCTGCTCTTTGCAGCTCACGAGCTCCAGAAGTGCTGCTGCCTCTGGCTACCGTTCTCTAGCTGCAGTGTGGACATCATAAACCGCTCTAGCTCCAGGTGCATGAGATTGCAGCCCTGTTAGCTCTGATCCTCAATGCACAAGGCCCATGTGGAAGAACAAGCAGAGACACCCAGGAAAGCACACGTGTGCAGGTGGAAAGGTCTTTAATCCCCTGTTGCAAGGTGGAACAAGCACAAAGGGGAACCACAGCCGAGCTTCAATGGTGGAGGAACAACAGTTCCAATCCAGATTTTTGTTCTACGTGGTGCTGTATCAGTGTCAAATCAAGACCATTGCAAACGCTCAACAGTGGCACTGCTGAGATATACGCCTGACGCAGTGCCGGGGCGTAGCTGCTGGAGGGGTCAGACCCTTCTACTGTCTGCCAGCCCCACCACATCTGGAAGCCTGCTGATCTCACTGCTCGGAGTGTGTTATGGGGCCTCACCCCATAGCCCCAAGCCTCAGAGGAGGTGAATTGACTGCAGCCTCCGACGGGAGACCCTGATCCTTTCACTCAGGCTCTGTGCTCTGCAGGTCACTGGCGCGCTGGCCGATACGGTGGCCATCATGCCAACCTGGCGCTGGAGGCTCTTAAACCACGTGGTCTTCAGTTCTGCTCCCCAAGTCCAAAGTGAGTCCCCCAGCGGCTGGGTCTGTGTGAACGACTCAGCCTCCGGCGCGCCTCGGCCCTGGAGCCGTGGGGATGGGCCCCTTGCCTGGGAACCAGACAGCAGAGACGCATTGCAGGGACAGAGGAAAACCGATCAATTTCCATGACGCCCCCCTCCCTCCCATCCACCAGCACTGTAGGATTAGCCGCTGCCAGTGCAAACACACAAAAAGATCAATGGCCAGCCCATAATAAACCCTGAATGTATTTCCAGCCGTAAAATGCTTTACATTCCTGCAGAGAGGCTGTTGAAATCCCTGATTTACAGCTGGCACTAATTTCCCATCGTAGGTCGTAAAAAGCCCAGCCGGATTGATCAGATCTGTGTCTCAACCGGGGTTCGAGCCTCAGCCCCACTTCTCAAACCGGATCCGGATGCTCAGGCTCCACTTTTAACTGGATATACACATCCGACGCTGGGGCCGCCAGATCCTGTGCAGGGTGACAATTTCAGGAAGTGTCTAGGCACAGTAAATCTTGCTGGGGGGGGGCTCCTTCTGTCAAGGAAGTTATCTGGGCAGGGGAGATATGTGACGGGCATAGTCATGCCTGTTAAGGGGGTATTTGTTCTTTAACCAGCCCCTCCAGCCCCACTGCCCAACTGGGGTGTTGTAAAATCGCTCCAGTGGGGATCTGGTTACAGCAGTAAAATCTGGCAGGTCAGGTTCCTATCGGGGGTCACTGATCAATGCCAGGACTTTGCAGTAGCTTGCTCGATGTCTTTTCTTGTCCTCCCCATATGAATTGAAATGGAGACCCTCAGGAAGGGCCGAGTGGAGGACACAGAGGGTGCGAGTGGAAGAAATACACTAACCAGCGCGCGATCTTTGAAATCCCTGATAAGGAGGAGCCCAGCTGCATATGGGCCAAGTGCTGACTAACTCAATAGGCGTGTAAAACCAGGAGGGAATGGAATAGGGCAGTGGGTCCCGACCTTGCCTCTAGTACAGCCCCCAAACTATTTGCAGCCCCACGTCAAAGCCAATTCTAGCCGCTGTGCCCACTTTATTCAGTGAAAAAGGAAACCAGACCACAGACTTCGGACAGCAATTAAAACCAGGATTGGTAGAGATTTAATTTCAAAATAATAAGTAATTGTAACTTTGCAATTTATTTAAAACTCCTTTTCTATGCTCATTTTTATTTATCTTTTCTTTCTTCCCACCGACCCTCTGCAATACTGTCATGGACCCCAGGTGGAAACTGCTGGGCTAGGGGTTTCCATTGAGTCACTTAGCCTATGGACATCCCAAGTTGCTTTGTCTAAGTGCCAGACCCAGACAGGCTCTTGTTCAGGTGCCCATCCCTCTAGTGACCAGGGAAAGTGGGGGTTGCCAAACTTTCTGGTTCGTGAGACTGGTGATGGTGGAACCAGCTGTTGGAGAAATCACAGAACTGTCGAGCTGCTCGAGAGCTCAGTGAATCCAGCTCTCTGGGCGGAGGCAGGACGAAGTACAGATGGAACCTTGTGTTTCAGATTTCGCCAACTGCAGGGCACGACCAGCCTGGTAGCAACACAGCAGGCGTCACTTCACCCAATGACCTCAACGTGCTTCCAAACCAATGTGGAAGCCACCAGGGCCCATGCAGCCCTTCAGCGCTGAGAGTGGGAATGGCTTGGTGGCTAGCTACCCACCAGGAAAGGGCGGAGGCACCACAGTTCACCTAAACCACTTCCCAGCCCCCAGCTAAAGACGTTTCTTCCTTACCAACCTGGGTCGGCTAAAGGAGAAGTGCTCAGTTAGCAATAAGGGCAACTTGGATTAACCTCATTGGTTATGATAACTTTGTTCTTCCATCCAAGGGCCTCAAAGCATTACAGAAATACTCATTGTCTCACTGCACCCACAGCAAGCAGGCAAAGGGGAGATATGGAACCTTTAAACACATTGCCTACCACCCTGGAAATGCAGCCACCTCTGAAATGGAACATGGCAGAAGTTTACCACCACCATCTAGGCCAGAAAATGAAAGTGAATACTATATTCAGGGGTAATTCCAGAGGCGATACATGTAAACAGAATAGATGAGGACATCCGGATCAATTATAGCCTGACAAAAAGCAGCATGCATGAGGTTAGTTTCTGCACCACGCGATCATTAATAGTAGCCTGAGTGGAAGCATATAACACCATTGAAAAGATAAGCCCTAGCACCATCACGAGGAACTGAGTTCTGTACCGAGTTAGAAAGAAAGATCCAGCCAGCTCATCCTCCATGTGCCGTACAGCGCCAATACGTAACCGAAAAAAGTTGAAGCCACAAAAAAGAAAAATAAAACCCTGTAACCGAGTCACTCTGTGATATCTCAACAGCTCAGGAAGTTTTGAAAAATTGCAAAGTAGGTGGGGGGAAGAAAAGGAAAACAGAGGACGAGCCAAACCCAACCCTGGATGGTGTGCATTGTACTGCATTTAGTGGTATAAAAATGAGGAAATAACAAAATTTCAAAATCTTTCCAGAAATAATTTCACGATTTTGCCAAATGGTCCCACTTCAAACTCTGCAAAAAGGAAATGATTTCCAAATTGTTCCCCAATTTTCCTGCATTTTTCAGCCAGCTTTAGTTGACATTAAATGTATCATCCCTGGCATTTGAGTTAGACAGGGCAGTTCACGCTCCAGACCTGTTCTTTCAGCCTTTCTGCAAGCTCAGGTCACATCACCAAGGTTTTATTCTTAAAGGGCTAGAGCCTTACTGTTTCACCTGGAAGCTGAGGCCTGCTGGAGAATAATTGTGAAAGGCCTGAATCAAGCCCCTCCATTCCACTGACTCTTTGGGAAACATTTCTGCAGCCCCCTACAAATTCTCTGAGCTATCCAGGCCCTGCAGCAAGTGAGGTTGGGTGGGTATGGGAAGAAAGAACATCTCATGCTGCTGAAGTGACCCCTTTTGGCCAACCAAGGGATATTGCATATGGACTGCAGAAATTACTGTGCTGGAAGGACTTGCTGAGGATGACGTAGGGAGAGACGGTAATGAGAACATGGAGTGTTGCCACAAAATCCCTTTCTCCCAGAAGAAGAAGCAGAGGTGTTACCTTCAGAATGAGTCACTCCATTGGTAGCTTTTAAATAATTGCTAAGGGGTCTCTCAAGCTTCCACCTTGCAAGCAAACGCCCTGGGAGCATGCATGGTCTCCTTTCGTGTGTGGGGCAGTGCCTACTTGCTGCCCCACTTCCTCATCTCATTTCAGATCTGGAGGGACATTTTTTTCTCCTCTTATTTGTGGTCCATGGTCCAGTCAGTCACTTGCTTTTTCTTTGGGTCTGCCAACCTGTGCCCTAGGGGCGAGGGCTTTTGTAGGCAGGACACTTGTTTAGCCTTCACTCAGACTAACACGTGCCAAGTGGCCACCCAGTAGAGGATCAGGGACTTTGCTTCGAGGTTTGTGACCTAGAAGTGAAAGGCTCTGGATTGACATTCTGATTAAAACCCTCGAAAGACACAGAAGTGCCATGGCCCACATTACCCAGCTTAGAAACAGGCTAACTGATAGATCTCAAAATGTAATTCTCAGGTGGGAAATCATCATCAGATGGATCTATTTCCAGTGAGGGCCTGCAGAGATTGGTTCTTGGTACATCTTTACCAGCGGTCTGGGAGAAAACAGACAACCAGCACTGATACAATTAGCCAATGGCACAAAAACTGGGGGCTCTGTGAAGAGGGCAGGTCACTGACTCAGGCCAATATGGATCACTGAATAAATTGGATGGAAGCAAATAATGTGGGTTTTAATACAGCCAAACATCAGTGTATAAAGGGGGAAACAGAGAATGCCGGCCATGCTTCCAGGGTGGTGGGGGGTAATGCTCTGAGAAGCAGTCATTGGAAGATTTAGAGCTTATGGTGGAGAATCGGCTGGACGTGAGAGCCCAGCATGGTGCAGGGCCAAGCGCTCTCTGCAATCCTGGGATGCAGGAATCTCGCATAGGAGCAGCGAGGTTATCTTATCTCTGCATTTGGCACTGGTGTCACCCCAGCTGGAAGCTTGAGCCCAGTTGCAGAGACTGCAATTCAACTTACGCCAAGCTGCGTGCTGAGGCATTGAAGGGGGGTCAGAGAAGGACCAGGATTAAAGGGGGAGAAAACCAGTCTGACAGCGACAAGCTCCAGGAGCTCCATGCATGCATGTTAACTCAGGGATGACTTGATCACAGACGGCAACTTCCTGTGTGGAGAACAGCTGCTGCACACTGGGCCCTTCCATCCAGCCGAGGAAGGTCTAACACCATCCAACGGCTAGAAGCTGAAGCCAGACACGTGCAGAATGAAAATAAGTGGTCAGCTTTTACCCAGGAGAGTAACTCACCATTGGCCCAATGCACCGGGGTCGTGGTGGATTTGCCGTCGCTGGCAATTTTAAAATCCAGATGGGACGTGTTTTTAAAAGCTGTGCTCTAGGAATTATTCCGAGGCCGGTATCCGGCCTGCGTGAGACAGGAGGTCAGGCTAGATGCTCGATGGTACCCCCCCGGCCTTGGAATCAATGAATCTCATTACAAGCCCCTTAAGCCAACCAAGTCCATTACCTCCAGCCCCCAGCAAGGGGGTAGATAAACCACCCTCTAGCTGAGCGTCATCACCCCTTCGCTTGCAGGAATAAGTGATACAGTGTGCAAAGGGCCTTTGGTGTCTTGTAGCACTGGGGGCATATTAGATGCAGCAAAAGGCGGGGACAGCCTAGGATTAAGGGCGGCACGTCCTAGGTCCTGCACCCGTTACACGCGCCCCTGCATGGGGAAGAAGAACGACGCTCACCTCGGGCCCGGAGCCAGCCTCTCAGCAAGGAAGAGGCTGCTGCTGTGCATGTCAGGGATGATTTGCTCAGCAGGAGAGATCTGAGAGCCTCCAGCACTGACGTTAGGGGACAGGTAGAGGAGAGTGCGAAAAAGCTAATGATGGACAGTGAAACCTCAGCACCTGGCTGGGTGCTGGGAGCTGGGAGCCAGCGGGGTGGGGGGGAGCAGCCAAAAGCTCAGGGGTCCGGCCTCAGCCCCTCCAGCTCCCAGCCAAGAGCACTGTAATGTGCTGCAAATTGCGCTCCCTTGCAGCTGACGCAGAAGCGACAGCAGGGGCAGAATGCAGCTTCCCCATCTTGCGTAAGGGTGAGCAAGAGATAAACAGGCACCCTGTGCTCTCTGCTACTTGGAGGCAAAGCCAATCAACTGGACTCAAGGTCTTGGTAGGTGCACACACACATACACACACATGTATGCACACACATATGCACATGCACATGCGCACCTGCACACACATACGCACACACACACACACATGCACGCACATGTGCACACATATGTGCACACGCACACACGTATGCTCACATGCATGCGCACGCGAACACACATGTACGCATGCATGCACGCACATGTATGTACACACATATGCGCATGCACACACATATGCACACACACGTGCATGCACACACATGCGCACACATACACACGTATGCTCACATGCACGTGCACGCGAACACACATGCACACATGCATGCACACACACACTCACATGCACATGCGCGCGCGCACACACACACACATATGCACACACCCATAGCAAGAAGCCAGCATTGTCCAGAGGACAGGGCACTGGACTGAGAGCCAGCAGCCCTGGTTGCTATTTCTTGGGGACTTTACTTCCCCGGCTCTGGTCCAGTTCCTACTTCCTGTCTGTTCCCAGTCTCAGCCCTGTGGGATGGGGAGCCTCTCATGGCATGCATGAACGGCCATTGGCATCCCGGTGAAGTCGGCGTGTTTGGTTTTGCCTTAGTGAAAATGGTCCAAGCGCATGAAAGAAAACCCAGGTGAGCCGCTGGGAGGGCAGGTGCTAAGCGGGACTCCTGACACTTTCCGAAGTCGGCATTTTTTCTTAGTTCTCATAGTTTTCTCAGTGTTCCAGGTGAAAGAATGGGGGATTCCCAGCAGGCTGATGTGCAGGATTCAGTGGCAAGACAAGTGAGAGTGCATGGGTTGGGCAAATGGTAGTTACCTCCCTGAGCCGGGAATCTGGGCCCATCTCCCTGCTGCTGTGAAAAGTACCATAGGCTCTTAAATTCCTGCCTCTACAGCCCTGCAGGACAGCACCACTTAGCTTTGGGTTTGGGGCCCACTGGCTTCCCACCTGCAAGATGCTGGGTTTCCTTGACTGACCCCCATCCACACTGGAAGCAGGTCCAAGTCTATTTGGCTTGTGACATGAGCTCCCCTCATGCCTCTGGCAGGGACTGGAGCCGAGAGGAGCCAATTCACAGGCCATCACAGATGGCGGCGGGTGAGGGAACATGGAACACAGGGCACAGCAGTGTTTGCCGCTGCCCAGGAGAAACCCACGTGCCTCACACCCCGGGAAGTGCTCGACTGATGATCCTCCACCACTGCCAGGGGATTGCGCAGTGGGGAGCGGAAGGGTGGATGGCAGCAAATGCGGGAGGATCTAGAGGCCAGGCAATGAGAGATGAAAGGGGAGGAGCTGGGTGACAGCCAATGGGAGAGGACCTGGAATTAGTTGGGGGTACCAGGAGGAAAGGGGTGGGGCATGTGACAGCCAATGGGACTGAACCTGGAACTGGCAGGGGGTACCAGGAGGAGAGGCGGGGCATGTGACAGCCAATGGGAGGGGAGGCGTGTCCCTGGTACAGCTATCAAGAAGTGGGCTGAGGGATGAAACCATTTGGCACTCTCTCCCCTCCTTTCGCACTGGGGAGGTTGTCCTCTCCTCATCTGGAGTGAGCTTGGATGATCAGTGCTCTGAAGTGTGGAATGCCAAACCCGTCCCTGCCTGAGCTGCGCCCCATAAAAACACAGCGGGGTGTTTCACTTCTGTATTCCAAGGCCTGATCATCCATCGTTACCAGGCCTTGACTCAATTCCGGCTCACGCCCTGCTCTAGTGAAGGCCACAGGGAGGAGTTTCATCTCCAAAAAAGCATCAGACCTCGAGCCCTGACTTTGGTTGCTGGCTGAGCGCACCTGAGCAGCCACTGAAGGACTAACAACAAAACCCCAGGGAGTTTTTGGTGTTCCAGTGTGTGGCCAGGCAGCACATGCTACCGTAAGCTGCTTAACCCGACACCTTCCAGACAAACCTGTCTTGCAGCCAGCCAGGCTGCCAAGCCGGCAGACTGATCCCTTTTCAACCTTTTCTCTTAAAAATGTCTTTTAAAAGTGAATTTAGTGCTGGTTTAAGGTGCTGGATTGACAGCCCTGGAGAGTGATGGCTTTTATTTATCTGCAGAGCAGAGTCAGCAGCTGCAAAGCCAGTTACCTGCCCTCTACACACACGGCCCCCACTGTAATGCTGCATTCTTCATGCACCCTCGGCGGAAGGGTGGCCCAGTGGTTAAAGTGCTGGATTAGCACCCAGGAAGCACCAGCTCTTTTACAGATTTCCTGGATGGCCTTGAACAAGCCACTTCACTGCTCTGTGCCTCAGTTTCCTTCTGTGAATTGGGGTAAATAAATATTCCTTTGCACCATCGTGTTTATTTTGATTGTAAGCTCTTGGGGTTTGTCTCTCAGTAGGTGTATGTACTGCCCTGAGCACAATGGAGCCCTGACCTGGATACATGCTCTGTGTGCGTGCATGCATGCATGTGTGCGTGTGCATGCATGCACACACAGCGCCTGGCATAACAGGTTCCTGGCTCCAAAAATGGGGCCTAGCACAAGACAGAGAATTAATACTGCTTCTACTCTGACTAATCACAGAGCAGCCGGAGAACTCAGCCCCCCCCACATGACCGAATCCTCGTCTCTGTCTTCATGCTCTCAAGAAGGAGCCAGTTGTGACTTTTTGTGTGTGCTCAGAACACCCATTAGGAATCAAGCTGAGAACTGCCAGCTTATTGCAGGCAGGGTCATCACATAGATGCCTACAAACTGATTCCCCTGCCCGCCCTTGCCTGACATATCATTAAAGCAATTTTGCTGCCAAGGTGCCAGGCAGGAGTCCGTTAAAGTGTTGGGGGTTGTGCTTCCACCATTTGCTACAGAGAGACTGCAGCTCCAGTCCCTTCCAAGCTCCCTAGGCCCCCTGGCATTACTGCAGCTCCTAAGGGATCTTGAGAGCAATTCGTGCGTCCCATGCAGTGAGCAGCCCAAGAGCCCCTTCGCACCTCTGGCCTTACGAGACAGTAAAGAGGCCTCGTGAAAATGTAAGTGGCCCATGAAATTTGCACGGAGCCTTGCACAGAGGTTCACCTTCACCCTTAGCAGACAGCTGGCAGGAGGGTGACCAGACAGCCAGGGGGAGAAATCAGGGTATTTTCTATTTTGGCAGTGGTGGGGGCCTAGTTACATATATAAGCCAACATCCCTAATTTCAGGCCAGCTGATCGGCCGAGCTAGCGGTCCCTATGAAGCACTAGCTACACCACTCAGCCAGCATCCCAATCATCTCCAATGCCTTTTGCCATCCACTTGTCTTTATTTCCTCTGGGAGCAGTTCCTTTTATTTTCCGATTCCGGGGCCAGGATTGAGTTGTGCGGCTCCAAGGAAGTTAACCTCTTTTAGCCCCTTGCCTTTTTTTTGTTTTTGTTTTTGTTTTGCTCTTAAAAACCCTGACCAGAAATCCCCCGGAGGGCTGCGGAATGGTATTACACGCTGTCTGCTCAGCTCTGCCCCCTCTGCGTGTCACCCTCCTCCTAGCATCTCGCCTGCCTCTCTTTGCCTGTATTTATACTAAACCCCTTCCAGAATAAAACAGCCATGTAAAATCCAATTTCCTCTGACTCTCTCTCGGAGACGAGGCCCCGAGATGGAGTAGATAACCTCTGCAGTAATTGTCTGAACCACTCCTGTTTGCCGGGAAGGTGAGATCCATTTTTCAATTATCTATCTGCTGTGACAGCAGCAAGCCATCCAGCTAAGAAGAAGGGGAGCGAGAGAGTGAGAGAGGGGCAAACCAGCCAACAAGAGCCTTCTGTGTCAATCCTGGCAAACGGGAGGTAGGATAGATGCGGTCACAGCTCCTGCCATCAATATCCTCTAATATAAATGTCAGGGATGCCATTTTACCCACAGTCATTTCCCACACTGCTGATTACATTATCGTATAATAGAGGGGCGCCAGTCGCATGGCTTTCTCTCCTAACCCTCCTTGCGGTAATGTGTCAATAGCCTGCCTCCATGAAACAAGTCAATTTTCTGCAGGCTTGGCAGCGGAATAAATCTGCTGAATATCTGGAGAGCTGGAGATATTTATACACACCGTGGCCTCGCTCCCTCCCTGGGTGCGCGAGCGGAGATCGGTGTCCTCGGCAGAATTGAATGATTTTCAGCTCCGACTCAATAAGAAGAGAATTTAGAGCAGTCCCACAGCTTGGCTCCCAGGAACAGCCGTACACGTTTATTTTCTCGAGCTTAACAGGAAAGAGAGAATTATGTCTGGATTTATATGACAAGGGCAGCTCTGCCAAAGCACTGGTGATAAGCATCGTGGCGGGGGGGTGGGGACGCATGTGTGTCTGGGGAGGGGGCACCAGATATCCCATCTAACGGATCAGATCTCAGTGTTGTTGTGCCCCGAGAAGGGGCAGCTGAACTGCCCCCCAGCTACACCCCGGGGAGCTCTTCACAGCGGCCACATTTTAGTGGCCTGGCTGGTAACATTGGCGCTTTATGCCAAATGTACAAAGGTGACTTTGGCCACGGAGCTGGTCCGTGTGCACCCGACTCTATGGCAGGTTGAGAGGCTGCTTCGAAGGGGTTAGCAGCCTGGCCCAACCTTGCTGGCATGTTGCCCAGACAGGGGGAGAGGGGAAGTAAATGGAAAAGAAGCAGAGGAGGGAAGGGAGCTGCCCCTTCCACATGGGCAACGAAGGGGCTTGGGGACACGGAACGCCTCGCAGGGGAACGGGGTGAGCTGCATGAAAGGAAATTGGATTCTCAGTAGGAACCGGTGGAGCCTCCCAGCTCCGTGGGTCAGAGCCCAGCGGGGGATCGAGCCTTCCTGTTCCATAGGTGGATCCCAGGGAAGCCATATCCCTGCCGGCTCTCCAGCAATGCTCTCAATAGCTCCCCTTTCCTGAGTGGCCCAAAGGAAACGAGGATTCTGCCTTGTGGGGGTGGGGGCACCCATGAGATCTGGGCCCTATTGCACCCACAGACCCAGTGGGAGACAGTCCCTCCCCTATCCACCTCTATCTGGTGTTCACACTCTGAGCACATTAATGCTGCACAAAACAGGGCTCGTGCGTGTGTGGGGGCAGATCCAGGCTCCACAGCGACCGGGGACTGAGGGAGACAGGCGTGACAGCTGGGTCCCCAAACAGCTGGAATAAAAGGACTAAATCTAACGCGGGCATGGGTTTGGGTGTGGGTGACTGGGTTTACATGGCTCTGTGTGTGCGTCGTAGGCGAAGGGGAGCGGGGAGAGACGCGCGTGGCCTGTGTGCACGCCCAGTTCCAGAGCTTGACAAAATGCAAACTGATCTAACCAGGAAAAGAAAGGAGACATTGACCTTCTGTTTTCCAATTATACCCAGGTCACGAGTCAATGACCTCGCCCCCTCGCTCTGCTGTATCTTGTCACGCGAAACCCAGAGAAAAAGGGAACGTGATAAAGATGAAAGGAACGTGGCAAAGTCCCATGTGAAAACAATCACCCTTCAGTGAAGTGTGATTGACTTCACAAATCAGAGCCGCATTCGGTGTCCACAAATATTAGGGAAGCCCAGATGCTGGGGAGAGCTGAATTTGTGTTTGTTCTGGAACAGCACAAGAAAGAGAAGTAAAAGTCCTACATTGGTGCATTTTAGACTAGCAGAAAAGCGTTGCAAAGTTAAGCCAATAACATTTCACCCAGTGTGGCACTAAAAAAGAAAAATGTGCCGAGGAGACTGACATGGTGAAAGGAAAGAAAGACATTTTCTGGGCACTAAAATGATCTATAATAATAATTTGTGTTGTAGCGGCAACAAGAGAGCAGACTCATGACTGGAGCCTTCCTGTGCTAACTGCTCTAAAGTTGCACAGGAAGAGACAGTAGCTGCTTCGGAGACCTGGCAGGTGAAGCATATGGAACAGATAAAATGTGGAGGAAGGAAAGATTTCTGTCTCCACCTTCCGTATGGGAAACTGAGGCATGGCGCAATCAAGTGACTTGCCCAAGGTCACTCAAGGAATGTGTTTCAGAGACAAGGATTGAAACTAGAGTTCCTGGGGTTTTGGCCAGTGCCTTAGTCACAAGATTGTCAACACTGTTTTCTTAGGTGCCTCTAGAGAATGAGCTAGGAGATAGTAGGCCCCAGTGTGGGACAGGATGACAGTATGGCGGGTGTCTGGTGTCAGAATTGCATAGCAAGGATTTTTGCTGTGGGGAGCGCAGGCAGGGGTCCCCATCTGGATGGTGGGGTCATGGCAGAGCGGTGTGCGTGCACAGATAGAGTCTATGCCCTGTTGTGAGTTCTTGCATATGGACAGGAGCTGCAGAATTTACTGTTTGATCAAGCTGGTGTTGGGGAAAAAGTCTGTGTTTAGGGCTCAGCATTTAGTAGACTGAAGTGTCTTCAACTTGTGCCCAAACACCAAAGCTCCGATGGAGAGGTGTTCCTCATTTCACCCAGCGGTGATGTTTCCTTATTCCGGGAGAGCTTGCTGCCTGAAATCAGTCTCATGCCCCACTCCAGGCCATATGGCGAAATACCACAGAGGACGTCTCTGAAATGAAGATTGCAGAGAAGACAGAAGTGACAAAGACTTGAAAGTCCTGGTGTCCCAGCAGGGTACCCACAGCTCATGGGAGATGTCAAGAGAACAGACCTGCAAAGAGCAGATGTGAGCCAGATTGGCGGAGATTTCACTGAGACCAGATACAAACTCTGGAGTTGTCCCGCTCCCAGGATAAGGATTCAGGCTCTTTTGCTAGTTATTACTGTGGGTGGCAATGAAATAGCAAGTGGATCACTCTACTAGACAGAAACAGTGTGTGCCAGACACCCTATACCGCTAATGGAGATTCTCCTTTAGCTCCAGTGCTAGGGAACTGCTGCTTTAGGAGCAGGGGCTTCAGAATTCTGCGGGTGCCATGAAAGGCTGAGCAGCTGTGATATGCAGAACAATGACCCAGAGGTTGCTGTGGATTTGTTTTAATGTTTTCTGTGGCCCCCGAGACAACACAGGCCCCTGAAAAGGTTGCTGACAAAGCAGCATTTCTCAAGCTTCCCTCCCTGGCTGCTGGCTCAGAGCAAGAGGTGTATTTTACTGGCCTCGCCGGTCACAGAGTTAACTACTCTTTCGGGCTTGTCGGCTTTTTGTTTTTCATTTAAAAGGGCTGAATACTTTTACCTCCCATTTATTTCTGCAGGCTGAGGTAAGGCTGGTCAGTTTCCAGGATGTCCTCATTTTAGTACATTATCATTTCCCGTGATGTCATGACCAGTGATGGCATCGTCTTTATCTTATCTAGTCTTTCGATCTCTTTGACGTTACTATAAGCAACGCACTACTGGTGAGCATTTGACTTTCTGAATAAGTTGGGCCACTGGGCTTGGAACACACTGGCAGCCTGGGTGTCATGTCTCCCTCTAGCAGCTGCCCCATTAGAAGATAACAACCTACTGCTGCTATCTGGTAATGGACTTCCTCCTCTAGCTCAACTGGCAGAGATTGCCAGTCTTGGGGTTTGAACATTGCCGCTGAGCCATGCGGGGGCGCTGGGGTGGGGGGGATATGCCACTTTTTCACTCCACAAATTTCAGACTGGGATTTCATCTGGGTGGGAGACAGACCCTCCTCTGGGGGCTGGTGACTCTGAGACGATCTCCTGCTGGAACTAATCTGGAAAACACCCCACTTTCCACTCCCAGGGCAAGTCCATGATGTGACTTCTGGAATATAAACACAGAGGGATGGGTCTGTTCATTTAACACAGCCCTCCCGCAAACACCTACCCACTCAAGATGTTCCCCAGCACGCACTTCTCCTCCTGCGGCACGGGTCTGCCACCGAAACAGGGAGAAGGGCCATTTTTTTTCAAATTTGGTTACAAAATCAAGCCGGCAAGAGCCGCAATGCACGTGAATCCGAGCCAGTCCTTCATAAATAACGACAAAGTGTGCTCTTTGTCACCCTGTTTTAAGACCAGTGCACACGCCATGAGTTGTACCAGTTGGAAAGTTTAAGTTACTTTTACCCCTGGATTGGAGAGCAAATGAGCACAAGGCAAATGCTACGCATGGGGATAGGCTCTGAAGCAGAAATGAGCAATGTTTTCATCAACCCTTCACATCCTTCCCCCACATTCCCAGGCTCTAGCCCCCTCAGCCCCCAAAACCCATCCCCCCATCCCAGGATTAACCCGCCTCGGCCCCAAACCAGTCCCCAGGACACACCCATCTGTGATGCTGGCTGAGCAGCCCACGCCAGGTGGCCACATGCGCCCAGCAGAAGGAAGGCTGGCAGAGGTGTTCTGCTGGTGGGGGTGAGCCGAGCTTGGGGCCTGGAATTGCTGTGGTCGGCCTGAGATGACAGAACAACCCACATGAGACAGATGTGTAATCACATTATTGAATGCGCTGTCGGAGGGCTCTCAGATACCCCGCTGAGGAGCGCTCTGTAAAACCCACACAGAACAGGCTAGTAAAAGAAGCTTATAAAACATAGTCCAACCACAGCAAGCCATTTCCTCTCTGCCTCCTAGTTCTCACCAAACCAAAAAGCAGTCAAGTAGCACTTTAAAGACTAGCAAAATAATTTATTAGGTGAGTTTTCGTGGGACAGGCCCACTTCTTCAGACCATAGCCAGACCAGAACAGACTCAATATTTAAGGCATAGAGAACCAATAACCAAATGGCAATGGTCTGAAGAAGTGGGTCTGGGCCACAAAGGCTCACCTAATAAATTATTTTGCTAGTCTTTAAAGTGCTACTTGACTGCTTTTTGTTTTGATAGTACGTAGACTAGCACAGCTCCCTCTCTGTTCCTAGTTCTCACCCATATTCTAGGCATCGTTTTCCTCCTGTGCCACGAAAGCTCATGCTCCGAAAAGATCTGTTAGTCTATAAGGTGCCACAGGACTTCTCATTGTTTGAACAGGGAAGTGTTATCTATCCCTTCACATAACACAAGAACCAGAGGTTGCCCAATGAAATTATTAGGCAGCATGTTTAAAACAACCACAAGGACTGCTTCACGCAAGACACAGTTAACCTGTGAACTCCTTGCCCGGGGATGTTATAAAGGCTAAAGCTATAACTAGATTCAAAAAGAAGGAGGTTCCTGGAAGCAACATCCATCAATGCCTATTAGCTAAGATGGTTACGGTTGCAACCTCATGCTCTGGTGTCCCTAAGTCTCAGACTTCCAGAAGTGGGGGCAGGATGATGGGGGGGTGGGTCACTCGATGCTTGTCCTGTTCTGTTCATTCCCTCTGCGGCTTGGCACAGAAGACAGCTACTGGGCTAGATGGATCTTTGGTCCAACCCAGGATGCTCTTTTGACTCTTATAAAGCAAATGTCTGCACCTCAGACCATGGGACAGACCCTCAGAATCAGGGTAGTTCTAGTCATGCCAATGGAACTAGGCTGACCTCTGCCAGCTGAGGATCTGAGGGATGCAGGAGCTTAGGTGATCTTGCAGGTTCCTTGGGTAGAGGACTGGCGACGTTCAACTCTAAAGTTCTCAGGAAACGGGAGCAACTCATTCCCATGGGAGCCGTCAATGGGACAGTGAGTATGGTCTCTCTACCCCTCCCCTAACCTTCTGAAGGGGTCAGGTCACTAGGGACCTCAGCAATGCAAGGGTATGACTGTCATCCCCTGGACCTTTGACCCCATCCAGAATGGCTCAGAACAAGTCCCAGGCATTAATTGATGCAAAGCCCATTGAGATCAGCTCTTTGTCAAGCCCATAGTCTATTCAGATGGTGCGCTGCAGAACGCAATGCCAGTTTTCATCGGTGGCGCTTTGATCGAGCACGGCCACTCGCTCCAAGTGTTATTGTTATATCATGGGCGGTACCCTGAGATGCTCACTGCTGCCAGCGGGTAGCAGCAGCCATTGGTCGCTAGGGATGCAGCCCTTGTACAGCCCACTCCACACTCACAAAATGTGTGGGAACAGAGGGTTTGCTCTGGTGCTGTTCCTATGACCACGGCACCTGCTTCCAGCACCGAATTAAGCAATGTGCCTAATACCTGGCCCCATGTGGGGCTTTAACAGCAGAGAATTCCTCGCCCGCCTGGAATCCTTCCTCTTTAGGCCCCAGATAACATGAGGCAAAGCGGTAGCTGGACCAGAGCTGCTCACGCAGCTGTACTGAAGCTCTGCTTGGGGGGAGCTTGCCATGTTCAGTCCACAGGCTGCTGAAGGAGCCAGTCCCAGGGCAGGGCCAAGGTCAGATGAGACCAGGCACAAGTATTTCCCTGACCTCCATCAGAGCTATGAGTTAGTCTGTGAAACTTCATTACCTGGCCTTCTAGCCTGCCCTGCTCGGGTGCCTGTTCCTTCTCCAGCCTTGGTCCAGCCTGGTCTGTGCTGCATTGCGCTCCTCGTACTGACAGGCTGCAGCCCTGCGTCTGCTCCCAACCCTTGGACTGACTCCAGCCTGGCTTCAGCCCTCACCCTGTACCCAGACTGCAACTGCCATCCCGATTTGGCTCGTCCACAGACTCTGACCCACCATCAGCCCCCAGATCCTGGGTCCACCACTGGCCACCGCCTGGCCCCAGCTGCATGGCACCTGTTCATGACCATTCCGACCACCAGGCCTAACCACCTCCAATTCAGAACCTGACAGGCGATTTGGCTCTCCGTTTTTTAATAGAAAATGCTGATTCATTGGGACCAAAACTTTGCCAGGCGAAGGCTGGGCTTAGATCAGTGACGGTCGGCGCTCAGGGCTTCAGGGGCCAAATCAGCAATCTGCAGTAACCGAAAGACCCACAGTATTATGAATTCATTCAGCAGCAATATGTGGGGGCTACACTGGGGGGTCACATACACCCCCAGCATCAGCACGCCCCCTCTGCACTCCCCGTCAGCACCACGCCACTCCAGTGAGTGCAGAAGCAGTCCTGTCCTTTTCCAAGAGCAGCACAGCTAAAGAGCAGTGCCAGCTTCCTAGCTTTTGCTCTCAGACCATGCTGCTCTGGGGGAGGCGGAGTCCGGAGTCGGGAGAGAGTGGGGGTGGAGCATGGTCAACAAGGGGGTGGAGCTTGAGCTGGGCAGGGGCAGAGACATGTAGCCGGTGCCCCCCCCAGAACTCTGCACTAGTCACCTCTGAAGTCATTGTTTTGTTTACTGTCCTACTGTATATTCATATTTAAATAGCATGATGGGAAATGCGGTGTGTGTGTGTGTGTGTGTGTGTGTGTGTGTGTGTGTGTGTGTGTGTGTGTGTGTGTGTGCAATTATTCTCACAGCAAAAGGCCTGACTAAGTATTATTAAGTTATCAGGTACAGTTGGTTAACAATATAGTAAACATGCTGATCGGTTAACAATTAAATCACCCTAGCTGCGTCTACACGTGCACGCTACTTCGAAGTAGTGGCACCAACTTCGAAATAGCGCCCGTCGCGTCTACACGCATCGGGCGCTATTTCGAAGTTAACTTCGACGTTAGGCGGCGAGACGTTGAAGTCGCTAACCTCATGAGGAGATAGGAATAGCGCCCTACTTCGACGTTCAACGTCGAAGTAGGGACCGTGTAGACGATCCGCGTCCCACAACGTCGAAATTGCCGGGTCCTCCATGGCGGCCATCAGCTGGGGGGTTGAGAGATGCTCTCTCTCCAGCCCCTGCGGGGCTCTATGGTCACCGTGGGCAGCAGCCCTTACCCCAGGGCTTCTGGCTGCTTCTGCGGCAGCTGGGGATCTATGCTGCAGGCACAGGGTCTGCAACCAGTTGTCGGCTCTGTGTATCTTGTGTTGTTTAGTGCAACTGTGTCTGGGAGGGGCCCTTTAAGGGAGCGGCTTGCTGTTGAGTCCGCCCTGTGACCCTGTCTGCAGCTGTGCCTGGCATCCCTGTTTTGATGTGTGCTACTTGGGCGTGTAGACGTTCCCTCGCTGCGCCTATTTCGATGTTGGGCTGAGCAACGTCGAAGTTGAACATCGACGTTGCCGGCCCTGGAGGACGTGTAGACGTTATTCATCGAAATAGACTATTTCGATGTCGCAACATCGAAATAAGCTATTTCGATGTTGGCTGCACGTGTAGACGTAGCCCCTGTGTTTTAATACCATGTGCAGCAAAGATGCATTAAAAACAAGAAGCCCTGTGGCACCTTATAGACTAACATATTTTGGAGCATAAGCTTTTGTGGGCAAAGACCTGCTTCGTCAGATGCAAGATGCATTAAAGATGCGTTAAAGAGGCACTTGCAGCTCATGAGCCTCAGTCAGAGTATCGCTGGCTTAGGTGAATTTTTCAATTCAATTTTTTTTTTCAGCTTCACAGCAGTTAACAAGTTTCCTTTTGGTGTTGGCGAAAAGAAAATGTCCAGTCTTCCAGCTGAGAATGGCCGGTGGTGGCTTTGAAATGTAAGCCTTTTCTCTTAGAAATGTGTAATGATTAAAAGCAAATGCATTTTGAAATGAACAAAACACAGTAGTTCAACTGACCTGAACTGATTTTTTTCCTCCTGTAAAATTTTCCAGGCTATGACACGATTTGGACTTTTTGTTGCACTTTTGGAGATGGAAATAAATTGGTAAATCTCAGAAAATGTCCTGTCTGGGTCTACATTCATTTGGTGGGTGCCCATTTCCATAGCGTCTGAGCACCAACCCCCCCTGCTTTTGTCTGACAGGGAAAACGCATAATTGAAAGTGCTGCTAAGTTGATGGAGGTGTTAGCTGGCAGAATGAATGTTCCTCATACTCTTTGATGCTGGCTTAATGTAGCTTGTGCTAGGAGAAGATTTCCCAGAAGGTCTGTCCTGGCTGTTGCCCTCCTTCAACCTATCGATGATCAGCCTAATTCATCCCCCCACTCGCTCCCACCCCAAGCTTTCAGAGCCGAGGAGGAGGGGTTTTAAATAAACAGGCTGTAACAGTCCCCACTTGACCTTCCTTGTCTCCGAGGAGAGAGGAGGAAGCCATGAATAAAGAGAGACGTGTGTTTACAGAGGAGATTTTCCCATTAATGGCAGCATATGTTTGCATTTATTTAAACCTGGGGGGGATGCATGTGTGTGTGTGTGCGCACGCTGGGGAAGGGGAATCGGAGGGAGGGAGGCAGGCTGAAGCGGGGAGGGCTGGAGGACGGAGCAGCAGCCACAATATTGTGTGCCGGCACACCAGGTGCTCCTCATCTGCTGAACAAAAAGAAGTGTCAGCCCTCTGCGCCGAGAGGCCGAGCTGGCAGCTTTCCTCTGCCCATAGCCCTCTGCTTGCAACCGCCACAGCACCGCCTGCTACTGACAGCAGCCTGGTCCCTGACCTCACATGGGTTCCTGCAGCTAACCCAGCTCCCTGCCTCAACCCCAGCTCGCCCCGGGGAGCAACAGATGTTAAGTATCGCGCCCCCACCCTGCGTGAGTCCACACCCTGCTCCAGCCGGAAGCAGCCTTGCAGTCCCTTTGGGGAATGGATCAGATTGGGTGGAGCCTCCTTCCTGCAGAAGGTCTGCAAGCCCTTGACTATGTGTCTGACTGTTTCTGCACCATTTTGTACTGCGACAGCCCCCAGAAACATGACTGGGCCTAGCCTCACCATGCCTTCATGAGGCCAGGCCCACACTCTCTGCCTAGGTTGATATCAGCTGCTCCTCATAATGAATGCATCTACCCTACCAGGTGCCGTCTGTTGACGTAACACACTTGCTATGTTGACTTAATTAATCCAGCTCCGTGAGAGGCGTAACACTTACTTAAATGTTGTTAGGATCTGGTAGAGGTAGTAGGACCAGTGTGGCTTACGTCAGCCTATTGGCCTCCAGAAGGCATCCCACAATGCTTGCACTGACCGCCCTGGCGAATGTTTCCGCCTCATGGCACAGCCTCCATGTGCACAAGCCACAGATCCTCCTTTGTTAAAGAACCGGGAACGTCCGAATTTCCATTTCCTATTCGGTCAGTGCAGGGACCTCTCCTGCACAGATTATCATGGCCACTTCACGCACCAAACATGCTCCAGACTGGCGTACACTTCTTTGTCTAGGAGAGAAGGAGCTGTTGCAGGCATGGCTGTGACCCAGCTCTGGAAAGTGGCTTGCTCGGGGTCCCATGGGAAGTCAGTGGCAGGTCTGAGAGCTAACCCAAAATCTCCCAAGGTCTTGTCCAGAGTCTTAACCACAAGGCCATCTTAGCTTTGTTCGGACCATGCTCATGCCTTACAATGTGCAGCCACTGCGTCTGACTTGACTATGGCTCAGGTGTGGCAGTAAGAAATCACCTCTCTTCCCATGATATGAATCATCATTAACATAAGCAACGAGGGGTCCTGCAGCACCTTATAGACTAACAGAAATGTATGCGCATAAGCTTTTGTGAGCAAAGACCCACTTCGTCAGATGCAGGTCCTGCATCTAACGAAGTGGGTTTTGTCCACGAAAGCTTATGCGCATACATTTCTGTTAGTCTATAAGGTGCCACAGGACCCCTTGTTGCTTTTGCAGATCCAGACTAACAAGGCTACCCCTCTGATGCTTGACATCATTAATATGTGGCTTGGACCTGGATGCGAATTTTCTGGGTCATTATGGCTACGTCTACACGTGAAGCCAACATCGAAATAGGCTATTTCGATGAATAACGTCTACACGTCCTCCAGGGCTGGCAACGTCGATGTTCAACTTCGACGTTGCGCGGCACCACATCGAAATAGGCGCTGCGAGGGTACGTCTACACGCCCAAGTAGCACACATCGAAATAAGGGTGCCAGGCACAGCTGCAGACAGGCTCACAGGGCGGACTCAACAGCAAGCCGCTCCCTTAAAGGGCCCCTCCCAGACACAGTTGCACTAAACAACACAAGATACACAGAGCCGACAACTGGTTGCAGACCCTGTGCCTGCAGCATGGATCCCCAGCTGCCGCAGCAGCAGCCAGAAGCCCTGGGCTAAGGGCTGCTGCCCACGGTGACCATAGAGCCCCGCAGGGGCTGGAGAGAGAGCATCTCTCAACCCCCCAGCTGATGGCCGCCATGGAGGACCCGGCAATTTCGACGTTGCGGGACGCGGATCGTCTACACGGTCAACGTCGAAGTAGGGCGCTATTCCGATCCCATCATGAGGTTAGCGACTTCGACATCTTGCCGCCTAACGTCAAAGTTAACTTCGAAATAGCGCCCGACGCGTGTAGCCGCGACGGGCGCTATTTCGAAGTTAGTGCCGCTACTTCGAAGTAGCGTGCACGTGTAGACACAGCTTATAGGAGCTCTTTTGCATACTTGGCTTAATCTAATTCTTGACTCCCCGCTACCCCGCCCCTCTACTCTCTCATTTGCTCACCTTGATCATTTTTTTTTTGATTTGTCAACCTTGATTATTACTTTTGGTTCTCTGTGCCTTAAATATTGAATCTGTTCTGGTCTGAAGAAGTGGGTCTGTCCCAGGAAAGCTCACCTGATAAATTATTTTGCTCGTCTTTAAGTGCTACTTTACTGCTCTTTTGTTTTGATAGTATATAGACTAGCACAGCTCCCTCTCTGTTATGAGTCGTCAGTGGCATGCTGTTGCAAAACAAGCAAATTCAATTTTAAGTTGCATTCACAGAGGCCTAGCACGCCAGTTACTGGAGGTTCTACTCACCACTAGTTAGTCTCAGCTGGAGAACGGTGTCCAATTTTGGTCACCAGTGCATAGAAATGATATAGAGGAACTGGAAAGGCTTCAGAGTGAGTGACAAAGTTGACGAAAGAGATGGATTGCGAGCCATACAAGCAGAGGCTGAAGGATCTGGGTCTGTTTAGTTTGGGAGACGAGGAGATCAAGAAGCACATGACATCAGACTTCAAATACTTGAAAAGTTGCCATAAAAAGATGGAAAATAGTTGTATTTTCTTGCAGGACAGGAGGCACAGAGGTCAAACGCCATTACACACATACAAACTGAGAAGTGACTGCCAAGGAAGCAGTACTGCAGAAAGGGTTGTTGGGGGCATCGTGGACTGAAAGCTAAAGAGGAGTCAAAAGTGTGACATTTGTGCAAAAGCAATCATCAATCTTGGATGCATTAGCAGGAGTGTTAAAAGCAAGACACGAGAAACAATTCTTCTGCTCTGCTCTGCTCTTCTCTGCTCTGTTCTGCACTGATTAGGCCTTGACTGGAGTATTGTGTCCAGTTCAGGGTGCCATGTTTCAGGAAAGATGTGAACAAACGGGAGAAAGTCCAGAGAAGAGCAACAAAAGTGATTTGAGGTCTAGGAAACCCGGCCTTTCAGGGGAGAGTGAAAGAACTGGGCCTGTTACAAGAGGAGGGAGAAAAATTATTCTCCTTAACCTCTGAGGACAGGACAAGGAGCAATGGGCTTAAACTGCAGCAAGGGAGGTTGAGGTTGGACATCAGGAAAACCTTCCTAACTGACAAGGTGGTTAAACACTGGAATAAATTGCCTGGAGAGGTTGTGGTGTCTCCATTATGATGGGGTGCGGATAGAGAAGACCTCTCGGGGTTGTTCCCTGGTGTGGTGACCAGGCCGTTGACACTGGCCTTCCTGCTCTCTAGGGCTCCCCACCACCTTGTCCTGATGAACCGAATTGTCTGTTCTCCCTCAGCCAAGGCACAGAGTTGGGGTTACCGCCCCCTGAAGAGCAATGGAGACATTGTTTAACCACAGGTCTGGTCAGGTGCAGTTCTAGGGCCCAGCACCCAGGAAATCAACACCCAGAAGGGATCAAGACCCTAAATAAATCTGGCTGTCTCTGTGCAAAAGACTTACACAGGGAGAGCTCATCAGGTAAGTCCCCATTATCAATGAAAGAGACATATGCACAGTGGTAGCCCTCCCCAGGTAATAACAGTTTACCCTGGGCTTGGTTATAAAAAAAAAGAGTTTTTATTAAGCAAAACAGTAGGATTTAAGTGGTTATAAACAAAAACAGGCAGCTCAAAGTGAGTTACCGAATTAAACAAAAGAGAAAATGCACAGCTCTTTCTATTCCTCTAAAATTCTAATTACATGTGAGCTCTTGCTGTAAATGGCTCTCCTTAGAGCAAGTGAAAGCTACATGTCAGAAATCTTATCCTGAGTTGGATCTCCAGTAAACTATAAAGCACTTCTGTTTCTCTTTAGGGTGTGTCGGGCAATTTCCAAGGCAGGCTGAAGACAAAGATGGAGGAACCCCAGGCCCTCTTTATACCTTTCCCTTATGGAGGGAATTCCATTGTTCTCTTTGTGTTAAAGTACACTCCAATATGGACACTGTTACATGAGCGAATCACCTATCTCTGTCTTTTTCAGGCAGTCAGCCATTGCCTAGTTGATGTAGATTGGCCCCCGTTGTCACCTATCCCCAGACAAGCTGTACTCTTGCAGTGGGGTAGTCACACCTTCTGCTGGGGTCTTCACAGAGCCAGACATTTAGAACACAAACATGTAGACAATACTTATATATTCAACTACAAAAATGATGCATACACAGAATGATAGGTTACAAGAGGCATATTGTTCCAAACACCTCTGAGTTCAGCATGTTAATAATCAGAACCCATTTTTCATAAAGCAGGCAGGCGGGGTCTGTCACATGCATCATTGGAGATGCTTAAGAGCAGGCTAGATAAATATCTGTCAAGGATGATCTAGATGGCATGAGTGTGGCAATGGGACTCAGTGACCTCTTGAGGTCCCTTCCAGTTCTATGATTCTGCACCACAGAAGATATAGACTAAATCGCTGGATAAACGTCCTAAGAAGACTAACAATAGAGGAGACACCCGGGGAAATTCTGAAAGCTCTTTCACCTGGGGTGTCCTAATGGAAGCTGGATAGCCATCTGTCTTGGATGGCTTAGACAATGGGTCAGCAACCTTTCCAAGGTGGAGTGCTGAAATTTGACCTTTTTATCATCTGTATGCAGTCTGAATGCCGATGATACTTTTTAAAGTCACTACCAGTCCTACTCACAACAGCATCATTAATAAATAAATTAAGAGGCAGAGCTTTACCATTTAGGTGGTGGTTGGTAGCATTGTCTGGCCTTTTGTTAATTCACAGGTGGCCTGGCTTTGAGTAAGCTCCCGGCTGCTGGCGGGGAGGTGGGTTGGGGCTGAGCTCCCATCTCGCTTGCTGATGAAAAGAGGCTCGTGTGCCACTCCTGGCACCCATGCTGGGGGTTGCTGACCCCTGGCTTAGACACAACTAATTCCACATCTCAGCAGAGGGTTAGAGTGGATGACCCCTATGCTTCCTTCTATGGTTCTAGCCTTCTGTAAGTCTAGATCTGGAGAACAAGACGTCACTTGGTAGGAAACCACCCGTTCTCCCAAGTGACCTCTTGGGAGTGGAGGCATAAATCCCTTCCAGGGCAAGGGCCAATTAACTCAGGTGTGGGTGTTGCAGACTTGAAGGCCTGTGCAACCAATGTGTTTCCTGGTGAACCCAGACATATATTCCATCAGTGGGTTCCTTCTCGTCTCAGGTGAGGACTGCTGTGGCAGGGACACAGGTGAAGTTTGTGGGGTGGAAATCGTTACCCTCTCGAGCACAGGGTTAGGTCCGTACCACGATGGGTAAGCATTCCAGCGCATTCAGCCAGAGCCGTCACTTTTCATCACATAAAACATGGCCACATTTGGATTCATTGAGCCATCAGAAAGCAGGGCTAGCCACTAAGGGTAGGTCTACACTGCCAAGAAAAACCCGCAGCCCAGAGTCTCGTGCTCCCATTGACTCACACTTGGGATGTGGAACTGAACGGAGTGTAAACATATGGGCCTCGGTTGGAGCCTGGCCTCTGAGACCATCACCCCTTCACCAGGTTTCAGAACAGGGCTCCAGCCTGAACCTCTACCCTGAGTAAGCCACAGGATTAAAAATAGTGGCGTAGCGGTCTGAATCTCAGCTCTTTGCAGCACAGCGGATACCCCCTAAGGCTCCGAGTTGTCTCAGATCCACTGAGGACAGAACCCTGACAGACACTGGAAAGAGGCCCATGTTACTTCAGCTCCATGCGCCCCTAGATCACAAGAATGGGTTTGAATTGTGGGATTTTTTATTTGCTTTCTGGCTTATCAGTCTAGCTGGCTGGGAAGTGGAATTTTCATCCCCTTGGAAATTTCAACCTTTCCAAACGAGTTTCCGTTCTAACCTGGAATGGAAAGCGGAAACACCACGGATGCCACAGGCCAAAACATTCCCAAATATTTAGAAAGGAGAAACAAGTGCTTCCAACATTTCTAATCACTCCAAAATGATGCGACATGGTGACGAGGCGATCGTTACTCTGGAGCGACGCTTGGAAATGAAAAGCAGTGGTTTTGTTTCAAAGGGGCAACATGAATTGAATTTTTTCATTTGGAGTCTCCAGGCTGGGCAAATGGAATGGAAACAGACTGTTTTCCTGAGGAAAATTTTGAGTTTGATGAAACCCCCTTTCCCAACAGCAACATTTCCCCGCCCCCCAAAATGTGGGTTTTTTTGAACAAGCTCTGCCTTTGAGCTTCTAGTGAGCTCCCAGGTGCTATTTTTTAGCTTTTTCCTCCCATCAGAAAGGCTAAACATTTACTTTTTTGTTTTAAATGGAAGCAGAGAATCTGGCATAATTGTGTAACTCTGCGAGCTGAGGCGCTAGTGAAAACACCAAATCTCACAAAAGTTAGCAACACGGCACGTAACATGCACGGCATTTCTGGGGGCAGGTAGCTGGAAAGGACAGGTGCCTTGTGCCCTTATTTACTGCTTAGTTATCTTTACACAGCGGCTAGTGTCTGCCTTTTGCCATGTGGTGTGTATATATTACTAACCACCTTGCGTCAGACAACACAAAGCACGTAACACAGATTAAAGCCACACAGTCAGTACTTAACACCATCATTAAAAATACTCTCTTTGGTATTATTCTGTGCCCTGTTGTACCATCTCATATTTCCCCCCCTTCTTTTTGCTTGTATTTACATTGAGAATCCCACCAAGAATCCCTAACAATTGGGGAGCAGAAGGAGACTCTAGATTCTGCAAGTGTTATGAGTATTTAAGCACTGATCTAGTAATTTGAAGACTTCCAGGGCCGCATGTTTTATCCAGATACAGGGAATTTTTCAGAAGTGAGTTTGCTTTGTATTGTTACTGCTGCTGGGTTACTCAGGCTCTGCACTTTGGGCAGCAGAAGTGGGATAAGCGATTCCACTTCCTACAGGGTTAGTAAATGTTGCCCTTTAGTCAATATCACTTCCTGGTTCTTCTCTAGCACAGGAAAATTAACCTGTAGGAGGCTCTGGACACTGTCACATAGGAGATAGGGAGTCCTGATAATGTATGAGACTGGGAGGTCAGCTATGTCAGTATTTTAAGGGTTAAGGATTTTATTAGTACACAGCAAGTGTGTAACCTCCAAAAGTTAGGCTACAGGTAAACAAAATCTGGGTCTGCTGCTCTCACGCTGTGGGGTGATTTCCTTTCCTACAGGCCTTTGGCTGTGTCCACAGTCCTGAAAACGGAAACCTGAAAGCAGTTTCGTGTTTGCTGACCCCAAACCCTGATGCAGCCTGGGCAGGCATGAAAATTCAAATATCGGGCTAGACCAAAACTTTGGAACCGCCTCATGCCAGAGCTCAATGCCAAGATTTGAGCCAGCTCCTGCTTTATCCAGCCCAGCTGTGGTGAGTTTCCTTTCCTGGGCTCTCTGGATGACACAAAAGCTGAACTACAGTGAGGGGTGAGCAGGGAGTACAGCTGCTCTCACCCACTTTGCAGCCGGGGGGTTCGTGGCCATCCAAAGGTGTTCAGAAACACCGGTGTAGTGGTCTGAGTGTGGAACAGAGAAGTAAGTTGGAAGAATGTCTCCCTTTTAAGGACTAACGCACAGCAGTTCCCCTCAGCCAAAAGCCCAGGCCAGGCTGGCTCTTGCATAAAGTCTGCAGCATGGAGCTAGCTTCGGCCAGAGGCCCAGGAGGGAGGAGGCAGCAATTATAATAATTAAAAAAAAGTATCCACATGTGTGCCAGTCTCAGTTCCCCTCCCCTGCCCAGGAATCCTGCCTCTCCTTGCCAGGTTTCCCTGCTCCCAACACGTCCCTTTTATAGAGAAAGGATCAAGGGGGTGGGACTCAGTGAGGAGTTAATTAATCAGTTAATTTGTCCCAGCTCGTTACCCTCCAGGTAGCTGCACTCATGACTAGCACCTGCAAACCTTCAGCTAGCAAGACAGGCAGGATTAACCCTTTCCCTCTGGATGGGGCCTGTATACCCCATTGTTGCTGCAAGTCTGACCAGCCCCAAGGAGCCCTTGCTGCCTTTCAGAAGCTGGGCTCCTAGATGGAGGAGCACTTCTACATTCCCAGCAGGGATAAGACTCCCAGGTGCAGTCAGGTACCCACCTCAGGCAGTCTAGGCACAGACCCCAAACTGGTGGTGAGTTCTGTACTTCGACTGCACTAGCTGGTTACCGGGGTCAAACTCCTCTGGTGGTACAGAGCCTGAACGTGGAGTGGAGTATGCCCGTCTATCTTGCCCTCTAGGTGAGGTTTCCTGGTGGTGGCCGGTGCCTTACACCATAGATCACAGCAATGTTCAGGTTGCTGTCAGTCCTGTCCCTTACCCCAGGTCAGTTGCACCTTAAATCTCACGCCATAGATGGTGCTTGTAACCAATCCTCTAACAAACTACACAGGGATTTTTTTTTTAAATAGGAGAAGGATATAGGAGAGTTATTTACAAAGTTAAAGCAGGTAAAGGTAGAACACAAATGAGTTACACTGAAGTTTCAAAAGGTAATAGAAGCCCATTGGATAAGCATGTGCTATATGACCTGGAGGGTTCACACAGAATCACTGGGCTGGAAGGGACCTCAGGAGGTCATCTAGTCCAGCCCCCTGCTTCAAGCAGGATCAACCCCCACTAAGTCATCCCAGCCAGGACCTTGTCCAGCCGGGACTTAAACCATTCTAAACACTGGGAGCTCTCGCTTATGCCTAGAAAGCTTTGTCCCCCCGGAGTTCAAACAACACAGAATCACCCGTTTTTTTTTCCTGTGTGAGCTTTTTATCCCTGTGCTGCCATCTGCTCTGAGCTGCAAACTCATGTCTGGCTTTTAGTACAGAGTTAGTCTGACACAAGGCAGCTCATGTCGACCTAACTAGGTCAGAGTCTACACTTAAATGTCCCCCCCACCAACATACCTGCCCTGCTGTGCTGGTGTAACGACTCCACCTCCACGAACGGCGTGGAGTCTAGGTCGCTGTCGTTAGGTCACCGCAGCGTCGGTGTTGACGCTGTTGCTTATGCTGACTGTTACTGGCTGTCACGCTGAAGGAAGGCACAAGCGCTCCTGGTGTGGACGTGCAAGTCCAAAAAAGGACTGGAGTGTAGGCGCATGCAGGTGCTGTCAGTCCCGCAGCCGCTGTACGCCAACTTAACGTCGGCTTGGCTCGGTGTTGTCGTGTTGACGGGGCCTCAGCGGAGGAGCGGAATCAACCTGCGTGACTCGCCCTCAGGGGGAGAAGAACAGAGAAGCAAAGTCTCTTTGGAGGCAGGAAGTAACGTGGGCCTGTGATGCCCACACTCCCAGCGTGGGCTTAGCGGCTGGTGGAGGGGGGGGACCTGGTACACCAGCAATGAGCGATCTGCTTCCATCCTGCCTCTGCCGCCTCCCCACCCGCCTTCCACCCCTTCCTCCAAGCCCCCACTCCGCCTCTTTCTGCCTCACCCCCTTGCCCGGGTGATGCCAGGAAGCAGTGGGGTGGGGCAGGTGGATCAGAGCAGGGCAGGTCGGGGCTGGGTCACTGACTGCGGGTGGCGCCAGGGTTCTCACTCACCCCCCGGCCACCCAGGACCCCAGGAAGCAAAGGGGCTCCCCAAGTGCGTGGTTTGTGGTGGTGGTCCCAGTGTATCCGATGGCCAGAATGACTCTGCATGGAGCCAGTCTGAGCACCACCAAACCAGGTACCCTATTGTCCTCTGAACTGGCTCACAATAGTCCAGCTGTTGTAAATGGACCTTCCCGGGGCAGGGGCACAGGGGCAGCACCTCCGACTGGACGCCTGCGCTTCCCACTTCTCTCGTCTGGGGACTGACGCAGTCCCAGAGACATGCCAGACACCCGCTCAAGTGCAGAGACAGAGGCTGGGTGCCGTTAACGCCGGCAGCCAGGCACTCCGGCAAGGCTGAACGCCAAACCCATTCTTATCATGCAGGGCCTGTTCCGCCAGCAGCGGCACCTGGTGAGCCAGGCCGAGCCCGGCTCCGCATCTGTCGGTGTTTCGCGGAGGCATGGGGACCTTGGCAGCTGGCAAGTGGGCTGCCAACCTCACAGATACCAGGCCACAGGCTTCGCAACAGCGTTCCTCTGGCCCTTTTCACGTCCGCGGGGAAATAATGTAGTGTGACGGATGCACACTACCCCCTGCTGGACGGAATAGGAACAGCTCCCTTGTGCATCGGGCCTCCCGCACCTGGGATGGGGTGGGCGCAGTGCGGGTGGCCGGCTTCAGCTGCCTGAACGAGCACGCGCCGTCTGTGTGAGCATGCTCAGGAGAAACCGAACTGCAAACCTAAGGGCAAGGGGAATGACTCTGCGTGCCCCGCCCCAGCATCTCTGCAGAGCCTGAGCTGCTGTTCCAGGTCTGAGCTCCACCCCCATGCTTGTGGTTTTGTGGACGTGGTGGCATCACGAGCCACAGCTCCTCTGTTACACCAGTCCTGGCTGCACTTCCAGCCACCTGCCAATGGGCCTCAGTGCCTCAGCTCCCCACTGTTCCAGTCCATGGTCCCTCCACCCACAGCTGCACCAATGTACCTGTATTCTGCGCTGCCGTCCCGCTTGCTACTTCCCTGCTGGAACAGCAGACAGCCACAGACAAGCAGACAACCCAAGGGCTGCTATGGCCAGGCAATCTTTCTCTCTCTCTGCTCCCCGGCCTGCCGCATCCTCTCCGGGGCTCTGAACCTGTCGTACCTCGTCCTGCTGTGCCATCTCTCCCTGGCTCAGCTCGCAAGCTGCCTGCATCACGTGCCGAGCGGTGCCATTCTCCAGAGTCTCGTTTCTGTTCTTATCCCTCGCAGAGAGCGCCCCTGCCCCCACCGCCCCCCTGCCTCCTGTCTTGAGACACACATGCCTGCAGGCCTCAGATGCCCACCTCCAGCTGGGCGCGTTTGGGAGAAGTACCTATTGGAGGGCGTTAAGATTCATTGCTCCAGATCCTCAATGGCACTTCGGCGCTATTACCCTGATGGTGTGCGCCTTCCTTCCCTGGGTTTTTATTGCGTGTCTTTGCGCCGTTTGACTACGGTAATGAGGCCCCACCTAATTGCCATTCAATAGACTCCAGTTAAATTAACAGCTCCCTACAATGAGCATCAACATCTGCTCTTCACCAGGCAGACATGTCTCCCCCCTCCCACCCAGGGCTCCTTAAACCCTGACGCTCTTGACATTCAGGCCAGTGTCGGCCAGCTGACTGGGCTGAGGGCAAGGGCTGGGACCAGGAGGATGGAAAGACAGAAAGAAACTGAGTATTCATGTTGTGGGTGTGGGGATTTGTGGGTGTGTGAAGGCTGTATGCCTGGTGGGGAATGTGGGTGGAAAAAGGTGTGTGTGCGAGGAAGCCATTAGGGTTTCCTGTGGCCCAGTATGTGGGTGTCTTTTTGGGCCAGAGTGGAGTGTGGATGAATGAAAATGCTGTGCCATGGCCATGTTTGCAAGCACAGGTTGGCGCATGGGACGGGGAAAGCCAGGCCCGCGTTACTGTGCGTGCACAAGTACAGAACAGGGAGTAACTGGCTTGGGAGCAGCACAGCTGACAATGTTCTGGAAGTTGTGGTGGGCCCCAACCTTGACGTGAGTCAGCAACACGATGCTTTTGCAATGAAGGCAGAGAATTAGAATCAGCGTGGAAATAGAATTTCAGATTGCATCGACAGGGTCCAAGCACGCACGTCGGAGTGGGTGATCATACCGTGCTACTCAGCGCTGGCTTGGCCTCAGCTAGAGTACTTTGTCCAGTTTTGGTCACCAATGTATGGAGAGGAACTGAAAAAGATCCCGAGGGGAGTGACAGAGAAGCTCAAAGGGGAGGAATACGACAGATGTGAGCAAAGGCTGAAGGAACTGGGTATATTTAGTTTGGAGAAGTGGACATTAAGGCTCCAAATGTATGAGAGGTGGCCATAAAAAAGGTGGAAAAAGAAGTTGTTCTCTCTTGCCATAGAGGGAGGGACAAGAGTCAATGGGGTCAAACCACAGCACGGCAGATTTAGATTAAATCTCAGGATGAAATTCCCAACTGTAGGAGCAGCAGGACAATGGAACGGATTGTCTAGGGAGGTCGTGGAAGCTCCCTCCTTGCAGGTTTTCAGAAGGAGGCTGGAGATGCACCTGTCTTGGATGTTTTAGCCACAACAGATCCTTTATACGGGCAGAGCGCTGGACCTGAGGACTTGTGCGGTGCGTTTTAACCTACGGTTCTGTGCGAGTGAGCGAGGAAGAGCTGGTTGTGTCTTGTGCACATGAGCCAGACAGAAGGAGGTGTGTGTGTCAAGAAGTGTTTCATTTCTAGTCAGCCTACATATGGGATTTCTCCCCAAACATCCATCCACTGCTTGAAGGCTGCAGCACCAGGCCGTCTCTGTGTCCCTACATGTTCTGGATATTCAAACACACTCGTAGATGCTTTTCTCTCCAGAGAAAATCCCCACCACTGGCGATATTCTGACTGTGCTGTGACTGCTTCTCACCTGCTCAGGTATCCATGCACATTCACACAGCCTGTATATTCTGCCCTACGTCGCTATGAGACGCCTTTGCTGGCGCTCTCCCTGGGCACCCCTCATTGTCTACCCTTGGCGCTTGTTGGGGTTTGGTGAGGTGGGGGGAATGTGCCCATGTGTGTTGATTGCTCAGGAGTGTGTGTGGTTGTTCAGGTCTATCGGAACGTGAGTGCGCGAGTGACTACGTGTGTGGGTGGGGCTTTCTGTGAGGACGAGTGGCACTGCTTAAGAACGAGTGACTCCCTGTGGGACTGAGTCTCACCAATATTCCCTCTTTTAACTTTTCATCCCTTTGTCACATTGGCAGTTAAATATATCCCCCATTTTACAGGTAGGACAATTGAGGCATGGAGTGGGGAAGCACAGCTTGCCCAGGGTCATTGCCAGAGGCCAGGAATCCTGAATCCCATCCCACTGTGCAGAACACTGACACTCAAAGGGTCTAATTCTGATCTCTAACCAGTTCCTGATTTCTGTGGTGTTGCTCCCAAATCACACCCGGAAGCGCAAGATCTGATGTTGGCAGCTGGTGTTCATCGTGGGTGGGGGAGGGTCTGACTGCCAACAGTAACTCCATGATGGTGGTTCTCACGATGGGCCACTGGCCTGACCCACTATGGCCATCTTAGGTTCTCCATGGGGGGAGGAAGCGTGGCCCATTTTATACTGAAATTAACAGGGGTCGCGCTTCACTCTTGCGAAGCAAATTGCCTAAAATTGAGCCGCAGCCTTGTGGAAAGGCAAACCAGGCCCAACATTAAGACAGGTCAATGATAGTATCAGCTCCCAATTCAATTAGTTACTCCTCTCTGTGAATTCAGCACCACCTCGCTACGAAACATCTCAAGGAATCTGCCCAAGACAGGGAGAGACCTGCACATGCTTTGGAGTAGATAAAAGCAGTGGCCAGACAGTAGAGTGGTGCCAAGAAATGGACCTGTCATTTTTCTGTCAGTGTCTCTCATTAGGCAGGTTACCAATGGCACATCCCTGACTGATAATGTCACACAGCTTGGAGAAGGCAATGCCCTTGGCCAAAAGTTTCTTTTTACACTATGTCAGGAACACGGAAACATAGACGTCCCATTCTGGGTTGAGGTCAGTGGTCCACCTAACTCATTGTTCGAGCTAGTTGGAAAATTTCCATCAAAATGTTGTCTTTTTTTTTGAACAGAAAACGTTGTTTCTGCAAAACTGATATTTTTCTATGGAAAAATGTTTTGCTTTTTCCAATTTTTTTCATGTTGGGTTGTTTCACTGTTAGCCTACGTCTGCTTGGGCTGCTGGGGTCTCATGGCAGTTGTAGTTTGGATATCCTATGCCCAGGGCTCACTTGCCAGACTACATCTCCCAAGGTGCACTGTGCCTTACCCTCTGGCTGGTCTGCCGTGCTGCATCACAGAACTCCTGTGATCGTAGTGCATCATGGGAAATGTAGGCTGGCCTAGCTTATAATGCACAACGAGGACCTGAGGCACCTGAATGACACTCCTGTCCCCCCATCCCCCATGAAGCATGACTTCCTGAGGCTCGTGCAGTGTTACCAGCCTGAAACGAACCATTTTGTCGTTTTGCTTTTGAAATATTTAAGAACATTTCATTGCACAAAAAGTTTTGATGTGTTGATGTTTTGTTCTTATTCAGGCTGAAAACAAATGTCAAAATATTGGAATTTCTTCCTCTCACCCATTGGTTAGAAGCTAGCTAATGCCTGAAAGCAGAAGAATTTATAGACGATCAAGGTGAAAGTTAAAATTTCTCATGTGTGTTGTCCTGTTGCAATCCAGGTCCTTGCCAGCTCCTTCAGTTGCTCCCTGCTGGCTTCTGCCACAGCTCAGCCAGCTGTTGCTGGCGCTGCTCACCAAGGCACACCGGATAACTTTCATCTCTGTACCCCTTCCAAAATTACTGTGAACCTTCGCCATTATAATTCCAGACTTGCTCACTGCCAAGATAAACATCCAGTCCTTCTTGGAGTCCTGATAAACTCCTGAACTCAATGGTTTTGTAAATGGAATGCATCCCCGGGTGCTATCTCCTGGTCTGAGCTGATGCTGCAGCATTGTGCCTCAGTTTCACCTGTTCAGACCTTTGCAATCAACTCCACAAAAGCATTTTGTTTAATAATTACAGATCAGAGGCTAAAATAAAGAAAGAACAAATAAAAATCGCTTAGAAAAGTTAGTTGTCTTGAATTCACCAGTGTCGATATTATGATTACATATTAGAATATTCAAAAAGCTGACAGAGGGATCATCTGAGCCATTAGCAATTGTCTTTGAAAAGTCTTGCAAGACAGGTGAGATTCGCAAGGTCTGAAAAGGGGAAACTATAGTGCCTATTAAGAAAAGGAAACAGAGCCAATCCAGGGAAAGACAAATCAGTCAGTTTAACTTCAGTACCAGGAAATATAATGGAGCAAAAAACTAAAAATATAAGCAACCACTTTGCAAACATTCAGAAGATAATAAGGTGATAAGTAATGGTCAGCATGGATTTGTCAAAAACATATCTGGTCAAACTAACCTGATAGCTTTCTTTGACACAGTAATAAGCCTTGTAGATGGGGGAAAGTGGTAGATGTGGTATATCTTGACTTTAGTAAGGCTTTTGATACTATCTTCCAAGATTTTTTTTTAACTGGAAATACAACCTTGAAGGTGCTGCTAAAAGGTGGCATAACTGGTTGGACAACCATTGCCAGAGACTGCTTCACAGTCAGACTGGAAGGGCTTGTCAAGTGGGGTCCCTCAAGAATCAATTCTGGGTCTAGTTCCATTTAATATCTGTGTCTGTGATTTAGATAGTGTCATAGAGAGTACAGTTATAATGCTTATGGATGATAACAAGCTGGAAGGGGTTGCAAGTGGTTTGTAGGGTACGATTAAAATTTACACTATTCTGGACAACTGGAAAAATGGTCCAAGGAGGTGCAAGTTTACACCTGGAAATCTACGACCATTAGCATTTTGGCTTCTCAGCCCAGCCAAAACAGCAAAGGTGCAGAAAATGGGAGTGGGGGGAAATCAGGTGATCAAAGAAGTTATATACTGAACCTCTCTGACTGACTTATATATATATATGACACACTTAATAAAGATTAAAATTCCTTATGGAAATTTCTTACCTGTTAAATAGGGGCAAATAATACAGCCTTTCCCCCACCTTTTGCCTGTCTCAAATGGTTAAATGTAATCTTTTCAGGGAAGAGAATGTCTCTTGGTTTTTGGTACGTACAGCTCCTTGCACAATGGGGAAGCCTGACTGTGTTGACGCTACCGTACGGCAACCAAGAATAAGAACAATGATCACCATTTTCAGGTGAGTTTCCTCTTGCATTTTGTGGTTGTCCCATTCTGCAACAAGCGTCAACCAGTTTCTCATAAAGGGAGATGGGCTCAAAGTTCCTTCCTGGCGTTTCTCAATCTGCCCTCTCTGTCTAGACGAATCCAGACAGCTTTGTAATAAAGAACTACGCTGCAGTATGGATTTTTCTCTACGGCTGTTTTGGCTGCAGTGACATTTTGCTGGTAGCATCTGCCCGTGGAAACGGATAAAGTGTGAAAAGCAAGATGGACAGTCCCCAAAGCCAGCCCAGCCTCAGCAAGAACCACTGAGAGAGGGGGATATTCAAGAACTGGGACACAGAAGACAAAGTCCTGGATAGGATGTGGCAATGGGAAGGGCAGGAATGGGGGCGTGCAGCTATTGGAATGGGCATGCCTGGGCCTTTCACTCGGATAGCAAAGTCAACGTGCATCTATCCGGGACCTTTCACTTAGATAAAGCAACCTTCAGTGGTATCGGAGCTTTCAAAAACACCCTCAAGCTTAGCATGCACATCACTACTTAGAAAAACCCAAAATTACCAGTTCAGACCAGACTAAATAACCAAGTAGAAGAGAAAATAACTAATATGATAGACAATCACAAAAGGCCCATGGTAACAAATCGATGTCCGTGATAATAAGCTGAGATCAATGACATACTGACCTGTAGAAAACAGACACTTCACCATTATTAAGGTGAGGAAATATAAATAAGGAGGAAGGAAACATCCCCTGCTGAATATGCATCAAACAGAACCACGTCAGTGTAACTTATTATAAAAGGGACATCCCAGCCTAAGGGCAGGAGAAGAAGAAGATGTAGTCCTTGGGAGGTCCCAGAATGATGGCCACTGGTGGGGACAGAGGAGGCGATGGTGACGGGAAAAATGAGGGCTCACACCTCTGGTGGTTCTCGAAGGAACGGGGTTTATACACGGTATGAAAATACAGATGTACGTTCCCTAGCTAATGGAATTGGGGTGTTTGTAACTGTGCACAAGGTATTAATAAATTATATGTGCAAATACAGAAGAGTTCCTGTAGTGTGAATGTTGCTGCTGTGAACATCAGGGTTCCCCATCATAAGGTAAGTAAATACTGGGCCTGATCCTGGGACAAAGGACCTGTCAGCTGTAAAGGTGGTAACTGGAAATTCATAAGGTTTACATATACATATAAAGACCTGAAGATCACACCATGGCTACGTCTACACGTGCAGCCAACATCGAAATAGCTTATTTCGATGTTGCGACATCGAAATAGTCTATTTCGATGAATAACGTCTACACGTCCTCCAGGGCCGGCAACGTCGATGTTCAACTTCGACGTTGCTCAGCCCAACATCGAAATAGGCGCAGCGAGGGAACGTCTACACGTCAAAGTAGCACACATCGAAATAGGGATGCCAGGCACAGCTGCAGACAGGGTCACAGGGCGGACTCAACAGCCAGCCGCTCCCTTAAAGGGCCCCTCCCAGACACAGTTGCACTAAACAACACAAGATCCACAGAGCTGACAACTGGTTGCAGACCCTGTGCCTGCAGCATAGATCCCCAGCTGCCGCAGAAGCAGCCAGAAGCCCTGGGCTAAGGGCTGCTGCCCACGGTGACCATAGAGCCCCGCAGGGGCTGGAGAGAGAGCATCTCTCAACCCCCCAGCTGATGGCCGCCATGGAGGACCCGGCAATTTCGACGTTGCGGGACGCGGATCGTCTACACGGTCCCTACTTCGACGTTGAACGTCGAAGTAGGGCGCTATTCCTATCTCCTCATGAGGTTAGCGACTTCGACGTCTCGCCGCCTAACGTCGAAGTTAACTTCGAAATAGCGCCCGACGCGTGTAGACGCGACGGGCGCTATTTCGAAGTTGGTGCCGCTACTTCGAAGTAGCGTGCACGTGTAGACGCAGCTTACATGTCCCGGGTAGATCCCCTCCGAGCTCCTGGTCACCACTTTGGAGCTACCTAAGCAGAGGGGTAGGGTGTTAATGCTTGGTGAACCCGTGTGGTCAAATGGACAAGGCTTAGAGGTGGGCGTCAGCAGCTCAGGCTTCCCTTCCTGACGCCTCAAAGGTTGTCACTCGCACCTAGGGGAACTCATGTCACCCCGTGCCTCAGTTTCCTCTCGGTCATGCCTGACCTCCCTGGCTCCATGGGGGATATGTAGCCCCCTACAGGCTGGACAAGGCACTGAGAGTTCCTCCACCGCCCACTAAGGCGCCAGCAAGTTATCCACCGCCACAAGCTTGAATTCACTGATGCCTATGAAGGTGATGGAAAGTTGCTCTGGAAGGTAGTGCCCAGTAGAAACCAGTCCAGAGGGATTTTCTCAGGAAAGCTGCTGCTTCCCCTCTTTACCTGAAAGCTGATCTTGATTCCAATAGCTACGGAGCTACACTGACCCCCCACCCGCACAGGTTTTGGCTCCAAGTTTCTGCATTGATTCCTGGCCCCTGGTAGCCTGATGCTCCACACAAGCATGTCCTGCAGCACCATCAACCCCTCAGCCTGGCTCGTCCCCTGACAGAGAGCCCTTAGAACACGGAGGGGGCTTTGAGCCAGGAGAGGTGAGGTGCAAAAGCAGGTTCTGCCCAGCGCTCTGGAGCAAGGGGATGGCACAGCCGGAGCTCTGAAGTATTTACACTTGCAAAGTGAGAGTCAGAGGAAGAGATGTTGGTAAATAGGCTGTTAACACACAGAGCCACTCCATTCATTCCACAGAATAAATCTCTTCTCTGCCCTCCCTCGCCTTCTCTCCCACTCCTGAGCTAGAGCGCTGGGTTTGGGTGATGGGCTGGGAGGCGTGGGGCTGCCAGGCAAATAATTACACCTCGCTCTTAGTCAGCGCCTCACCAAGGCCAGTGTCACAAGTCCTGTTGTACCAGTGGGGAAACTGAGGCACGGGGCAGGACAGTGATAAGCCCAAGAGCACCCAGCAGCTCCATGGTAGAGCTGGGAAGAGAAGCCAGGGCTCATGGGCCAGACCGGTGCTCTAACTACAAGACCATGCTGTAGCCTGCCCTGGGCGGGGTGCCATGGGGAAGCGTGTCCATTTAAAGAAGTTCCTTCTTTGTCCAGGGTTCTCTGTCTCCAGCTCTGCGGAGAGTGCAGGGCACTGGGTGTTGGCCCAGGCAGCTGCTAGGGCGCTTGTTCAGGTTCAGCGCAGGTGTCAGGAACAGAGCTGGAGCTTCTAGCACAGGGGGTGGGCAATCATTTCCCCAGAGGGGCCCCTCTGTGCATTGGGGTGCATGTCACGGGCCGGCTCTGGGCCCCCTGGAAGGGGCAAAGCCTGGGGGCAGAAAGGGTGGAGCTGGGGGGCCACAGAGAGAGACGAAGAGTGTGTGTGAGTGTGAAAGAGAAACACTTCGTGTGCGAGAGACAGACACAGTGACGCAGACGGAGTGCGTGCTGCAGTGTATGTGTGTGAGACAGTGACTGGGCGTGTGGCACAGAAGGGGTACGTGTGAGTGACACGGCGTGTGGGTGACAGCGACACAGTGTGTGCGTGGCAGTGGCTGTGTGTGTGTGGTACAGACTGGGTATGTGACAGTGACACAGATGAAGTGTGTGCAGCAGTGTGTATGTAATAGTGACTGGGTGTGTGACGCAGCCTAAGTGTGTGCAGCAGTGTGTATGAGACAGTGACTGTGTGTGACACAGACTGAGTGTGTGCAGCAGTGTGTATGTGATAGTGGCTGTGTGTGTGACAAAGACTGAGTGTGTGCAGCAGTGTGTATGTAATAGTGACTGTGTGTGTGTGACAAAGAGTGAGTATCGGAGGGGTAGCCATGTTAGTCTGGATCTGTAACAGCAATGAGGGGTCCTGTGGCACCTTATAGACTAACAGTAAAGTTTTGAGCATGAGCTTTCGTGAGCACAGACTCACTTCATCAGATGCTGGTCTTGGAAATCTGCAGGGCCGGGTATACCTGGCCCTGCAGATTTCCAAGACCAGCATCTGATGAAGTGAGTCTGTGCTCACGAAAGCTCATGCTCAAAGACTGAGTGTGCGCAGCAGTGTGTATGTAAGAGTGACTGTGTGTGTGTGACAAAGACTGAGTGTGTGCAGCAGTGTGTATGAGAGTGACTGTGTGTGTGTGTGTGACACAGACTGAGTGTGCGCTGCACTGTGTATGTGGCACAGACTGGGCGTGTGTGACAATGGCACAGGGAGTGTGTGTACTGGCTGTGGCTGGGTAAGTTTCAGAGACAAGCCCCCCTCTGTCTCTTTAAGGGAAATCCGTCCTGCTGTTGTCTCCGGTTCCCTGCTCTGCTCCCCTGAGTGAGTCACTGACCATCCCCACTGCTGTGGGGTTCCCTCGCCCTGACCCCTGCTCTGCAGAGATGGGGTACAGGGGGGCAGGGGAACCATAGGGGCCCCTCCCCTCCCCTTTCTTCCCCACTGCACAGGGAGCAGGAGCAGCCTGGGAGCCGCGCGGCTGCAGACGGAACAAGGCAGGGAGGGACAGCGGGACCCATGCTGCCGGCTGGAAGTGTTCACTCCCTGCTCATCAGCTGGGCGGGACGGAGAGACAGCTCCGCAGGCCAGATCTGGCCCCCAGCTGTGATTTTACTCACCCTTGGGCTAGCACAAAGCAAGGGCAGTTGGGCCAAATCTGAATGACACTGCAAACCTGTGTGCTGGGTCACAATGCAGGCATACTGGTTTTGCTCAGAACAGGCATTTATTTAATTAATTAAGGGGCAGCCCTTGTGACAAAGTGGGAATTTTTGTCATGTTTTGGGGGCCTTATTTGTGCCTCTGTTTTCCCTCTACGCTGCATGGCAACCTACTGGGTGGAAAAGGATGCTTGCAGCAGGCTAACACAAAGGTGTGAATGGTGTCTCACTGGCTGGACTTGAGTCCCCAGATCAGTGGAATATCTGAGAAAACAATGAACAATCCAGGCTACTAAGACCCAGCAAACAATGACGAGAGATTAGTCCACCACTTTTCAGAAAGCAGAGCAGCCGTTTCACAGCTGTGGGGGACAGAGAACTGGGAAGAGGTGAGGTGGGGGATAAGTCGGCTGCTGGAAGGAGTTTGGGGCTGTCATCTGGAGCCTGGCAATGGAGATCAGACAGAGTGTGAGCAATGGGATTCCCCTGAAACTTGGCTAGGCTCTGAGCTGACCAGAACAGACTATGATTTAACACTAATGGTCTGAGGTAAACAGGGTGAAGTTTAATAAAGACAGACGCAAAGTGCTCCACTTAGGAAGGAACAATCAGTTTCACACATACAGAATGGGAAGCGACTGTCTAGGAAGGCGTGTGGCAGAAAGGGATCTAGGTTTATAGTGGACGACAGGCTAAATATGAGCCAACAGTGTGATGCTGTTGCAAAAAAAAATCAAAAATGATTCTGGGATGCATTCACAGGTGTGTTGTGAACAAGACACAAGAAGTCATTCTTCCACTCTACTCTGCGCTGGTGAGGCCTCAGCTGGAGTATTGTGTCCAGTTCTGGGCACTGCATTTCGAGAAAGATGTGGAGAAATTAGAGAGGGTCCAGAAAAGAGCGACAAGAATGATTAAAGGTCTAGAGAACGTGACCTATGAACAAAGGCTGAAAGAATGGGGCTTGTTTAGTTTGGAAAAGAGAAGATTAAGGGGAGATATTATAGTGGTTTTCAGGTATCTAGAAGGGAGTCATAAGGAGGAGGGAGAAAACTTGTTCTTCTTGGCCTCTGATAGAACAAGAGGCAACGGGCTTAAACTGCAGCAAGGGAGGTTTAGGTTGGACATTAGGAAAAAGTTCCTAACTGTCAGGGTGGCCAAACAGTGGAATAAATTGCCTGGGGAGGTTGTGGAATCTCCATCACTGGAGATATTTAAGAACGGATTAGATAGATGTCTGTCAGGGATGCTCTAGACAGTACTTGGTCCTGCCATGAGGGCAGGGGGCTGGACTCGATGACCTCTCGAGATCTCTTCCAGTCCTAGTGTTCTATTCTCTGATTCACTTCCCTGTGCTGCCCTAAAGACGTCCTACATAAACCGGACTGTTCTGACAATGCTTTGTGAGTGTCACTGCCAGTGGTACAAGTCTCCATTGGTGCTCGCTTTCAGTGAGACTCGCCGACCAGAGATCATGGGGTGAAGGAGGGCACAGGGGGCGCAGAGCTCCAGGCTCAGGAGGTGGTGAAATGCTGTGGTTTGCCCTGGAGGAAGTGAGCGATTTGTAGGGGGCAGTGGGGGGGTCTGGCCCATTCATGGGGCTCTCCCAGAAGCAACTTCAAAGATGGGGCCATAGCACCAGTCCTGCAGATCCATGACACCCTATCTAACTCAGTGCAGTTGGCAAGACGAGCAGTGTGAACCTGGGCCCTTCAGCCCAAAGGACACACCTCTACCGTGTGAGCTGAAAGAGTAACTCCACTTGGGGTGGCAGAACTAGATTGCTGTCCTCTGTGGAGGAGAGGCTCTGACATGCCTTTTGCAAGTGTGTCACACCAGCAAGAAATAAAGGTGAATCTGCTTTTAAATAAATCCCATGTTCTGGCTTTCTCGTTAGTCGCAATCACCGTCACTTGTTAGCATTGTCCTAGTTTGTGATGGTTGATCATCATTAATATAGTGGTGAAGGGCTCCACTCGGGACTGGGGCCCATTGCACGGGGTGTTTTATGAAGACTTGATACAATTTACATTTGAATTGATGGATGACATCAAAAGGTGAGGTGTAAGAGAAGGCAAGGCTGAAGGAATAAACAAGCATGTCTTAAAACCATGACCGTGCTGTGACGGCTTGTCACCTGCTTAGGTACCCATGCACATTCGCACAGCCTGTATTTTCTTTGGACAAACACGTCACTACTCTGGGGCTCAGTTTGCCCATCTGTAAAATGGGCCCATTAAAATGGCCGGGCTGTTTTGGCGACACTTAACTAGCATGTGTAAAAGCACTTTTAAATTGTATAAAGCTAAATAATTGCTAAGTATCACCTCTCTTCCTCAACACAAGTGTTCATGCTCTCTCTCTCTCTCTCTCTCTCTCTCTCTCTCTCTCTATCTTGTTAGTCGGCCCTGTCGGGTGTATTGCTGTCTGTGTTCTTACACAAAAACATAGCGGGATTCAGATCCTGGCTTGCTGCTTTCAGTGATCACTGTGCTCTGTGGATCCAAGCTTTTGCCAGCACATCTGGTGCATTTGACACTTGCGTCTATGGATCAGTGGAGACTTTGGCTGCAAGGTAACGATTTCATTGATTTTTTTTTTTTGCATTGATGTTGCCATGGCAGAAAAGAATGTGGCCCTTTTGGCAGCCATGTGGCTGCAGGTAAAGAATGTTACAGTTTGTGGGATGCCTAATGAGAGTGGATGATTTGAATCACCTGCCTGGGCATTCACAGCCCTATCAGAACTGACCGTATCCCGAGGAGATGGGACGATTTTGCATCAGCTGTCACAGAGAGCTCTGAGTTTCATGGATCAGAATCTTGCAATCACTCCGACACAACAATCAGACCCACCCAATCAGAATACAGTAGCTCTCCCTTTCAGACTCATGCGGTGATGTAAGAAATTCTCCTAGATTTCCTGTATCTGATTTACAGGCAGAGTGAAATATATTTTTTTAATCCCAGTGTTGTACAACTGTACAACTGTACAACTGTACAAATCCTTTCCCCTTCCCACACGAAACGGCTCCTCCAGGAGACAGCTAACCCAGTCGTTATAATCTCTATAGCTCCTCCAGCTTTGCTCATGAGGAGGGGGGAAGGATTTTGGACAGGTGTGACCTCCAGGGACTCCTGGGCTGTAGCCATTTACCTCCTGCCCAGCAACTCGGGAACAGCAGGTGGTGTCGTGGCTTCCATAGGTTAGGAAGTCATGGCAAGAGGATATACTGGCCATCAGGCAACCGGCGGGATAGCCTTTTTTGCCCACCTGTGTCCCCTCACCTGCAGGCAGGAAAGGACAAGATCTCAGGACTTAATTCTGGGTCGTACATTGCAGCCAAATTGCTCAGGGGCGTTCTAAGAGACACAAATTTATCAGTCTTGTGCCTTGGCATCAGGCTGATTTCAGCTCATGGGACAGCCATAAAGAGGTAATTTAACGAGGCAAGGAGGAACCCCAGCACTGGAAGTTGCTTTGAGGGTACATGGCCTTGGGGGAAGGGAGAGGCAAGAGTAGAAGGGGGGAGGGAAGTCAGCCATTCAAACGCCTCCTACTGCCAGTCATCCCTGCAAAGGAACAGCAGTGAAACAAACCAACGCCCACTGTGCAAGGATGTTTCAGGAGGGGAAAGGCACAAAGACCCCGACCCTGGACTTTTCGTGAGTGTTTGGGAACTCAGCCCAGGGCTCCGATTTCACAGCTTCCTGGGGCAGGCATGACTTTTCGCAGAGAAAGTAGCAAACCGTTGCTTCTCCTATGTGCCCAAGAGAAGGGGGTCACGTTCCCAGCCTTCCTTGCTCCTTGTGCTTGTTATTGGATCTCACATGAATGCCAGTGGTTCTGCCACATGATCTCTCTCATTATGGGCCATCTGCACGCCTTGCCTCTGTCTGGTGCCATTCCCAGGCTCTCAATAGCTCCTTGCTTTATTAAAAAAAAACTGAGCTGAAAGCATTTTTTCTCTCACCATCACTACTTCATGGCTGTGATTGCTATTTATTGATTGCTGGAGCGGCTCTTGCAAGCTGCAGAAGGACCCTCAGAGAATTACAGGTCCAATCTATCTAAGGTACTTATGTGGCCGTCATTGACACAATCTCTGGGCACCAAACAGTTGTTAATGGTTCGAGCGTCCCAGCTTTCCTGGAAGGTAGGGTGGAGTTATATTGCACCACTGGGGGAACTGAAGCACAGAGAGACTCAGGGTATGGCTATACGTTCTGGAAGATCGACTCGATTGCAATCAATCTTCCGGGGCTCGATTCAGCATGCCTAGTGGGGATGCACTAAATGGAACCATCAGGGCTCAATCATCAGCCCTGGTTCTCCTTACCGCCACCAGGAGTAACTCTCCCACCAACTTTCTGCTGCGAGAACTTCAGGAAAGCTTGGTCCATGATTCAGCCATATGGAGTTGTCACAGCTGGAGTTGCATATCTTAACTTGACTTTTCAACGTAGCTTAGACCTGGCCTCAGTGATTCAGCCAGCCTCACAGAGGAAGTCTGTGGTAAACAAGGGAACTTAACCTAATCCTTCATTGTCCTAAGCAAAAGCCATACCCATTAGGCTATCCTTCTTTAACCTACCAGGGTCCCACTTGGGTACACTTAGGCACCTTATAGACTAACAGAAAAGTTTTGCGCATGAGCTTTCGTGAGCACAGACTCACTTCATCAGATGCTGGTTTTGGAAATCTGCAGGGCCAGGTATAAATAAGCCAGAGCAAGGGTGGGGATGACAAGGTTAGCTCAGTCAGCAAGGGTGAGGCTTACTACCAGCAGCTGATCTGGAGGTGTGAACACCAAGGGAGGGGAAACTGCTTCTGTATTTAGCCAGCCATTCGCAGTCTTTGTTTAAGCCAGAGCTGAGGGCGTCGAATTTGCAGATGAATTGTAGCTCAGAAATTTCTCTTTGGAGTCTGGTTCTGAAATTTCTTTGCTGTAGGATAGCTACTTTTAAGTCTGCTACTGTGTGGCCTGGGAGATTGAAGTGCTCTCCTGCGAGTTTTTGTATATTGCCATTTCTGATGTCTGATTTGTGTGCGTTTATTCTTTTATTTCTTTTCTTTTCTTTTCTTTTATTTATCTTTTATTTCTTTTATTTCTTTTATTGTGTTTATCCTTCATTGCTGTTACAGACCCAGACTAACACGGCTACCCCTCCGATACTTATGCACCTTACCACTCAAGAAAACACTCTTGGAGTCATTGTTCTGGTCGCCCCATCTCAAATATAACATATTAGAACTGGAGAAGGTGCAGAGAAGGGCAACAAGAACTATTAGGGGGACAGAACAGCTTCCATGTCAGATGATATTACAGACCTGGGGGCTGGTCACCTGGAAGAAAATATATCCAAGGCAGTGATATGACAGAGGTTTATACAATCATGACTGTGCGGAGGAAGTGAATAAGGAAGTGTTATTTACCCCGTCCTGTACCACAAGGACCAGGGGTCAATCACCTGATGAAATTAAGAGGCAGCAGTAGAGTTCCCTGTAAACTGTGAGCATGGGCAGCCACCCAGGAAAGATTCAAATGCCTGACAGCTGCTTAGCAGGGCAGCCGCAGCTGGCAGCGTGTTTCAACTCAAGCTGCACGTCTGCACATGCCTCAGTGCACATAATTAAATTCATTCCACACACAGAAGGAAAAAAATTAGAGGGAGCATTGGGCAGCAGGTTTAAAATAAACAAAAGGGAGTAGTACTTCACACAGAGCATAATCAACCTGTGGAACTCCTTGCCAGAGGATGGAAGAGGACGTTAACAGGGTTTAAAAAAGAGCTATGAAAATTCATGGAGGATCAATGGCTATTAGCCCGGATAGGCAGGTATACAATCCCACTGTTGGGTACCCCTAACCTCTGACTGCCAGACGATGCAAGTGGGGAACAGGGGTGTGACAGTGTCCGGGCAGCATGCTACCTGTGTCAGCTGGTGTACTGCTCCTCCCAAAAACCAAAGGTGAAGCTGCATTCCAGATAACCCCCAGTTCTCCTGGCCTGCACCCACTTCTGGAGTATCTTCCATCTTCCATTGCACAGGGAACATATGACTTACACACATGGATATTGCTCCTCTCTCAATATGGACAGAGAATGCAACAGCACAAGAATTAAGCAAGCTAAAGAATGGGTAGCTGAGTGGCCTAAGCATAGGCCTGCTTAAACCTAGAGTTGTGAGTTCAGCCCTTCTAAGGGCCAGTTAGGAATCCAGGGCTTTGAAAAAAGGATTTCTAGAAAAAGGATGGTGCTTGGTCCTGCCAAGGGGGCAGAGGAGTGGTCTCAAAAACCATCCGAGAGAGGTGCCTCTCCTTTCAGTTCTGTTAACTTCTTTTTAGTGGGTGGTGCAGATAACTCATTCATTTGAGCATTAGCTTGCTAAACCCAGGCTTGCAAGTTCACTCCCTGAAGAGGCCATTTAGGGGTCTGGAGCAAATAGATTTAAAAAAAACAAACTCTGTTAGGGATGGTGCTTGGTCCTGCCAAGAGGGCTGGGGGTTGGACTCAGCGACCTCCTGAGGTCTCTTCCAGCTCTATGACATGTGTATCTCCATGTATATTTAAGATTCCCAAGTCCTTCACTCCTAATTTACTGGTCTAGATAAAATAAATGTATTAACTACAAAAGCTGGACTTTAAGTGAGTAACGAATACATCAATGCAGTTTATTTAGCAAAGAAACGAAACTGCAAACCAAGCTTAACATGCTAGAGAGACAGGGCTCGAGTTAACAGTCTCTCACTCTGACTGCTGAGAAGGAGGCTACAGATTCTTAAGGCCCAAGTGACACTTGCTTTGCAGCTAACAATTCCCAGGTTTGTTCATGCATGTTTTGGGGAGCCTTCTTGTGTGCAAAGCTGAATAATTGAGGTCACTTCCTGCCGCACTTAACTGGAGCATATGGTGGAACCCTTTGTCCTAAACTCAGTTTGTGGAAAAACACTGAGATCCCAAGGTGGAGCCCAGCATCACATGGCGTAGCAATCACGGCTTACAGGCGGTCTGGGACATTCACAGGAAGGTTAAATTCTTCTTGGGTCCGTTGTCTTTGTCTGGCTTCTTCGTCATTGTACCGGGAAGTTTAGTTATGCATGTCACCCGCAGTAAGCACATTTGAATACAAATCCCTACTCAATATTCCTATCTTTAGATACAGAAATCATACGTGCCTACAAAGAGGATAGTTGTATTCAGCAAATTATATCTCTTCTATGGACTCCTCACATTACCCACCCTGCACAAAATGCTTCATACTTATTCCAGAATCAAGCCGTAATAATAGCGCTGTGACGTACACAAAGTGCAGAGTCACAAGGGGGAAGATCACTCCATAATTGTTGAGTCTCATTCTGTCCCTCGGGGGCACCTGACATTGGCACTGCCAGAAGACAGGACATTGGGCTGGATGGACCTTTGGTCTGAACTAGTCCGGCTGTTCCTGTGTTCGTCCCCTGCCGCGATAGGAGCAGAACATCTACATCTCAGGGCAGAGTTTAGCCGCTCTTTCCTCGCTACTGGGGCGGGGGGGGCCCGGCTCCAATCTAGGGAACTGTTCTTTCCAGCCAATGCAGCTGTTCCCGCTGGCTTGTGGTGGCTGTCCCAAGGTGGCCTCATCAACCCCACAAGCAGGAAGAAATGGGGCTGGCCCATGAGACCAGGCCAGGAAGAAGAACATACAGGTTGCTGCAGAGAAATGACAAGGGTCACTTTTTTCTTTTTGCTAACCTGGCCGCCACCTCTGTGCACCCCGGTAGGTCTGTTTGGAGGGTTTAAGATGGATTCTAGTGCTACCGCCCAGGGCTGGATTGTATAGTGTTGCCCACATCAAGCACTGCAAAATCACCCAGTCAGGCCTGCCAAAATCCATTGGACTGTGATGACAATCATGAGATGTGGAATGCATACCTAGAGCATGTGGTCTTTTTAGTCGATAAAATCCTGGGAGTTGGTGATACTGATTTCACCCTGGAGGAGAAGGAAAGTAATTGAAAGAAGCTGGATAATTAGGGCTGTTTGAAAAAGTTCTAACTGTCCTTGGGGTCCGGACAATGACCTCTCCTGAGATTTACAAATGAAAAGAGTTAGGCAAGAACAAGGTATTAGTATGTGTTTATTAATTAATCATTAATTATTATGATTAGTTATATATTCCGAGTGTTTCAGGCTCAAAGATACTGTTGCCAACATCCTGAAAAACTTAAGCCACATAATTCCCCACAGCAATACCCCTCCATTGTGTCCACCCACCCCTAAAAAATTGTGTCTGTGCGGACAAGGCCTAAATCCAACACTCTGCGGGGAAAAAGGGGACCGGATGGATTAACAATGAGGGACGTGAGCTGTAGAAATATCCCCTCCTAGACTTAGGCCCTGTTCCCACCCAAAAATGAGTCATTCGAACACAACCCCAACTGTTTTGCCAGCTGAGGAGAAAACCGTTTTTGGTGTCCCACCTCCGCGAGCAATGGAGAAAAATGGCCGGCCAATCAGAGCAGGGGAGTAGCAACCGGCCAGTTGGAGCAGTAGTAGTAGCAGCATCCTTCAATCTACGTAGACTATGGATCGCACCCTTCGTAGTTCCATTTGGGATCATCATTTGCAGTGTTGACTGTGACTGTGAAGGCCCACACGAGAGTGACAGTCCTTGCTGCATCTCTTGCAGATGTAGCGGGTGTCTGGCAAGTCCTTATTGTGCTTTCTGTGGGCTCGCTTCTCCTCTGCTAGCTGTCTGAGCCTCATCTCACCCTTCTGAAGGCCCTTGTGTAGTTCCTGCCTCCATCTGCTGCGGTCGTCTGCCAGCTCCTCCCAAATGTCCGGCTCGATGTCTATCTCCCCGAGGTCTCTCTTGCAAACATCTTTGTAGCGCAACTGGGGCATCCAGGAGGTGTTTTGCCAGAGGCTGGCTCACCATACAGGATGTCTTTTGGAGCAGAGTTAAAGAAAAAGAGCCGAGGACCACAGAGGTTCAGTGCTGCCTGGTAACAGGCACGGGGTGACTGCCCAGCTCCCCTGTCTCTGGAGCAGAGAATTTTTGATGGGGCCACTCCAAGAACTTGGTAAGTAAAGCCCACAAGCCCAAGCAGGGGGTTGAGCAGTGACATAAGGCAGGAGGGGACTGTGACCTGAGCCAGGGATCAGGGTGCAGGGCCTGGGAGGGGGTCTGAGTGCAGTGGCAGGGGTGCAGGGGGTGGGAGATATGTGGGGTAGGGCTGCAAGGGGTGGGGGGCAGAGGGTTGGGTAGGGAGGGGCTGAGGGTCCAGGTGTGGGCTCTGGCCAGGAGGCGCTTGCCTAAGTGGCTGCCACCCCAAGGCCCAGCGGGACCCTCAGGCAGGCTCCCTGCCCTCCACGCCCCTGCAAGCTGTTCAGAGTGGTGCTGTGGGGGCCATGTGCTCTGTGTGTGTGCCAGACGGCCCTGTGCAAGGAACTGCTTTGCACGCTGTCTGGGCCGCAGGCACAGCCGAGGCAGCTCCCATTGGACAGTTTGCAGCCCTGGTACCTCTGATCTGGTTAGTTCAAGGGGTACAAGGCCCCTAACGTGGGTGCGGTTATCTCAGGGTACAGGTGCTTTATCCTGACTTAGCTGTGCCTGTACTGGAAGGGGATTCGCTAGGCTGGTGTAAAGCCTATTTATGCCTGTATAACGTGTCCACACTAGAGCTTTCAACCTGATAGTGCTACTCTTACAAATCCTGTGTGTGAGCCAGGCCTTTGCGCCCAGCTGAGCTCTGTGTTTGCAGCTCGCTACCCAGGTCCAGCTGGTGGCAGTTAGCTGGCCAGCATGGCATGAGTTTGCTGGGTCTCAGTGCAGTTCTCAGCAGGCAGACCTCCCTACCCCAAGCCCATCACCACCACACCTGGCATTCCTTGCTGTCAGTCTATTGTGAAAGGCCGGGGAGAAGAGGGGACGTATGGTCATTTTAAGGTCAGAAGGGGCCATGACAATGATCTATTCTGTCCTAGCTCAGCACAAGTCAGAGCATCTCATACGATGACTTCAGCCTTAAGCTCGCTCACTTGGCCGAGTATGAACAGATCGTTCAGAAAGACATACGGTCTCGTCAGGGCCCTGCTACATCGCCAGGGTGATCTGGGTGAAAGCTTTGTTTCTCGTTTATTTGCAGTGGGGCAGCACCTGGAGGGCTCCAATCACAAACCAGGAGCCTGATTTTCCAGGTGCTGGACTATGAGCGGTTGGCACCTGGGACAGGGTGGCCTAGTGGCTAGGTCCCCCAGCCAGGGCTTGTTGTGGGGGTCTTCAGCCCCACCCGAGAGTCTATAGCTTAAGTTTGGTGCATGGCCCCAAGAAGCTAGTGCCCCCTTTGGTGGGAGAGAGGTTCCCTGGGGGGGGGTCCCCACTCCCTTCACTGCCTGGGGAAGGGTCCTGGGTTACACCCTCTGGGGGCAGCTCTGGCTTGGGGCCTGCTGCCTCAGATCCAGCTCCTGCCTCTTGGCCAGTCAGCCCCAGACTAGGCTGGCTTCCTTCCCTTTCTACCCCTCCAGACCTGACACTGGCCTCAGGTGAACCGGGGTGGAGCTGATTGGGCCAACAGGCCTTATTTAACCCCTGCCCTGCCTGGCCTCCCTCTCACACTCTTACACGTACAAACACAGACCAAAAAGCCTCCCATCCCCGGGAGTTTGCAACTCAGGTACCCAAAGTTTCACTCTTGCTGTCCAGGGTGTGCCTGTCCCTTGGGGAGAGGGTTTCGGACTCCACGCTTGCGAGCACAGCCCCTTTCAGCACCCTGACAGTCACTACAGGCAAATGTGGGATGAGTTAAGCCCCTGGCAACGACCAGCGTTTACGAAAACAAGGGTTTGGCTGGTGTTCTCCATGGCCAGCTACTGGGGAGACCCACCTGGGTGGGAAACCCTACAGCACAGCAGCGCTGAGGCCTCTTCCAGCTCTTCCTTGCCTTGACAGGCTTCAGGAGGAGGACAGCTCCTGGCAGTTTCGTATGCCGAGGTGGTCCGGAGAATGTGGCTGCTTGCCCTACATCTTCGATCAAACCTGAGAATCGGCTCTCCTGGCTTTGTGACAGAGTGTGGCTTAAAATTAGGAGACAAAATACAGCTGTCAAATACGGAATCTCCAGCCATGATATATGGGCAGCGAGCTGCCCTTGCTGCTTGTTACCCCAGCCCTGCCTTGGTGCCAGACAAGGGGATGACAGAACAGGATCGCTGCAAGCTGGCAGGCAGATCTCAGGGCATGAATCGAAAGAGGATCCCTTGTAGAGGTGCAGGGGACTGTTCGCATAACCGGACACAGCGCTGGCGAAACGGACGCTAACCTAGAGATTGGATTTGATGTTTTCCAGACAGCCAGGGCAGGAAATGCAATATTTCTGGGGGTTTCCATTCCCAAAGGCCTTCCTTCCTCCCAGGATAAGAAGGGGCCAAGTCCACACACTCAGTCCTCCCCCGAACCTACCGTTTGTTTGCACCTGAGAAAGGAAACAGACTATGCAGTCTCCGAGGGGTTGCTGTGTTTGTCTGTACCTTCACAAATAACGAGCAGTCCTGGAGCGCCTTACAGACTAACCAATATATTTATTCGGTCATGAGCATTCGTGAGTAAGACCCACTTCTTCAGATTTTCAGGTTGAAGTGGACAATAAGAATCCAGGGTTTACGGGGACCGCGGGGGGCGGGGGAAGAAGGGGATTAAAAAGGAAAAAAAGTGGGGGTTGCCTGCCATTAAAGGGCCAGTGAAGGAAGAAATCAAGCTAGTGAGAATGCAGCAACTCTGTGGCTTAGTTTCACCCTCCAAACTGAGTGTCGTGCACCCAGTGGCTGAATAGCAGCAATGGGGGTGAGAGGGGGCCCATGGTGATGTACACAGCCAGCAGTGTCTCTGTAACTGGGGCCTCCTGGGATGGGGTGTCGGCCAGCCAGCAGGGCATGGAACTGGAAGACCGAGCTGTGCTCTTTCTGCGTTTGCCCATCAGCCTCAGCCCAGGGGTGCACCTGTGGGCATCCTTCACTCCAATAACTCCATGGGCTCCTATCGGGGTTGCCACCTTCCCACAGGCTGCTAGCCTGACCCCCCAGGCCCTGCCTCCTTCTCCACCTCTGCCCCTGCGCTGTCTCCTCCCCAAAGGTCTAGGCACCAGGGCTTGTCAAATACCCACACACTGGAACCCAGATTGTCTGGGTGAAAACCAGGGTCCAGATCAGGGTTTCTGGGTGTACCATAGTGACACAACTGATAACGATCCCACCCAGCCCACGCCCCTCTCCAGCAGCAATCTGCGCCAGCTGAGCACCGGGGGGGCGGCTGCCCAGCGGAGGTTCAGGTTCAGGTGCAGCTCAGCTGATTAGCAGGGCACCCACAGCCGGTAACATGAGTGTCTACATCGGCACATGCCCGGTTGGCGGGCTGGAAGGTAGCCTGAGCTTAACCAAGTCACAGATTCCTGGCATGGCCAGCGAGGACCCTTTTGGTCACCTGGTCTGACCTACACAGCACAGGCCAGGCCAGCAAATTGCCCTGAGCCCCAGCCTCTTTGGGATCAGAGCTTTCCGGGACTGTGAATTCCGTGTGGTCTGGGCACAGACCTCCCGCCCTGCCCTGCCCTGCCCTGGGGCTCTGCTGGCATGGACACATGGATGGGCAGCGCTAAGAGGCTCATCTGTTGCCTCCCTCCACCCAGCTGGCCCTCTGCCCAGAACAACAGCTTAAAGGCTCCCAGGCTGGTAAGCTACAGTAAATCCATCTCAGGCCTGATGATAGAGGTGCTGAGCACCCTGAAAGGCAACTGACGTCAATGGGAGCCACGGGGTGCTCAGCCCTTCTGGAAGTCCAGCCTGTTGTGATTGATTAGTGCAGTATAGAGAGTGGGGGGCGGGGGGAAATGGAGCTCTTCCCAGTAGCTGTCCTGATCCCTGGTTTCCGCTCCAGCCCGACGGACCCTCAGGGCCCAGGTCAGACCCTGGTGGATTTCACGGACTCTACACAAGGCGGGAGGACATGGAAGTCAGCAGCTGCCCATGTTGCTTAGGGACAATTGGCCAAGCCAGACTTTGCGGCTTGAGAAACAGCAGCAGGGCTGGGGAGAAAACATCTCCGCGTGGCGGGGGGAGTGTAGGGACATCACACAGAGGGGCGAGGGCTGCCTCACCCGCGGGCAGTTTGACTTGGCAATGCCCGGGAAACAGCTTCCTGTTGGCTCCTGGGGTCGGTGATTTACTAAGGACCTAATCAGCAGGAAATCCCAGCGCCCTCCTGCCAGTGAAGGGAGGGGGGCAGGCAAAGGCCGGGCTTGATCAGTGCCCTCCCTACACACCTGTTCCAAGAAGGAAGTCAGGGGACACGGCCAGCCAGGTTCACTCCCACCTGCCTGGACCCAAGGGCCTGTTTTTGCCCTCACCCAGGCACCTGACCTGAGTCGGATGCTAACCATTAGGGAAACAGACTCAGCCGAAAGGGAGGGCACACCTCTCCACGCTGAATCAGACCATGAAGTGACCGGTTTATTAATATAGTCATTGACTTGCCACAGCTTGTCCCCCTTAGCCAGCACCATATGGTGCAGCAGGACATGGATGCTCCTTTGGGAAAGCCCAGGCTGCTGGAGTGAGCGGGGAATCTTCAGCAGCCCTATGGGGTCTATGACACACAACCATGCAGTTCTGAGTCCATCCAGCAGAGGGCAGCAGACCTGCGGGACAATTTGTTCTCTCTTCTTATTTACTGTTTGACTGAGATCAGGGCCCCACTGTGTCAGGCTGTGGACAAACACGCTCAGGGGCTGTCCCTGCCACCGTTCCCTGTAAGCTGAGCATGCGGGTGGCCACCAGAAGAGATTCAGGTGTCACCCAGCTGGCTAGCAGAGCGCTGACAGCCAGCAGCGTGAGTTTCTATCGGTGGTGCACATCCACACATGTCTTGACAAAATTTATTCTGCACGTGGATGGACAAAATTAGAGGGAACCCCGGTCCCTGTTCTGAACAGTCTCCCTAGATGAGAACAAACGGGCACTGAAGGGGGGAAGAGAGGCACAAAGGTGAAACAATCAATACTGTGTCCTTCCTCCCCGAAAGGTCTGCAGGCTGTCCTGGCCCCGTGTGGGTTCTGGGCGTGCTGCAGAACTACAGGGTCTTCTTTCTGAGCTATCCTGAAACAGAGGCTGCTCACCCGGAGCTAGCCACGCTCCCAGGCCTGCTTCCCCCAGGGGCAGGGGAGTCAGTCCGGGCGTCCTGGTAAAATTCCAACTCATGAAATTACCTTCTGCCTCCCTTCGCCCTCCCCGCGGCCTCCTTCCCAGATAGCCTTCAGCAGTGCTAGTAAACAGCTGCCACTGGCGGGGGGGGCGAGGGGTGAGGCGATTCATCACGGGGGTGGGGACCTGTCACACCACACCCTGGGTCCCCCCGGGGCTGCCAAGCACTGACCAGGCCAACCCTGTGGTGGGCTGAGCCAGACCTGGCTATAGGGGAGCGTTTACCCAGTTTGCACTGTGGCCTCAACCTGACGTAAGTGGGGTCTGCTGTGTGTGTGTGTGTGTGTGTGTGTGTGTGTGTGTAAAACCCACACACCTATATGCGGTTCAGTGTCCCAGATAGCGGTACCTAGCCCACTTCCCAGAGAAAGAAGTGTCCTCTACAGCCTAAGCTGAGAGCCAGCTGGCCTTTAGCTCCTACCATAGTGGGCCTGCACTGAGCTCTAGCAGTCCCAGGTTTGAGTCTGTTGTGGGCAGTTGTGTGGGACCCACCCCCTCCCCGCAGGCTGGAAAGAAACTGCAGTGGACAAGGGAGGCTCAGGGTGATATAGGGCAGAGTCTTGCTTGAGGAATCCCTTAAGACAAGCAGCAGGAAAGGCCCAGCATGGCTCTCAGATCCCACTAGGGATTTCTGCCCCAAAGAGGAGCATTTGCAAGCAGGCAGGGGTCTGTCACTTCTTGCTTTGATGTGTGTGACACTCTCTGTCCAAGCCCTTCAGTCATATTACCTTTATATAAATCCATGGTCCGTCCACAGCTGGAAGACTGTGTACAGATGTGGTTGTCCTATCTCAAAAAAGATAGATTGGAATTGGAAAAGGTTCAGAAAAGGGCAATAGAAATGATTGGGGGTCTGGAGTGTCTGCCATACAAGAAGAGATTAATAAGAAAGGGACTTTTTAGCTTGGAAAAAAGACGGTTGTGGGGGATACAATAGAGGTCTATAAAATCATGACTGGGGTGGAGAAAATAAATAAAGGAAATAAAAAATAATAAAATACAATAAAATAAAATAAATAAGGAATTGTTATTAACTCCTTCTCACCATGCAAGAACTAGGGGGTTCACCAAATGAAATTAATAGGCAGCAGGTTTAAAGCAAACAATAGGAAATATTGTTTCACACAACACACAGTTAACCTGTGGAACTCCTTGTCAAAGGATGTTGTGAAGGTCAAGACTACAGCAGAGTTTAAAAAAGAACTAGATCAATTCCTGGGTGATGGGTCCATCAATGGGTATTACCCAGGACAGGCCTGGACTGTGTCCCTGGCCTCTGTTTGCAAGAGGCTGGAAATGGGTGACAGGGAATTGATCACTTGGTGATTACCTGCTCTGTTCATTCCCTCTGGGGTGCCTGGCATTGGGCACTGTCAGAAGACAGGACACTGGGCTTGATGGGCCTGTGCTCTGACCCAGTGTGGCTGTTCTTATGTTCAAATATCAGGGAGGCTGCGGTGTTAGTCTGTATCTTTGAGAACAACAAGCAGTCCTGTGGCACCTGACAGGCTAACAGATATTTTGGAGTCGAAGCTTTCCTGGGCAGAGACCCGCTTCAACAGATGCATCTGACGAAGCAGGTCTTTGCCCACAAAAGCTGATGCTCCAAAATATCTGTTAGTCTTTAAGGTGCCACAGGACTTCTTGTTGTTCTTATGTTCTTAACTGCAGCCCAGTGGTGGGCTGGGCTGGTCTCTAAGGCAACTCTGGGGTCGCTCCTGGCTGGAAAATATTGACACGGAAGAGAGGGAGATGGAGACAGGGGGACTTAGGAACTTCAGTGGAGGGGGCAGGGAAAAGCCAGCCGGGGGTCCAGCTGCTTTTTAGCCTGCCGAGGACCACCGTGCACAAGGCTCGGCCAGCCATGGGTGGGGGGCAACCCTGCCTTTCCTCCAGCCACCCCTGGGGAGCACGGGGGGTCCGTGGAAACACATCCGCTTCACAGGCCCGTGCCATGGATGCCTTCCCAGGCCCTGCTATGCCGGACGCAGAGAGTCAGGTTTAAGCGCTGCTTATTTTAGACACGAGCTGGTTTTGCAGCACACTCCGACAAAAGAAGGGGGGGCGCTGTTTCAAAGGAAGCCACTAATTAGGGGAGTCCCACGAGAGGGAGAAAGCTGGAACCCAGAGATGGGCTGGAGCTGTGATGGGGGACAGCAGGGCAGGGACTCATTCCAACCGCAGGCAGGCCACACACTCCCAGCTAAAGCCCAAGGCTGGCTGGAGCCCTGGGTTCTACACCAGTGCTGCACTGTGCCTCAGTTTCCCCACCTGCACAGGGGGCTAAGACAAGCTCCCCTCAGTGCAGGGCTCATTTATTCCCTCTTCCATGCTGCAAGGGAAGGTGCCAGAGGAGGGAGAACTGTTTCCACCTCCTGCGGCCTCAGAGTCATTGGCGTCTCCGGTTTCCTGTTTGTTTTCTATTTCTGCTGTCTGTTCCACCACACCAGGCACGAAGCAATGCAGCGTGTGTTGGAGAGCAGGCCAGGCTAGGGCTGCCTCTGAATGGCTGCCTGCACGCAGCAGCTCTGCCTGCCGGGGCAGGGAGGTAGGCAGCAGGCTTAGAGGGTTCCAGGTGAATCGGGCAAGCCAGAGACCAGGATATGAATAATATTATGGTCACGAGAGCCCACCGGTCCCAGAAGCGCTTCCAAGGCAAGGAGGGTGGACCAGCCACAGCCTGGGTGATGCATGGACTTCCTTGGCCACGCCAATGAAGCTCATGGAGCCCTCACCCCTCTCCCCACTGCCTGCCAGACTGGGGATCCTGGGGGAGGGGGGGGCCCAATGTTCCCTGTAAGCTGACCACTTGTGCACCCACTCAGGAGAGAGTCAGATGCAACCCAGCTGATGGGCAGAGGCCTGCAGCCAGCCTCTCTCCTGGTGGTGCACAGGTGCACATGCCTCGGTGCATGTAAAAAATTATTCTGCACTGGGAAAAAAATCCGCCCCTGGATGGAAAAGATAAGAGGAAACATGGGAAGGGGGGACTTGAGACCTGCTCTGGGGCAGGGTGGTGGGGCTGGGGGCTTCTGCCAGAGCTGACTGGTGTCCTCTGTGAGCGGGGAGGCACAATTTCAAGGTCCTGCCCACAGCGGTTTGTGTCACACACCCCCCACTTACCCTCAGGGGTCCCGCCCTGCTGCTCCCAGGTGTCAGCTCTGCCTGGAGAGCTGGGGGCTGTGGGGGGCGATGGAGGAGACACACTTTAGCTCCTTGGGGAGAGGCAGTAGCCAAAGCTGCCGCTCTCTCTACAGCTCCCAAATGTTTGCTGCTGGTGCTCCCCACAGCCGCTGCGCTCCACTTGCTGGCTCCAGCAGCTCCCATGGGGGTGGGGGGGGACAGGTCCACCCTGTCACTGCGCAGGACCAGCAAACCCTGGCAAAGAGCAGAGGGGTGGGGATGTGGCCTCTACCGCAAGTCGCTCCGTAGCCAAGGGGGAAGGAGCTCTCGGGATTTCAGCTGTGCAGTGCGCGGAGCAGGGTTCCCTGTCAGCGGCTGCCCAGCAGAGATTCAGGTGCCACTGAGTGGGATTGGTAGAGCGCCCACAGTCAGCAGCGTGTGTGTCTACTGGTGGTGCACATAACAAAATTTATTGCGCCGATGGATGAACAAACTTAGAGGGCGCCCTGGTCCCGAGGCAGCCTCTCTGTGCCGGGCTGAAGCCCCGAGGCCTGTCTGGTGTGCTCCAGCTCTCACCCTTCTGAGGGTTGTTGTATGTGGCTTGGCAAGTCAGTAATTGATTCTCCCAATTTGAATAAGGCCCAAGCATGAACTGGGTCCCCGATTAACTGCCCCCCCCCATCACTGCTGCGGCTCAACAAGCCAAGCAAGAGGAGCTGCTCTGTGCAAATCTCCTGCCCTGCATCCGGGCCAGCTGCTGATCTATAAGCTAACCCTTCCCCAAGCTGATCTATAACTAATTCGCTTACAACACAATTGCAGTATCGATTGCAGAGCAGCTTTGTAGACAGTGCAAAAATGGGGTGGGGGAGGGGGGCTGGGAGCGGAGGGGCTGGCTCCTGAACAGTTGCCGGAGGCGGAGGGAGATGCCAGCTCCCCAGGAGGCTCCAGTTGTCGCTGCCGAGGTTGCTGATGGGCGCTGGGGAGACACCCCTGTGTCTAGCTTGCGGGGGAGCAGGACCTGGCACTTCTCTTCAGGGTCCCCCATGACTTCCACAAATTGTAGAGGGGAGTCGAGTCTCTCTTAGCCCCTTCCAACAGAACACCCCCAACGGGCTCCAGGGAGGAGCTGGGCAGATCAGGTCCCAGCTGAACCTCTTAGCAGTCTCTGATCCAACTCAAGTGCGGACTCATCTGGTGCTGAAGCCCATCAGCTCCCATGCTCCTGCCCATCTTCCACACTGGACCTCTAAAACGAAGAACATCAGAACGGTCACATGAGGTCAGACCAATGGCCCACTTAGCCCAGAGTCCTACCTTCTGACAGCAGCCACTAGCTTCTGAGCGAATGAAGAGAGCAGGGCAGTTATTGGGTGATCAGCCTCGTATTGTTCAATCCCAGGCTCTGACTAGCAGGAGCTAGGGACATCCAGGCCATGGAATTGCATCCCTGCACATCTTTGCTCATGTCCATCAATGGACTATCCTCCAAAAAGGTCTCTCATTTCTCTTTTGAATCCAGTTATCTTTTTGCTCTTCACAACATCCCCTGGCAATGAGTTCCCCGGATTAACTGTGTGCTGGGTGAAGTAGTACGTCCATATGGGCATTTCCAACCTATGGTTTATTAATTTCCTTGGGTGGTGATCCCTAGTTCTTACGGGAAGGGGTAAATAACACTGCCTTGCTCACTTCCTCCACACCATTCATGGTTTTATAGCCCCTCTGTCATTCATCGTTGCTAATGACCTGGATGAGGGGATGGATTGTACCCTCAGCAAACATGCAGATGATGCTAAACTGGGGGACAGGTAGATACCTCGGAAGGTAGGGACAGAGTCCAGAGTGACCTGGATAAATTGGAGGATTGGGCCAAAAGAAATCTGATGAAGTTCAACAAGAACAAGTGCAGAGTCCAGTGCTTGGGATGGAAGAATCCCAAGCATTGTTACAGGCTGGGTGCTGACTGGCTAAGTAGCAATGCAGCAGAAAAGGACCTGAGGATTATGGTGGATGAGAAAATGGATATGAGTCAACAGTGTGCCCTTGTAGCCAAGAAAGCTAACGGCACATTAGGGTGCAAAAGGAGAAGCATTTGCAACAGATATAGAGAAGCTATTATATCCCTTTATTTCGCACAGGTGAGGCCACATCTGGAGTACTTCATCCATTTCTGGGGCTCCCAGTAAAGAAAGGATGTGGACACATTGGGGAGGGTCCAGCAGAGGACAACAAAAATGATTAAGGGGCTGGAGCACGTGACCTAAGAGGAGAAGCCGAGGAAATCTGGGCTTATTTAGTTTGAAGAACAGAAGAGTGAGGGGTTACTTAATAGCAGCCTTCAACTTCCTGCAGGGGGGCTCTAAAGAGGATGGAGAGAGGCTGTTCTCAGTAGTGACAGACGGCAGAACAAGGAGCAATCGTCTGAAGTTACAGTGCGGGAGGTCTAGGATGGATATTAGGAAAAACCATAGAGAGAAGCTCTGGAATGTGTTACCTAGCGGGGAGGTGGAATCTCCATCCCTAGAGGTTTTTAAGTTCTGGCTTGACAAGGTCCTGGCTGGGATGATTTAGTTGGGGTTGAACCTGTTTCTGGCAGAGGACTGGACTAAATGACCTCCTAAGGTTCCCTCCAGCCCTAGGATTCTATGATTCCATGATCATGAGCCATGTTCTTAGCAGGGCAGCCCATTGAGAGCTACTTCAGCTAAGTCAAGCCCCTAAACTTTATAGCTACTAAGCTGGCTTTCTTCAAATTTATTTTGTGGATTATGAAAGGCTTAAAAGTCCAGCGAATTCTGAAGACTCTCTACTAAGCCTTCCCCTCTGGTACGTAAGATTGTGGAAGAAGTTCCAGTGTGTATGATATATAGCGTCTTAACTGACAATGTATAATGACATGAAGAGAGACCATGGGAGGTAGAATTTGGGGTAAGTATTTCCAGACCTCTGACAGGTTGTTGCAGAAGAGCTAGGCTTTTCCTGAACGGATAATTTTAATGTTAGCCAAACAACATTTCTCTGCACTGCTTGAGAAGATACCTCCTGGTCATCGGACACACAGCACAGCTCTTGGTATGCTGCGGAAGCAGCCTTTGAAAGGGGTGCAAAGCAGAATGGACATATTTAATGGTAGGTGGAAGTGCTGTATTGATTACGTGGCCAAGCAGTGAAACAGCATCATAATGTAGATTCTAGCAAGAAGGATGCAGACTTCTGCCATGGGACGGTCAGCCACAGACCTCACTCTACCCTTGGCAGTTAGAATTCAAAGGGAAGTCCTTTTCTGATCTTGAGCATTATGTTTTTGGCCCAAATTATGCTGGGATGGACTGCAAATGCTTCCAGACTGGGCCAGGCCTCTTGCCATATTTGTGGGCAGCCCCTAGCACCCTGAAGCTTGATCTTTGATTGGGGCTCCTAAATGTTATTGCAGGTCAGACACTGAATAATAACAACAATGGAGATCGGGGGGTGTGGCCTTATGGACAAACTTATTTTTATTATTGGAGATACACATCTCCTAGAACTGGAAGGGACCTCAGAAGATCATCTAGTCCAGTCCCCTGCCCTCTTGGCAGGACCAGACACCCTACCTGACACCCATTTGCCCCAGTCCCTGAATAGCCTTCTCAAGGACTGAGCTCACAACACCGGATTTAGCAGGTCAATGCTCAGACCACCGAGCTATAAATGCAGCTGTTCATCTTCAAATAGCTCTAAGATTGGCCTCCACTTTGTAGTGTCTACATCTGGGGGGCCGGGCCAATGGGACAATGTTGCCAGGCCAGACCCCCATGCCTGAGAATCTCTGACCTATAGGCTTTTCAACCACCAACCAATAGGTGTGCCCTGTGGCGGAAGGTGATAGGCAGCAGACATAGCAACTGTGATAGCCAGTCGCTGTGGCGCCCACGGTTCAAACACTGATGTAGGTACCATTGTTATTCATCCAGCAGGTTTTCTGAGTCAACTCTTCAGAGGGGAGAGCCTCAACCCCTCCAGCCCTTGGTGTTCAGGGAATGCTGCAGTCAATGTCCTAAAACAGTCCAAGGTTACAGCAGCTGCTCCCTTCCCCAGGCTGCTTATCAGCTGGACCTATTGGCAGAGTCTGTCCAGCCCATCACCAAGACAGATCATCTGGGATCAGACCTTCTCCCATGCCCTTCCTGTCTTCTTAACACACTCTAGTAGGAGCAGGGTGTGTGCGTGTGGTGGGGGAGTAAATAATTTTCTACCCTTCCAAAGCAGCTTATTCCCCCCTTGGTGGGGTGGGGGTTACTCACACCCTGCCCCCCAGCCGAGGGATGTTTGTGTTTGGTGTCAAACTCTGTGCTACAATGAAGTCATTTGCCTGTGGGGCGTAGCCCTGCTCCAGTTATCCTACACTTTGGTCTCAAGAATGGTGATGGGGGGGCTGTATTAGTGGCTCGGGCTGTCACGTGGAAGGGCGCCAAGAAGATGCCCCTGACTTCTGGTGTGTCTGTCCGGCTGCCTCTTTCTGACGTGACCACAGCTCTGGAATCTGAGCTTCAGCTCGACTGGTAGGAAATCCCACCCAGCCCCAGGGCAGCAAGGGGGAAAGTACTAGTAGCCTGCAAAACCAGAGCATCAGCCTCATATAATTTCTCTTAAAACAAGATTTATTGAAGTTCTGTCTGTGGAAATCGCTGCGGCGTGGAGCGCCCAGCGGAGGGATTCGATCACCGAGTCGTGCCCTGCTACATTTTTCATTAGGAAAAAAAATATTGGTGAGGAAGGGCTGACCTCTTCATCTCTGCATGTTAAACAAGAATCAGAGGGATGCTTGATGGAAGGAGATGTGAAACAAGTGCTTCCCTGGGGCTGGAGCTGAAATTTGCCAGGTTAAGACCATTCCAGCAAACCAAAGCCACTGGCCTCCTTGGCCAAAAGTCTCAGGGTCTGGTGGTTCAAGGGGCCTGCAGAGAGCTCCTCCTCTTCCTCTGCCAGGGCAGGCCAGGTCCAGCCTGGAGTCAGAGGAGCAACAGTGGTCAGTATCAGAGAGGGAGCCATGTTACTCTGTAGTATCAAGAACAACAAGAAGTCTTGTGGCACCTTATAGACTAACAGATATTTTGGAGCATAAGCTTTCGTGGGCACAGACCCACTTCATCAGATACATGAGTGGTGGGGTGGTTTCAGGGGGGGTATTTAAAGAGAGGGGTCCCAGTAAGAGGGAGGGCCAGAGCTGACAAGGCCTATTCAGCAAGGTGGAAATGGCCCATTATCAATAGTAGGTATCAAAAGAGACAAAAACAAGTCAGATCAGACAGGGAGATATGAGCCATTGTCAGGGTCTAATGAGGAGATGTTAACACCAAGGGCAGAGAAGCTGTTTTTGTAAGGTGTGAGCCACTCCCAGTCTCTGTTTAATCCTTGCTTGGTGGAGTCGAATTTGCAAATATATTGCAGCTCAGAGATTTCTCTCTCCATTTGATTTTTGACATTATTTTTGTTTCAGGACTGCCACCCTTAAATCTGCCACTGAGTGTCCAGGGAGACTGAAGTGGTGTGTGGTAAAACCCACACCCCCTACCCAGCAGAGCTAGGCTGGTAAACCCCCAGGGGGACACCCAGCTGTGCCTCTGACACGGGGAGGTGGTGTTACTGGGGGCCTGCAGAACAGCACCCTCTGGTGGTGCACTCTGCATCTGCGGGGGGCCAGTACCCCTTGGGCTCTACCAGTACCAGAGCCTCAGAAGACATTCGATGTGGCTACGCAGCAGCCTTAGTCCGAAATAAGCAATTCCGGAATAGCTTATTTTGAAGTATTGTTGCTACACACAAAAATGCATTTCAAAATAGCACTTAGCTATTTGAAAATACAGCGTCTACATACTTACAGCCTATTTTGAATGAAGGCCATGGGATGCACTTATTGCTTATTTCGGAATAGGCGCTCTTCCCTGTCTTCACAGCACCTATTTCAAAACAGCTATTTCGAAATAGACGCTCTTCTCTGCAGAATGAGGTTTACCAATTTCGAAATAAGGCAACCGCTGTTCCGAAATTATTTCAAGATAGCGATTGCATTGCACAGAAGGTAGGAGAGTTATTTCAAAATATCAGTTGCTATTCTGAAATAACTTTGATGTGTAGATTTACCCTTTAAGTTTTGGAGGTCTTTAAAGCAGGGGCCGTCTGTCGCCAGGTGAATGGTCAACACCTAACATGATGGGGTCCTGATCTTAGCAGGAGTCTTTGAGACACATAATCAAGTAAATTAATAATCATCCAGGAATTGTTACTTAATCCTATTGTAAGGGTAAATAGTCACAGAGACATAGCTGTGTTAGTCTGTATCTTCACAAGACAAAAAAGTCGTCATGTAGCATTTTAAAGATTAACAAAAGGCTTTGACTCTAAGCGATGGATCGTGTGGTGTGTGCTGGATGGAGGCTGGAGGCACGTAAGTAAGTGTAGCAGTCAGTGGGTTTCCGGTATAGAGTGTATTGATTTGGCCATCAGTTATTTGTACTGTGGTGCTGAGAAAATGTCTCTCTCGTGTGGAGTGGTCAAGGCTGAGATGAATGGTGGGGTGCAGGTTGTTAAAATCTCTGTGGAATTCTTCCAAAGTCCGTTTACCGTGGGTCCAAATGATAATGCTGTCGTCGATGTCGCATAAGTAAAGCAGGGCTAATAGGGGACGAGAGCTGAGGAAATGCTGTTCTAAGTCAGACATAAAAATGTTGGCATACTGGAGGGCCAGATGGGTCTTTAAAATGCCGCACGACTGCTTTTTTGTTTTGCCGTTATAACACGTTCATTGGGGAGACAATTAGAAACCCCCATTGTGATATACAGACAGACACCCATTTCAGGTTATACTGCAGATTTTCTGCGTCCAGTAAGTCACATTTAGCCAGACAGGGCCCGTGACTCTAAACATTCTCATTCCAACCCTCCACCTCCAGGAGTTAATAGGCATCAAGGACTGCAATCCAGGGCTGCTGTATAAGGAACTAGAGGATTGGGTATCCTGACCTGGCACTTCCACCGGAGCACACCTGGGATCATTTTTCTGGTTGATGGTCTAAATTAATCTTCAGTGGTGGGAGGGTCCATTGCATTAAATGCTGGCGCCAAGGTAACACACCTGAATGCCTTTCCCTTCCAACTCACAGCTCCAAAGCTGTGGTTGAATCACCCCTACCTTGCTTTTTGAGCTCTTTAGAGACCTCGACCTCAGAAGGCAGACAAACTCAGGCTGGAAAGAGATGTTCATAATGCACAGGGAAGGTAGGTAACCAGAGAAACAGTCAACTGAGGGCCCTGGCAGATTTTTAAATCCACGTCACTGTCAATTTGTAAATCAAGATGGGATAGTTTTGGAAAGATCTGCTGTGGTTCAATGAGGAAGGATTTCAGAGATACATGTGGCTTGTGTTATACAGCTGGTCAGGCTGGTGAATAATATAGAATCCCAGGGCTGGAAGGGACCTCAGGAGGTCATCAAGTTCAGCCCCCTGCCTAAAGCAGGATCAGCCCCAATGAAATCAACCCAGCCAAGGCTTTGTCAAGCCAGGACTTAAAAACCTCTAGGGATGGAGATTCCACCACCTCTCGAGGTAACGCATCCCAGTGCTTTACCACTCTCTTGGTGAAATAGTTTTTCCTAACATCCAACCTAAACCTCCCCCACTGTAACTTGAGACCATTGGTCCTTGTTCTGTCATCTGTCACCACTGAGAACAGCCTCCCTCCATCCCTTTAGGAACCCCCCGGTCAGATAGTCGAAGGCTGCTATCAAATCCCGCCCCCCCAACTGCTCTTCTCTTCTGTTGACCAAATAAGCCTAAATCCCTCACGACCTACATGCTCCAGACTTCTAGGTGAACCCCAGGGTCCCCCCTGTCTTCAAAGCTTTCAATCTCTGAATAAGATGATCAGGCCGGCTTTCACCTGTCTTTAATTGCTTCTTTTCTAGAATACTGTTTGGACTGTGACCTATCGCAGGAAGGGTTGGAGGGCAGCCTCTGTTAGTAGCTGAGAGGTTTTGCCGTCAAAAGGAAATCTCAGGTGGAAGCACTGTCCTGTCATGATTTGCTCCATTCCTGCTATGTCTGCAGCCCCACTCCCATGAAAAACGGAAGTCATGAGAGTTCTCTGTTTCGTTTGAGACAAGCATCGAGTCTGCGAGAAACCAGGCTCTGAAGACCTTGGCCCAGGTTAGCCGGGTTGTTCTCTTCTGCAGTTCCGGACCAGGCAACATCTAGTGTGGTAGCTGCATCCAGAGCCTTCCACACCCCAAGAGTCACCTTCAATCCAAAATCCCTCAGATTGGATTGGACTTCAGCAGACCCTCGGGCAAACTGCTGAAGATGGATCTTAGGACCGTCACTATCAAGGCCGTAATGGGGATAACTCAGGGGTCGACAAGCAAAATAGAAGAGCCATTTTTTTCCAGTTTGGTAAAAAATATCACTAATTCAAGAGCCACAGTGCATGTGAACGTGAGAGGGGCCTTAATAAATAATCGCAGACCATACTTTTTGTAACCCCTACTTTAAGAACAGCACACACACAATGATTTGTGACATGATACATCTTTACTGCAGGATGCTCACAAACTTTTACATATTCTATTGCCTCACACATTACGTGTGTGTTTGTACCTCTCTCTCTTTCTGACTTTCACTCCCGAACCTTCTCTCTCTGGAGGATGCTAGGGGGAGTTATCCAGCGTTTGGAGGTCACACGCCATTTGCTGTTTAGATATGAGTTGTTTGTTGTTGGGCTTTTCGATATTCACCGTTTATCAAAAATAATCAGGAGATTTTGTTTTTCTTTTTACTTTGCAATTATAATGTCGGACGCCACAAAGAGGTCCTTAAAGAGACCCAGGCAGCTCCAGAGCCACAGGTTGCAGACCTCTGGTATAACTGAAGGAAACATATTGACTGTAACAGGAGGAAGCTGGGTACATAACGAGCAGCCTATTCTGTGCATTTTCCTTTATCATGCCAGATCTCTGGGCCCTTTCTTTATGGCCATTCATTTGATACCATTGAGAGCATCCCTTCTCTGCCCCCCCCCCCATCTACAGCCGAGCTTTGACTTTTCCAAGCCCCTCTGGTTTGATTTCCAAGTTCTGACACAGCCATTAGTTACAAGGAGTGATTATTTTTGTTATTGTCATTAAGTCATTTTTTAAATGGCTCCAGGCGGCATCAGAGAACAAAGAAACAAAATACCCGTGAAAAGAGTTAATCACAAATTACTAATTATTCCCCCTCTCCCGCTGCACTCTTCCCTCCTGAAATCATGAAATGCTATCCCCATGAAGAAAGGCAAAGGTCTCTCCCTCCATGAGCCCTTCATGGCTCTTATGCACCTAATTCATCAAATGAGCAACACTTCCTGATAGTCTCCGATTATTGTGAGACGTGACCCCATGACCCAGTGGCCAGGACTGGTGGAAGAGCAGTGTTGGTTCTAGAGAAGGTATCTGAGATAGTCTTTGCTACCACAATGTACAGGAATGTGGCAGAATAAAGGGGCTTGGTTTAAAGCAGTGCGGGTGGAGGTTGAGAAAGAAGGGAATAGGATTCCAGCCGTCTGCAAACTCGACTAGAAAAGGAGCCATGCACGTGCAGGACAAGAAGCTAATGCAACCTCTGAGATGGAGTCAGAATTCTAGGGCATTTCTGGTTTGTGAATTGCTCTCTGGTCACTAGAACGAGGAGCCCTGTGTCTTGGGAGTGTGTTAGACCGGTGGGAATAATATTTATTCCCCATGAGCTAATTTAATAAGTGAGCTTCCCCCTCCTCTTAATGTTGAGTAACACCTTCCTTCAACAGTAGCCCCACTGGTTTCAAGGGGGATGTCTACACAGCAACATTTTTCCGAACCAGCAGCTTCTATTTCGAAATAACTTTGCCAGAGTGGACACAATGCAGCCGCTATTTCAAACTAATGTTAAAATAGCACATGGCGTAGTTCAGAACTGGTAAACCTCAGGGTACGAGGAATCGTGCCTATTTCCAAATAGGGGCTTTGTAGACAGGGGATAGAGCCTGTTTCGAAATAAGCCACAGTGTGTCTAATGGCTCTATTTTGAAATAGGCTCTCTTGTGTGTAGATGCTCTGTTTCAGAAGAGCTGAGTGCTATTTCAAAGTGCATTGTGAGTGTAGTTGTGCTATTTTGGAATAAGCTATGCTGGAATACCTCTTCCGGAATAGCTTATTCGGGAATAACACTGCTGTGTAGACATAGCCAAGAGGGTCGGGGCCAAAGCTGTAGTAAGCAATAGCTGGGATGGCAGCAGATGGGGTGTGTGCAAAGGTGATTTTATAGGGGCTGGAGCACATGACCTATGAGGAGAGGTGGAGTGATCTGGGCCAATTTAGTTTGCAGAAGAGAAGACTGAGGGGTGATTTAATGGCAGCCTTCAACTTCCTGAAGGGGAGCGCTAAAGAGACCAGAGAGAGGCTGTTCTCAGTGGTGACAGACAGCAGAACAAGGAGTAATGGTCTGAAGTTACAGAGCGGGAGGTGTAGGTTGGATATTAAGGAAAACTACTTCACCAGGAGGGTGGTGAAGCACTGGAATGTGTTGCCTAAGAAGGTGGTGGATTCTCCATCCCTAAAGGTTTTTAAGTCCCAGCTTGCCAAGGTCCTGGCTGGGATGACTTAGTTGGGGTTGATCCTGCGTTGGGCAGGAGGCTGGACTAGATGACCCCTGAGGTCCCTTCCAGCTCTGTGCTTCTATGATTCTATGATCTTGGATCCTTTAACCACTGTTCTTTCGGTCTTTCTTGTTCACCAATCGAGCCCTCTCGCTTTCCCTCTAAATCAAGCATGTTAAACCCAAACAAACCCCTTGGCTCCAAATGGCTCCCTGAATTTTGGAAGGCATCACAATGTAAATCCACATCCCCACCTGAATTTTGACAAATGCTCTCTATGTAGGACAAGAAGCAACGGGCTTAAACTGCAGCAGGGGAGGTTGAGGCTGGACGTTGGGAGAAACTTCCAAACTGTCAGGGTGGTCAAATGCTGGAATAAATTGCCTGGGGAGGTTGTGGAATCTTCATCGTTGGAGATATTTAAGAGCAGGGTAGACAGACATCTATCAGGGATGGGGCAGATCAGGGGTCAGCAACCAAAATAGCCAGAAGGGCATCTTTTTTTCTTTTTTTTCCAAACTAGGTTAAAAAACTCAATCATCCAAGTGCTGCAATTCATGTGAATAAGACTTTATTAGCAACACAATCAAAACACAGACACACGATCATATCCCACCACGCACTGCACCTATTAGCCGACATTTGGAGATCCCATATCGTTTGCGATTTAAAGATGAGTTGCTCATGTTGGGCTTTTAGACGTGCGCCATTTATCAAAAATAAGCAGGAGGTTTGGTTTTTCTGCTTTGCAGTGATAGTGGCGGGAGCCACAAAGAAGTCCATGAAGAGCTGCACGGGGCTCTGGGTCCACAGGTTGCAGCCCCCCAGTCTTGAAGGTGCCTGGTCCTGCCATGAGGCTGGGGGACTGGACTCTGTGACCTCTTGAGGTCCCTTCTGGTTCTAGTGTTCTAGGATCTCTAGCACGGGCTAAAGCAAACGCATGATGTCCAAATGCCGGCAAAGTTACGGACATTCAAGCTCCAGATCTGGGATGAGCAAAGGACAATTAGCAGATTAGCAACCAACAATGGGCCACATCCCCCCCGACTGAGCTCACTTGATTTCTCCTCTCTTGGTGTTCACAACTCCACATTAACTGCTGATAATGGGCTATATCCATCCTGACTGAATAGACTGTCAGCCCTAGCCGTCCCCTTTACTGAGAGCCCCTCTTTATATCCTCCTCTGAAAATGCCCCCCTTGTGCATCTGACGAAGCGGGTCTTTACCCACGAAAGCTTATGCTCCAAAATATTTTAGTCTAAAATGTGCCACAGGACTTCTTATTGTTTTTAAAGATACAGACTAACTTGGCTACCTCTCTGATACAGATCTGGGATTGTACCCTGAGCAAATGCAAAAAATAGCAGCAACAATGGGGATCCTGTGCCCTGGTATGGCTTTAGGAAATCTGTTGGCAAGTTAGGACTTTGTCAATATCTGCACCACTGCAGTTCTTAAAAAGCCTTTCTGGATGCTTAGAAGCAAAGAGCAGATACGGAATGCACAAGCCACCAAAATCATATCAACAGAATCATATCGGGTGTGTCTACACTTGCATTCCTCTTTTGAAAGAGGTATGTAACGGAGGGGAATTGCAAATGCAAATGAGGTGCATTTGCATATCTGTCACCTCATTTGCCTATTCTTATTTCAAAATAGCTTCTTTCAAAAGAAGAAAACCAGTGTAGACACTGCTCTTTCGAAAGGAAACCCCATCTTCGAAAAAACCCTTCTTCCCTTTTGCATTTTCGATTTCCCTCATTTGCATGCCTCTTTCAAAAGAGGCATGCAAGTGTAGACACAGCTATCTTGTAGTTCGCCTAATGACAACTTTCGGGGTTTCTTTTTGCCTTCCAGGGTCATGTTCTCCTTCATGCTCAGAGACAAATTCTGTTTTGCTTTAAAAAATTTAATACAATCTTAAAAAAACAAAAGCCAAACAGCTTGAACTTTGGGCCTCGTTCTGCAGGGTCTGGGAGCAGTGTCATTTATTATTAAGAGAACAATGTCATTCTAGTTGCCTAAAAACACAGGCCAACACAAAGAAAAAAAAAAAAGGACCATATGGGAGAATGAAAATGCATTTGAATCAATAGGATAAAGTTAACAGGATAAAACAAATAAATAGAATGAATCAAATAGGATAAAAATTCCAGAGGAGATATTAGACTCCACACTGCCGCATGGTCTGCCTTGGAAATAGCACAGTGGGCCAAATGTATCTCTGGTGTGGCTCCATTGATCATTTTCCCCCAGCTTTTTGAGAACAGATCAGTTAAAACAATCATCATCATCATCAGTAACCGGGGGCTCAGCGCCCGTTGGTGTCTGATGCTTGTCTCATTATTTCCTTCCATCTTTCCCTATCCAGTGCAGAGTGGCTTAGTTTCTGGAGACTAGCTCCGCACCAATCTACTACATCACCTATCCATTCTCTGTGGGGTCTGCCTCTCCTATTCAAACCATGCAGCAGGTTTAAAACAGTTAAAACAATGCATCAAGTTTATGCAGAACTGGGGAGGCTGTGGCTAGGTCTACATGTGCACGCTACATCGAAATAGCTTATTTCGATGTAGTGACATTGAAATAGGCTATTTCGATGAATAACGTCTACACGCCCTCCAGGGCTGGCAATGTCGACGTTCAACTTCGACGTTGGGCAGCACCACATCTAAATAGGCGCTGCGAGGTACCAAAGTACCACACATCGAAATAAGGGTGCCAGGAACAGCTGCAGACAGGGTCACAGGGCGGACTCAACAGCAAGCCGCTCCCTTAAAGGGCCCCTCCCAGACACAGTTGCACTAAACAACACAAGATCCACAGAGCCGACAACTGGTTGCAGACCCTGTGCATGCAGCATGGATCCCCAGCTGCCGCAGCAGCAGCCAAAAGCCCTGGGCTGAGGGCTGCTGCACACAGTGACCATAGAGCCCCGCAGGGGCTGGAGAGAGAGCGTCTCTCAACCCCTCAGCTGATGGCCGCCATGGAGGACCCCGCTATTTCGATGTTGCGGGACGCGGATCGGCTACACGTGCCCTACTTCGACGTTCAACTTCGAAGTAGGGCGCTATTCCCATCCCCTCATGGGGTTAGCAACTTCGACGTCTCGCTGCCTAACATCGATTTCAACTTTGAAATAGCGCCCAACACGTGTAGCCGTGACGGGCGCTATTTCGAAGTTGGCGCCGCTACTTCGAAGTCGTGTGCACGTGTAAACACAGCTTGTATGCGGAGCATTGCATCCAATTCTGCCTCACCCCGTCTGTTACAGGAAGGATGTGGATGCACTTCCAGGGAACAAAAATGATGAAGGGGCTGGAGCACATGACTTATGAGGAGCGGCTCGGTGTATTTAGTCTACGGAAGGGAAGAGCGAGGTAGGATTTAATAGCAGCCTTCAACTTCCTGAAGGAGGGTTCCAGAGAGGATGGAGAGAGGCTGTTCTCAGTTGTGGCAGACGACAGAACAAGGAGCAATGGTCTCAAGCTGCAGCAGAGGACAACTAGGTTGGATATTAGGAAAAGCTATTTCATTATGTAGTACCCAGAGGCACTGAGACCTCATCTGGGGCGAGTGAAGTCTCTGCTCTACAGCCTTGGCTGAGAGCCAGCTGGCCTTTAGCTCATGTGGTAGAGTGCAGGGCTTTAGACCCTATGCTCACAGATTCTATCCCTGGTGCTGGCAACCCAGGTCTGTCGGCATTACAATTAGGACAGCAGGGAAGTTCTGGGTTACCTAGGGAGGTAGTAGAATCTCCTTCCTTAAAGTTTGCTAAGACCCAGCTTGACAATGCCCTGGCTGGGATGATTTTATTGGAGTTGGACTCAATGACCTCTTGAGAGCTCTTCCAACCCTCTGATTCTTGGGTTTGCTCCTGTTGCTCCTGGTTGATGCAGCAGCCCAGGTTAAGCATAACAGCTGCTCTCCTATACCAGCTTTCCATGGCCCCAAGCCGTTGTTCTGGAAACCAGGAACAAGAATTTAGATGGCTTGAGGTGACTAACTATAGAGCCCCATGTCTGAAAACTGGCAATCTCTAATTTAAGCATCATATGATCTGAGGTGGCCCCAATTCATCAAAGCAAAGCAGCACCTGCTTTCAATGTATCTATGTACATGCACGCCCAAAGTGAAATGGTTTGCTGAACTGGGTCCCGGCTCCCTTTCTTGCCCCCCAGCAGTTCCACTGTCTTTCTCTTACTCTATCCAGGTGAGAGGGTTTGGAAAGAGCCATTCTGGTTGGTTGGGCGTGGCAATGGGTGGCAGCCGAGGAATTGTTACTCGGAAATGGTCATTTGCCAAAAAAAAAAATATAGCTGCTTTCCACCCAGAGGCTTCCTAAATAGAGTGCAAACATGGGTTAGTGAGATAGGTAATAGAACCACTGCACAGAGAAGTAGGGAGTGGAAAGTGAAAGGACCAAGGTTCAACAGCGATTCAGTGGCAGAGCTGGGAAAAGAACCCAGGAGCCCCGTTCATGTTACTGCCTCTCAGGACCGTGAGTAGCAGAGAATTACTCAGGTTGCAAGACGACACTGTGGCTAACACGCCCATTCTTGTGAAAAGAGCCCGGACGGTCTTAACAAAGGGAAAGGACGTCATCTGAAACTCAACCCTTCCCTCCAACACAGCACCCGGAGCGCTTGCCTGCTAATACACAGAGCGGCTCCCTGCCGCGGCCTTGGCTTCTCACCCAGTGCCTCATCCAAGGTGCCATTCTGCTCAGCTTAGGAGATTTGACGGCGGCACCGCCTCAGGCAGGATGGCTGCAGGCCATCAGCAAAAATAGCTGCTTGTCAACATCTCTTTTGTCCAGACTGCACGCTGGCACGATGGGATGTAACTGCTCCTGCTGAGATACTTTTACACTCGGCTTTGAAGGGCAGCTTGCTGCAATATGTGATCTTTTCTCCGCTCCTTTCCCCCCTCACCTCTCCCGTCAGCCCCCTCCTTGTCCATTTTGTGTTTCTTCCACCCCTTCTCTTTGTTGTGAGGCCACAGCCCGACTCTCCAGATAGCCCATGTGGGAGGTAGGGGGCCAACGTGCCTTGTCACCATCCCTTGAAAACGTCACGCTACCGTTTCCCACGGCTCTGGCGACAACAGCGTCAGGGATTTGTCCTAACAGGCTAGGACCACCGCTGATCCCTCCCCAGCTTCTCCAGGGTTAGGCAGTCTTGTTAAAAGTGACAGCATTTGCCTCAGTGGAAACGCTAAGGAAGCAGTTGGTCACAGAGATCCAGAGACACGCCAGGACACTGTCACCCTCAACCACGTTAGCCATTCCTGCTCGCTGGGAATTTTAATAGATCGGCCTCCAGCCAGCCAGCGAGCTTGCTGGGAGCAGGTGAGGCTCAGCCTCACGGTCGCAGGGGCACTGATGCTGCTTGTCCCGTTTGGGGATGGCCAAAACTCTTCGCTTGTTGCTGGCAGTCGTGGCAAACTCCCTGTTGACAGGCCGCTAGACTGGCTGTGGATGTGTCTGTAAGCCAGATTCCTCAGACCAGAGATTCCAGAAGACTCCCGAGTGCTGTGCAGATGTAACTGCTCCAGTAGAAAGGTGCTCTCCTCGAGTGGCCTTAGTCTATTAGCTCAGCTGGTGCTTTTCACTCTGAAGGTCCTAGGTCCAATCCCACTATCAGCGCCAGGGGCAAACCCTCTCCAAGCACAGACCCCCATCATGTCCCCCTTTGCCACCATCCCCCCCATAGCAAATAGACTCCAGGGGATACAGAACCTCATTTCTGCATGTGGGAGCCCTCCCTGGGAACCTGCACCCCCCCCGCACGCATGCAGTTGTGGGTAGTTTTCTGAAAACATCTGCTCCATGTGCAGCAGCCGTCAAAAAACCAAACAGAACATTAGGAATCATTAAAAAAGGGATCGAGGGTAAGACGAAGAAGAGTATTTTAAGAAGACTGGGTAGAAGACGCAAAGAAGATGGGGTAGCAGGTTTAAAACAAACAAAAGAAAGTTCTTCTTCACTCAGCGCATAGTTAACCTGTGGAACTCCTTGCCAGAGGAGACTGGGAAGGCTAGGACTGGAACAGAATCTAAGAAAGAGCTAGATAAATTCATGGAGGTTAGGTCCATAAAAGGCTACTAGCCAAGAGTAAGAACGGTGTCCCTGCCCTCTGATTGTCAGAGGCTGGAGATGGATGGCAGGAGACAAATCTCTTGATCATTATCTTCAGCCCACCCCCTCTGGGGCACCTGGTGCTGGCCACTGTTGGCACACAGGCTACTGGGCTGGATGGACCTTTGGTCTGACCCAGTATGGCCGTTCTTATGCCTCTAGATAAATCCCGAGTATACCCACACCATGAACACAGCCTGCAGATGTGGTTGCCCCACCTCAGACAAGATGGCTGTGTCTACACGGGCACAAATCTTCGAAATAGCCATATCTCAAAGATTACTAATGAGGCGCTGAATTGAATATTCAGTGCTCCATTAGCACTAGGACGCTTCCGGCCACAGGGCTTTAAAAGTGCATGGCTCGGCACGGCTACATGGGGGTCCTTTCAAAAAGGACCCCCGTGTAGCTGCGCCAAGCCGCACGCTTTCGAAGCGCTGTGGTCGGAAGCGGCCTAATGCTAATGAGGCACTGAATATTCAACTCAGCACCTCATTAGTAATCTTCAAAATATGGCTATTTCGAAGATTTGTGCCCATGTAGACACAGCCAATATACTGGAATCAGAAAAAATATGAAAAAGGGTGACAAAAATAGGCAGGGGGATGGAACGGCTGCCATCAGAGGAGAAATTAGACAGACTGGGACTGTTCAGCTTGGAAGAGGGATGAGAATCATAGAACAGAGCTGGAAGAGACCTAAAAAAGCCATCGAGTCCAGCCCCCTGCTCTAAGCAGGACCAAACCCATCAGATCAGCCCAGCCAGGGCTTTGTCGAGGCTTATACATTTATGATTGCTGTAGAGAGAGTGAATAAGGAAAAGTTATTTACTTGTCCCCATAATGCAAGAACTGGTGGTCACCAAATAAAATGAACGGGCAGCAGCTTAAACAAACAGAAGGAATTATGGCCGCAGCCAATGCACAGTCAACCTGGGGAACTCCCCGCCAGAGGATGCTGTGAAGGCCAAGACTAGATGAGTTCCTGGAGGATGGGTCCATCAATGGCAATTAACCAGGCTGGGCAGGGATGGTGGCCCCAGCCCCTGTTTGCCAGAAGCTGGAATGGGGACAGGGGATGGATCACTTGACGATTCCCTGTTCTGTTCATTCCGTCTGGGGCACATGGCGTTGGCTTCTGTTGGAAGGCAGGATCCTGGGCTGGACGGCCCTTTGCTCTGACCCAGTCTGGCCGTTCTTATGTTCACAAGCTCGTAGCAACACACTGGGCAGCACTAGAAAGACAGTGACTGTTAGGCTGGGCCCTCTCTCCAGATTTTCCATGCTTTCATCCAGCAGGAATCCCTGTCCTTGGGGACACATACAGCAGCAACGCATACACATTCCACTGGCCACCTGCCCTGTTTTGCCCCGTGTGCCTCATGATAGCTGAGCCCAGACATAAATTCAGAGTATACAGCAGGAGCTTTGCCAGCTGGGTCCTAGTAACGAGGATCATTCCAGAGCCGTTGGGAAAATAAGTCCTGGTCTGCAAATACCCTCTTATTTCTCCTTTGCTTCTGCAGGAGCTAAAGGACCTAGTAGGGAAATGAGATGGGAATCTGGATTATTATTTGCCAGGGTCTAAGAAAGTTAAGGGCTCCTCAAATGTCTGCTCATCTCCTGCCATGTGCTTCATTCCTCTAAAGCATCAGGAAAAGCCATCCCCATCGGCCCTGACCACGGCCGAAAATGTCAGTCCCTCTCCTTCCATTTAGAGATGAATTGTTACTCTGAAAATATTTCATCCTTAATGCCTGCTGCATGAACCGGAGCATGCATCTCCGTGAGGTTATGCTCTTTCCAATCCATCTGCTGTCCCAGTGTCCAGCTCAGATGTCTTGCTTTCTCCCCCCTCCTGCCCTCTCAGCTTTCAGAGACACTGCATCTCCCCTTACATCCTTCCCCTCTCCTTGCTCCCCTCAGCGGTCATTACTCAAGCGATTGATGAATGAGGCCAGGATGACAGTCACCTTGAATTTCCATGTGATCCAGAAGAAACCTGGAATCAAGCAGAACTTCCAAATGTGCCTTGAGGTCAAGGGACATTGCTCGTTTTAGCCTCTGCTCTGCCCGCTCCATGCGCGCATGCGACCGCTCTCGTGGGTACAGCCAAAGATGACCGACAGGGAGAGCCACTGGCACAAATGGGAAGGGGCTTCCTGCACTTCCAGGTTTCTGCATGAATCGTTTTTGTGAGTCCCTTATTTCAGGCCTTCATCGCATATAGCAGCCCATGGTCGGGTCGAAGCCACCTGGGAAATATAGAATCATAGAATCCCAGGGCTGGAAGGGACCTCAGGAGGTCATCTCGTCCAGCCCCCTGCCCAAAGCAGGATCAACCCCAACTAAGTCATCCCAGCCGGGACTTAAAAGCCTCTAGGAATGAGATTCCATCACCTCTCGAGGCAACGCATTCCAGTGCTTCACCACCCTCCTGGGGAAGCAGTTTTTTCTAATATACAACCTACACCTCTCCTTCTGTAACTTCAAACCATTGCTCCTTGTTCTGCCATCTGACACCACTGAGAACAATTTCTCTCCACCCCTTTTAGAGCTCCCCTGCAGGGAGTTGAAGGCTGCTATCAAATCACCCCTCAGTCTTCTCTTCTGTAAACTAAACAAGCCCAAATCCCTCAGCCTCTCCTCATAGGTCTTGTGCTCCAGCCCCTTAATCATTTTTGTTGCCCTCTGCTGAACCTGCTCCAGCACATCCACACCCTTTCTATACTGGGAGGCCAAAAACTGGACACAATATTCCAGATGTGGCTTCACCAGTGTCAAATAGAGGGGAACAAGCACTTCTCTAGATCTGCTCTCAATGCTCCTCCTAATGCACCCTAATATGCCGTTATCCTTCTTGGTTTCAAGGGTGCACTATTCACTCACAGCTGGAGTTATGGAATACGGAGTTAAGTCATAAGAGTTGGGGGAACAAGGAGCCATCACTAGGTGAAGCACTGGAATGTGTTACCTAGGGAGGTGGTGGCATCTCCATCCCTAGAGGTTTTTAAGTCCCGGCTTGACCAAGCTATGGTAGGATGACTTTAGTTGGGGCTGGTCCTGCTTTGGGTAGGGGACTGGACTCGATGAGCTCCTGAGGTCCCGTCCAGCCTGGGGATTCTCCAGTTCTCACTAAGCAAAGAGGGCCACTTCCTCAGACTATGACCCCACAGGTAATTGGGTGAAAAATAGCCAGAATGTGCGAGGGGGTGACTCAGGAGATCCGAGCTGTAGCCCAGCCTCTGCCACTCATGGGCTGTGGGAACCTGGGTGTGTCATGTCCCTTCTCTAAGCCACTCTTTCCTCTCCCACCATTGTCTGCATTATTCAAGCTCTTCTGGGCAGTTGTGGGGAACTGTGCCTTTCAGTACCTCTGGCAGGAGATCCTCGGAACTGGTTGTGATGTTACACGGAAGCTCAGAAAAACATATGAGCAATCGCACTGGGTTAGACCAAAGGTCCATCTCGCCCAGCATCCTGCTTTCTGGCAGTGGCCAAGACCGGGCACCTCAGTGGGAATGAGCAGAGCAGGTAATTATCAAGAGATCCAGCTGCTGTCACCCATTCCCAGCTTCTGACAAGCAGAGGCCAGGGACACCGTTCCTGCCCATCCTGGTTCATAGCCATTGGTGGGCCTAACCTCCATGATCCTCTGTAGCTCTTTTCTGAGCCTCGTTATAGTCTTGGCCTTCGAAACAGCCCCCGGCAAAGAGTTCCGTGGGGTGACTGTGCATTGCATGGAGAAATACTGGACTTCCTTTGCAACCTGCTGCCTCTGAATTGTATTTGTTGACCCTGAGGGCTTGTGTTGCAAGAGAGTAAATTTCTCTTCCTTACTCACTTTCTCCACATCAGTCTTGTTTTTCTGGACATCTGTCTGATACCCTCTTCGTCGTCTCCTTCCCAAGCTGAGAAGTCCCAGTCTTGTTACTCTCTCCTCATGTGGAACCTCTTCCACATCCCTCACCGTTTTCGCTGCCCTTGTCTGTACCTTGTCCGATTCCAGCTGTGATGAAGCCAGTCCAGTTCCTGGACCTCTGTCCTCTGGTCAGTCCATTAAGACCCCTTAAGAGCCCTGTTGCCCTCTCTGGGGCAAGGGGTGGTCTGGGGGGAACCCGGTCCCCACCCACGCAAGCCGGGTTCCAGCCCAGGGACCCTGTGCAGCTGCCAATGGGAGGAGCTGACTCCCTTGGTCCTTGGCACGGCAACTCTCCTCCCTGGGCCACTTCCCCAGACGATTCCCCCGGTACCTTCTCCAGGCCGTAGCAGTCACAGGCCTTCACTCTTGATTTGTAGAAGCTCCCACTCTCTCTCTGTGATCTCTGCTGTTCCTGCTGTTCTCTGCTCCTCTCCTTGCGTCTGTCTGTCTGTCTGTCTCTCTGCTCTGCTCTGCTCTCCCACTCTGCCCGTCCTTCCCACTGTGGAGGGTCTTAAAGGCCTCTCGTTGGCCCAGTCATTGGGGCCAGCTGGCTTTAATTCGGCTGTGCCATCTCCCACCCAGCTGCTTGTGATTGCCCTGCAGGCCCTTCTGCTCATTTGGGCTCCCTTCACACTGGCCCTGCCGCACAACGTATCTCTTCTGACAGGGGCTGAGGCGGTGTTCAAGAGGTGGGCATACCATGGCCTTGCACAGAAGCAATATGATATTGTCTGTCATGCTATCAATCCCTTTCTTCGTGACTCCCTACGCAAGGGTCACTTTTTTGACGGCTGCTGCTGCCTCTTGAGTGGGCGTTCTCCAAGAACTGGCTACAGGGACACCAAGATCTCTCTCTTGGCTCGTGTTCATCATTGCTATCCTGTTAGAACACAGCCACGGAGGGAAGCAGGACTCCACCACGTTGTCTGGGCCACAGAGACTGCTGAATGCTACAACTGGGAGTGTCTCTTACTGTGTGTTTGAGCAGTGTCAAGCATGCTGGGGTCCTGTTGTCAGCCAAGGCCTGCTGATGCTAAGGGTGGTATTGGATGCCCCCTTGCCGATTCAGATAGATCAAAAATCTACTCTGCTTATCTTCTGAGTTAGCATCAGAGGCATTTTTTTTTTCATCACAGGTGATTGATGCCTTATTTGCAAAGCCCACTAAAGCCACAGCAGCTCAAGTGCATGATAGGAGGCATGCCGAAGAAGACAAAGGGGAAACACAAGGGCAGAATGGCCTACTAAATGAAATGCAGCCACTTCTGGGGTGGAACATGGCAGCTGCCAATGTTCTCCAGGGACATTTGTCTCAAGCTGTTGGGAAGGGAAGTCAGGGCTGGGGAGGGAATGTAGGCCAGAAGAACAGAACAAAACAAGGCAGAGTTTGAAGCTGGGGTGAACCCCCTCTTCTCCGAAAGCCTCTGTTCTATTTGTCGTTGTTGTTAACGAGCACCCACAGGCAGGCCCGCAGCAGCGATGGCCTTGTCGGGACCATGCAGGGATTCTCTTGTGCTAGTGAGTACGAGGAGGAGGTGAGTGTTTATTAGCAGTCTCCGGGCACTCCTCAGTTCGACCCCTGCGGCACCAATCAGCACCAGTACAATACAAGGCCCAGCTGTAGGGCTTTGCAGCTAGCAACAATAAATGGCCCCGCAGAAACCATTTCCCCCAGGCCCCTCTGCCTGTCAGTTCCACCCTCCTCAGCCTTTGCTGCCCCTCTGATAGTGGTGCGCCGCGGCAGAGCCCATGGTAACTGAGTTTGCACCCGAGAAACCCCCGACAGGAAAGCTGAGGCGTGCTGCTGCGTGCGGGGCTGTAGATGCCAGAGAAGCTGCGCTCAGCTTCGGCCCAGAGGGCAGAGTTTTAGCTGGGGCCCAGCACCAGGACTGCGCCGCTACCGCTCAGCCAGCCCGACGACAGAGGACTGCAGCGAAACAAGCGACGGTTGATTTATGGGCCGCTGTCTCTGCCTTGCCTTGTTCCAGCAGCGCTAAAGCGCCGGTTTTCCTGTCCTGGGCCCATCATGGTGTGAGATTCTGCCAAAGTGCGAGTGAGACGAGCGGTGGGGAGCGTACCAGGGGTGGTATTGTCTACCCACAAATGCTCAACTTTATGGACTTTTAACTAGAGGTGTAACAGATGGTTCCGTTTCAGGCCAAGCAGTGAAGACTGGTGCCCATTCCAGCAGCAGCCAATCAATCCAGCCACTCTGGGGGAAAACAGCAAGCTGGGTTTGGAAGACAAGCTGCCAACAATCCGGAGCAAGGCTTTGCACAGGCTAATGTGGTCTGCTGCCGTGTGCAACCGGAGAAACGGGATTCAACACGCAGCCAAGCACACAGCAGATAATCTCGCTCCAGCCCTCCGTCAAGAGAGAGAAAGCAGCCACGGTTTGGAAAACCAGACCCGACAGGGCATGTCTGCACAGTGGTTCATAAACCCACAGTGCCAAGTCTCAGAGCCCCGATCAGCTGTCTGGGGGTCTGGCTAGGGGGCTGAAAACTGCAGCGTAGACATTCAGCCTCAGGCTGCAGCCTGGGCTCTGAGAACCTCCCTGCTCCTGGGGTTTCATAGCCGGAGCTCCAGACTGAGCCCACACTCAGCCCCGTGAGGCCACATCAGGTGATCCAGCCCAGCTCTGCACATCTTTTCTCACGCTGCAGGCACAGCCTCATGCACTGTCTGGCCGACACAGAGGAAGGGACAGTACCTACTTGATGAGAGAAGACAAGTCCTGCAAACACACCGGAAAGGCGAGGTTTTGCCTCTTGTGCCCCTTTAAGGCCCATATCTGATTGTGATATACATGTGATAAAGAGCTAATGTTCCCAGCTGTTCATCTTCCTATCACCCCTCCCATCCAGCCCTACACCCGCAGCATCCCAGCCTTGTTGGCGGCACATCTGTGACCTCGGAGCCTGAGCCTAGCACAGACCGGACCTCTGTCATCTGGCACCGAAGCAGAGAGCAGCATTACCACCACTGCCACTGCTTACCAGGCTCTGAGAAGACGTTTGGGGGTAAATTACAGCTAAATAACAGCACAGAACACTGGGAGCCAGGACTGGTGGCTGGAAACAAACTTTAGGGGATCACGGGAAACTCAGCCACTCCCATGAGAAGCGGGCATCTGGCTAACTAAAATCATGCCAGATTACGGATGCTGCCAGACCAGAGAGTGCCGGACTAGAGAGGTCCAACCTGTACTAGGAAGCAGGAAACTTAGCTTCCATTTCCAATGGTGTGGCTGTGGCCCATTCTCTCCAGCTCCATTCAGCATAGTCACCCCATCTACAAATGACGTCTGTGGCTGCCCTGAGGTCTTAGCCACTGACGGCCCTGCACCAGTGCAAAATCCCCAGTGAGACCCATGCACAGTGCATGGTGCTAGTGAACCTTGTTTGCTCCAGGAGGGTGGCCCAGCTGTAGCTACACCTCCCGCTAAAATCCCGTATAAACCAGACCTTTGTCATTTTTGCAGCACACATTGAAACTGCACAGTAGACTCTGACAAAGGCTCACATCCCCCTGTCTGATCTGACTTGTTTTTTCCTCTTTTGATAAGTACTGTTGATACTGGGCCATTTCCACCTTGCTGAATAGACCCTGTCAGCTCTGGCCCTCCCTCTTACTGGGACCCCACTTTTTAAATACCCCCCTGAAACCACCTCCCCACTCGTGCATCTGATGAAGCGGGTCTGTGCCCACGAAAGCTTATGCTCCAAAATATCTGTTAGTCTACAAGGTGCCACAAGACTTCTTGTTACTGTTGAAACCTTGTCTTCTTATTCTAATCACTTTAGCCACATCTCCTCAGAAAAACCTCTTCAGCCTTCTGGCAGACCTTTAGCACCCCTGGAGCTGGAACTAGAACTGGCTGGGCATGTTTTAAGGGGCACAACAGCTGGCAATTTCAAAATTTGGAGGGAAGGGCAGCTGGGGAAGACAAAGACAAAGCTCTCATGAATCTCTCCAGACCCATTTTTCAATTAACTACAGATCCAGGCAAAATATTTGAATTTTTGAAAAAGGAGGGGATATTTTTGCCCTTTTTTCTGACCACATCCAGTTAGAATATTGCTACAGAATGGGGCTAATCTTGCTCTCATTAAACATGTAGGAGTTTAGCCTTTAGTTTCAAAGGGGGCCCAATAAACCGGTAGGGGAGCTAGTGAGGGGTTAGCAACTGTCCCCCCAGTGGCCATGAAGTGTATGTGTGGTGTCCACAGAGAAACCCCGACCCTGATGCTCTCAGGGGGTTGGGCCTGGCTCCCTGCTCCAGGACTTGCAATACAGTGCGTTGCATCTGGGGGTGCAGCAAGTCCATGTACCATGCTGCAAGGCCATTTGCTCACACTGGGCTTGGCCTCCCCACGTCAGGATGGAGGGGCAGCTGGGCCAGACCAGACTGGTGCTACAGTCCGTGCATCAGGCCATAAGGCTGCCAGCTTTCCCGACGAGATGGACCACCTGCCGGTCTGGCTGGTGGGGACAACTTGTAACCCTCGCACTGTGCCCAGCCCCAAGAGACAGGAGATGCTGCTGCAGGAGAGCATGGGGAAGGCTTGGTAACAAGTTCACGAGCAACAACATGCTGCCCTGTCCCCACCACCCAGTTGTAAATCCTCATTATGCCACTGGGTAAGCTCTACGAGAGAGATCAGGGGGGTAGCTTCCTGGAGGTTTTGTCATAGAACACTAGGACTGGAAGGGACCTCGAGAGGCCATGGAGTCCAGCTCCCTGACCTCATGGCACGACCAAGTACTGTCTAAACCATCCCTGATAGACATCTATTTGACCTGTTCTTAAATATCTCCAGAGATGGAGATTCCACAACCTCCCTTGGCAATTTATTCCAGTGTTTCACCACCCTGACAGTTAGGAACTTTCTCCTAATGTCCAGCCTAAACCTCCCTTGCTGCAGTTTAAGTCCATTGCCTCTTGTTCTATCCTCAGAGGCCAAAAAGAATAAGTTTTTTCCCTCCTCCTTATGATGCCCTTCTACACACCTGAAAACCGCTATAATATCTCCCCTTAGTCTTCTCTTTTCCAAACTAAACAAACCCATTTCTTTCAGCCTTTCTTCATAGGTCACATTCTCCAGACCTCTAATCATTCTTGTCGCTCTTTTCTGGACCCTCTTCAATTTCTCCACATCTTTCTTGAACTGAGGTGCCCAGAACTGGACACAATACTGCAAATGAGGCCTAACCAGTGCAGGGCAGAGCGGAAGAACAACTTCTTGTGTCTTGCTCCCAACACACCTGTGAATGCATCCCAGAATCATGTTTGCTTTTTTTGCAACAGCATCACACTGTTGACTCATATTTAGCTCGTGGTCCACTATAACCCCTAGATCCCTTTCTGCTGTAGTCATTCCTAGACAGTCTCTCCCCGCTCTGTATGTGTGAAACTGAATGTTCCTTCCTTACTGGAGCACTTTGCATTTGTCTTTACTAATGATCCCCACTAGAAGGCACAGATAAAGGACTGTGCTACGTACTCAAAACGGATCTCTCTTGCTTGCTCTTTCTTTGTTAACACAGACATACAGCACTTCTTGTTCATACCTTCCTGCCAGTGAGCCTCGGAAAGGCAACCCTCCGGGAGCGGATGTGGAGAGAGACAGCTGTCAGGGGGCGGAAACTCATTCCAGACAAGATCAGAAAGCAAGGGGGGGGCCGGGTTCATAAGTTGCCCATCATGATGGAGTCTCAGGAGTTGTACAATGCAGCAAGGGTGTCAGTCGGGTCATTACAAGCTGAATGTTGCAGTAAAGAATTGATGTAAATGGAGTCTGGAATCTGCTGCTCAGGAGAAAGGTGGACAGTTGCTAGCAGTGTGTTCTGTCAGACGCAAAATCCCTCCCTCACCTTCGCAGTACTACCCACCCCCAGGAGGCAAAAAGCTTAAGTCAGTCCCCCCCAGATGAGAAGCTTTTAAACAAACAAACAAGCATTTTGGTTTCTATTTCCCTTCGGATGCTTTAGCCCCATGGCTGCCCACAGGTCACATTTTCAAGCTTTCTTCCACTACCCCAGGGTCTGGAAACTGACTTTTAGTGTAAAAATGAAAGCTCAGATTCTCGCCTGATCACTTGACTCCGGCAGCTGGGGCTTTACACCAAACACCCAAGTATCACCAGCCTGGCAATGAAATCACAGCGCTGATCGGCGGTGTTCTCACATTATTGCCCTCCACAGATGGCATTAATAGCTGCGCCATCTCATTAGGAGGCCAAGGATTAGGGAATGTACACCCCTCTCGCAACCGCAGAGGCTGAGGGCAATAGCCCAGAGCAAGGTGATAGGTCGTTCATTGCCCGTGCTGTTCCTCTTCTGATTACAGGCAGAGGAAGTCTGTCCCAAGGCCCACCCATGTAGCCCCTTTCACCAGCGTGAAATTCACGTGAAAATATAAGGCCAGAGAAAGGCCTGGACAGGACTGTGAGGTTAGGGCCTAAGGCCTGTCTAAGGTAAAGTTAGACGTTTAAAATGAATACAGAGATTTACCTTTTGTTATCATGGCATCAACAGGGCTTCACTAGCCTGTCTGGATGTCCCATCTGTCTTCCAGGTCTGCTCTAAGGCTAAGAGCCTTCAGGTTTTGCTCAGTCACCCTCCAGGCTCTTGCAGGTAGTCTGGCAGGGGACTGATCTCTGCAGACTTCGGACCATGTGTTACACCTGTTCTTCCTTCATTCCTGACATCTAGCTCCACCTTCTCTTGCTCGGTCACCTGCTCAGGTACAGGTCGGCAGACATTTAAGAACAGCCAGACTGGGTCGGACCAATGGTCGGTGTAGGTCAGTACCCTGTCTCCCAGTGGTGACCAGTGCCAGATGCTTCAGCGGGAATGAAGAGAACAGGGCAATTACCGAGTGACCCAGTCCCCTCATCTAGTCCCAGCTTCTGGCAAGCAGATGCTTTGGGACACTCCAAGCATGGAGTTGTGTCCCTGACCTGACCTCCATGAATTGATCTAGTTCTTTTTGAACCCACCTAGATGTTTGGCGTTCACAACACCCTGGGACGGAGTTCTGCAGGCTGACCGTGCATTGTGTAAGCAAGTTCACTGCTCTTTCATAAAATATTTCCACCTTCTGCAATGACTGAATAGGAATGAGGTGACATTTTTTTCCTGTTCATGAGGCAGGTCCAAGGAACATAATTTAATAGAATGGTTGCTCCAGGCCCAGACTTCTGCTGTTCTTCCCGCCATTCAACAGCTAAGGATTCAAGTACAAAGACGAAAACCCTACTGAAGGGTTACAAATCTCCCTGCGGCTGGTTATAATTTGATAGCAGCCCTCAACTTTTAAAAGTAGCCTTAAGCTATCTGAAGGTGTAGGGGGGCAGTTCCAAAGAGGATGGAGAGAGGCTGTTCTCTAGTGACAGGTGGCAGAAAAAGGAGCAATGCACTTAAGTTACAGAGCGGGAGTGGGAGGTTGGATGTTAGGAAAAACTATTTCCCCAGGAGGGTGGTGAAGCACTGGAATGCATTGCCTAGAGAGGTGGTGGAATCTCCGTCCCTAGAGGTTTTTAAGTCCCGGCTTGACAATGTCCTGTCAGGAATGATTTAGTTGGGGTTGGTCCTGCTTTGGGCAGGAGGCTGGACTTAATGACCTCCTGAGGTCCCTTCCAACCCAATGGTTCTGTGATTCCATAATTATTACTACTGTTATTTATCATTTCCAGTACGGACAGCCCCAGTCAGACACACTCATCAGCCAGCCCTCCAGACTTAAGCAGGAGTCCAAGGGAGGGCAAGGAATGTTTTTTTTTAAGAAGAGGTTCTACAAACACCTGCCAGCTTTATTCTGGGGATCCCCTCCCAGCCACGAGGGGTAGCGTGTGACCTTCTTTGGACATGTCACGAGGAGGCGACAGAGGGAGGTGAAATCAAGGGCTGCCCTGAGGCACGAGTTGTCATCTCGCTAGTGGACAAGTGAAGTTCGTCAGGTGGGGAGCGGCCCCAGCGGGTCTGCAGAGGGACGACAAGTGTCTGATGGGCACGAGAAATGCAGGGGTGCCAAAAGAGGGGTGGGCTGGTCAGAGAGATAGGCTAGGAAAATGCAGCATTCTGAACAGACAGGAGCCAGGTGCAATTGTATCCATCTAGGCCAGAGAACAAGATGGTGCAAATAATGCCCAGTTAGAGGCCCCGGCAAAGCCCCTAAAGATAACACCTGCACGTCCATCAGGCAGGACTATCGACATCAGCAGCACTGATCTGGGACATGCCTCACTTTATTTTGTTCAACATCTTTATTAATGCCCTGGATGAGGAACTGGATTGCACCCTCAGCAAGTTTGCAAATGACACTAAGCTGTGGGGAGAGGTAGATAAGTTGGTGGGTAGAGATAGGATCCATAGTGACCTGGATAAACTGGAGAATTGGGCCAAAAGAAATCTGATGCGGTTCAACAAGGAGAAGTGTAGAGTCCAGTACCCGGGGCGGAAGAATCCCAAGCCTTGTTACAGGCTGGGGACCAACTAGTTCAGCAACAGTACAGTGGAAAGGGACCTAAGGGTTATAGTGGATGAAAGGCTGGATATGAGTAAACAGTGTGTCCTTGTAGCCAAGAAGGCTAGCAGTATATTAGGATGCATTAGGAGGAGCATTGAGAGCAGATCTAGAGAAGTGCTTGTTCCCCTCTATTCGGCACTGGTGAGGCCACATCTGAAATATTGTGTCCAGTTTTGGGCCCCCCAGTATAAAAAGGATGTGGATTTGCTGCAGCAGGTTCAGTGTAGGGCAACAAAAATGATTAAGGGCCTGGAGCACAAGACCTATGAGGAGAGGCTGAGGGATTTGGGCTTGTTTAGTTTACAGAAGAGAAGACTGAGGGGTGATTTAGTAGCAGCCTTCAACTTCCTGAAGGGGAGCTCTAAAGAGGATGAAGAGAAACTGTTCTCAGCGGTGACAGATGGCAGAACAAGGAGCAATGGTCTGAAGTTACAGACAGAGAGGTGCAGGTTGGATATTAGGAAAAACTTCTTCCCCAGGCGGGTGGTGAAGCACTGGAATGCGCTGCCTAGAGAGGTGGTGGATTCTCCATCTCTAGAGGTTTTTAAATCTCAGCTTGACAAGGTCCTGGCTGGGATGACTTAGTGGGGGTTGATCCTGCTTGAAGCAGGGGTCTGGGCTAGATGACCTCCTGAGGTCTCTGCCAGCCCTAGGATTCTATGAAAGTCATACACCCTCTCTACCCTCTTATCTCCTGCCCCATCCCCACCCTCACCCAAACAGAGGTTGCAAATGCCACCTTATTCCTAGTCACATGCAAATTCACAGGTGGTGGGAACCTTCCAGGTGCATATTGTTATGTGTTCAGGAGCGTCTAAAAACCCTCTCTGGCTTTGGGGCCCATTGTGATGATTCTTTCCTGCCCAGGAGACATCACAGCCGCTCAACAGATCGGTAGCAGAGCTGGGACCCAACCCCTTGGCTCCCTGTCTCCAAGTCCATTGTCCACTAGCCTGCCCTGGGTGTGGTCAGCTGACAGCTCTGTCCCGCAAACACCCGTTTGCATGATGCAGTTAGCCTAAGACCCAGCTGCTCTTGGTTTGTTACTGGAGTCATTGGTAGCCTGGCTCCATGGCATTCGCCTGGCTCAAGCACACGGCACATGTGAGCCGCCAACTTGTGTTCTACCAGTAACTCTTCTTGGGTGGCTTTGCTCCTGAAGCTCTGCAACCCTCATACATGCTGGTCCAGAGCCGGACATTGCTCCTCACAGGAGGAATTCGGTCTCATCTGTTCACTTTCAGGCATCCTAAGGCCAGATCTCCCAGCCCTCCTGATGCATTATTATGCCGGTTCTGAACAAGTAGTCACTTATTATTTTGCACAACCTCTCCCTCCATCAGCAACCAATCGGTGTCTGCTGTGATGTCAGGGCACATTGCTGTGGAGACAACTGCGATAAGAGAGATAGAGGCCAGTGACATATGGAATGTGATTGCTTGGTTAAAATAGAGACTTGTGACGGCTACTCCTTTCTGCCACTGATTCATCATGTGACCTTGGGAACATCACCTGAACCCGTAAAGCGGGACAGTGCCACCTCACCTCGTGGGGGTGTCTAGAGCTTAAAGCACTGGATCTTGCAAAGTACATTGTAAAATTCAGATAAAAGAGGAAAGGATTTTTATCAGAAGCAAAGATGCTGCTTTGATTCTACTATAATAAAAAACAAGGGGAAGATTAATACAGAAAATCTGCTAAATAAGCAGAAATCTGCCAAAACAGAGGTTTTTCGTGAGGCATCGGGAAAGATCTAAATTGCCACAAGTGCCTTATTTTGTAGCATGTGCTTTTTGGTCCATGCTAGCACCAGTCGCTGAAGCCATCAAGCATTTTTTAATAGGAGCATTAACTTAAGAATAGCTAACAGTAATATTCCTGGCTGTGTAGAAACAGCATTTTATTAAATGCTTCACACAGATTTGGTATAATAAAGATGAATATATTATATCCTCTTCCTCCCCCAGAGTGAAACACTAATAGGCAAGCAAAAAAAACCAATAAAGTGAAGCATAAATAGACCGTAATGGGACTAGTGGCAAACAGAACTGACTATATAACATCTGCTATTGTTTGCCTTATGAACGCAAACAAGAGTATGCACCAAGAAGGATTTTTAACAGCCTAACCTCTCCCACTCCCTACGTCAGGCGCCCAGAGCAAGCCTGCTTCAGAGCTGACTGAAGGACACAAAAATGACTTGCAAATTTTCCCTTAAAAAATGTGTCAGGTTCCCTTTCATAGAGTCACAGAACACTAGGACAGGAAGGGACATGGAGAGGCCATCGAGTCCAGCCCCCTGCCCCAATGGCAGGACCAAGTACTGCCTAGACCATCCCCGATAGACATTTATCCAATCTGTCCTTAAATATCTCTACAGATGGAGATTCCCCAGCCTCCCTCGGCAATTTATTCCAGTGTTTAACCACCCTGACAGTTAGGAACTTTTTCCTAATGTACGTCCTAAACCTCCCTTGCTGCAGTTTAAGCCCATTGCCTCTTGTTCTATCCTCAGAGGCCAAGAAGAACAAGTTTTCTCCCTCCTCCTTATGACACCCTCTTAGATACCTGAAAACCGCTGTCATGTCCCCCCTCAAGCTTCTCTTTTCCAAACTAAACAAGACCAGTTCTTTCAGCCTTTCTTCATAGATCATGTTCTCTAGACCTTTGATCATTTTTGTTGCTCTTTTCTGGACCCTCTCTAATTTCTCCACATCTTTCTTGAAATGCAGCACCCAGAACTGGACACAATACTCCAGCTGAGGCCTAACCAGCGCAGAGCGGAGTGGAAGAATGACTGTTACATGTAGAGACATTTTCATACACCTTTTCATGCCTGTCAGTTTCCTTGCAAAACCATTAATGAGTCATGGGCATGTCAAGAGTTTTAACAATGACAAATGTTCCTTCAGCCAGAAATTTGTACTTTGCTCCTTGTTGTCTGCCATTTCTTATTCTCTGATTTCAAAAGTTTTGGCTGTCCAATCAGCAACCAGAAACAACAGCACGTGAAACAGATAAAAAATCATGCCAGTGGCACAGTGATTTGTTGAAGACAGTCAAAACCTGCGAGTAAGGCAACCACTTGCAGCTGCATATGTAAACTAATGAATGCTTGTTCCTCATGAATACATCTGTAGAAATTAGGTTGCATTCGTCAGGAATTTGGAATCAGAAAAAAGAGGAGTTTTGTCAGATAAAACTTGCAGTGAATAGTATGACTAATTTATCAGAGAGGTAGCTGGGTTAGTCTGTATCTTCAAAAACAACAGGAAGTCCCTTGACACCTAATAGAGTAACAGATATTTTGGAACATAAGCTTTCTCATCTGATGAAGCTGGTCTTTGCCCAGGAAAGCTTATGCTCCAAAATATCTTAGTGATGAGCTTTCGTGGGACAGACCCACTAAGTGCTACATTTCTGCTGCTCTGGTTTGATGGAGTACAGACTAACACGGCTACTTCTCTGTTACTATTCAAAATATCTGTTAGTCTATAAGGTGTCACAGGACTTCTTGTTGTTTATGAATAATTTACACATTTCCAAGAGATGTCAGGGAGATTCAAGTGATTTCCATGAGGCTCTACATGGATGGTGGGACCCACCTGTATGAAGCTGTCTGCTGGATGAGGGCCTTTGCTTGTTGCAGGTGTGGCTTTAACCACATTTTTAGATGCATATTTGAAAAACTGCACCAATGGTCCTTGCAATCAGGGCGCTTATGCAGCCCTCAGGCAAGATTCAAATGCCACCCAGATGATTAGCAGAGCACTCAGAACTACTTTTGTGTGTTTGTTTCTAGCGTTGGTACCCATTTGCACATGCCTCAGTGCACATAAAAATTTATTCCGCACATGGGTGGAACACATCTGCATATGGATGGAAAAGCTCAGAGGGAACTTTGTTGCCACTCTTGTATCTTTGGAATCCCATCCAGGTTTCACCCAAAATCAGTGGCACTGCTGCATAGTAGGAAAAGGCCACCCAGAAGCCCTGAAGAGGGGCTCTCTGTCTCTTTTGCACTGCAGAGCAATTGTCTGCATCCGTGCCCTCTACGCAGGCGTAGTATCAGGCTGGGAAAGGCACAGCCAGTGGATCTGTGATTATGGGGGAAAAGACCAAGAGTTAGGGGCACAGTGGGGCTGGAGGCTGCCACTGCACCTGGTTACAATAGCCGTGTGTCTGCACTAGTGCTCTAAAGGCTGCCCCGGACTTCACACCCTCGTAACCTCTGCTACGTTCCCAGTATAGAACCTGGGGAAATGAACTCAGCCTGGCATCTGGGCCAATAAAAAAAATGCATTAAAAAAAATGATATGCCCTGAGCTTGCATTACCATTCAGGAAGTGACCCTTCTGGGCAGCCTCGGCAGTAGAAGCTGGCCTGATTGTTTAACCTTAGGAAATTTAAGTCATTTTATTACCAAGCATATGGGCCTGCTTAGCCCAAGGGAAGATGAGTTCATAAGCCCACTCATCCTGCAGCTATCATAAGGAACGTGTGGGTGCTGAATGCACTTTAGCAACGTGGGTTGTGAAAAGGAGATTTTAGTGTCGTTGACTTTGCTGCGACTTAAACAGCTGCTGCATTTCAGAGACTTCTGCAAACTCCCTGAAGACATCAGGAAAACACTGGGGTTAAAAACAGGAGTGGGAAGCTTGTCACCAAACTTACTGATGGGCCTGGGCCGACATGCGTCCCCTTTCTGTGCCTGCATTCCAGGCTAGACAATGGGGATAATACATGTGGCCACATAAGGGGGTTGTGGCACTTAATTCATTGGTCTCTGTAAACTCCTCTGAGGCCCTTAGAGAGAGGAGATGGATAGATACACCTGCACAATAGTATCAAAACAAAAAAGCAGGCCAGTAGCACTTTAAAGACTAAGAGCTGCACTGCTTTTTTGTTTTGATAGTACATAGACTAACACAGAAGCTTGCTGTTACTGCACAATAGTAGTATGTTAATGTGATATACCTGTACTGCACACATGAGCGTGTGTGTCTCTTCCTTGCGACTGGCTTTGAGGACTATACAACCTACTGCTCCTTGCGCAGCTGAAGGAGCGCTCCTTTGGTTCAAGTGGTAAAGAGTGGCTGGCGTTCTGCTGCTAAAGGATCTGGGTCGATCCTTGCAAGGGATCTTTATTCCTGTATGTGTCTATGCCACAGACTGGATTCTCAAAGACACTGATTTGGTTTCAGAGCCATGCTGGAGGTCCCGTCATGCGAATATTGGCTGTTTTCCCAAAGGCTCTGCTATAGGAATTATTTTAGGGGAAATGCCCTGGCCTATGCTAGACAGGAGGTCAGACCAGATAACACAGTGGTCCCTTCTGGCCTTTGAATGTATGAAAATACCCTTGGACCTTCTGTACATTATAAATGATAACTTGCCAATAGAAAATGTTTTACACTCAGCTCATAATAACTCTACATAAACTCCGCTTAACAATTCATCACTCAACTTATCGTTATCTGTTGTCTAGTTGCAAATAAACGTCATCTGATTATACTTATGTGCAAAATGAATGGAGCCCCAAACATCCGTACATACAGGGTGCATCTACACTTGTGTTCCCCTTTCAAATGACGTATGCAAATGAGGTAAATTGAAAATGCAAATAATGTTCAGATTTGCATATTTGCCCCTCATTTGCATATTCTTATTTCAAAAGAGCTTCTTTTGAAAGGAGAAAACCGGTGTAGACACTGCTCTTTTGAAAGTAAACCCCATCTTCGAAAGAATCCATCTTCCCATTAAATAAAAGAAAGAAGGATTCTTTCGAAGATGGGGTTTACTTTCAAAAGAGCAGTGTCTACACTGGTTTTCTTCTTTCGAAAGATGCTATTTTGAATAAATAATATGCAAATGAGGTGCCAGATATGCAAATCTGCACCTCATCTGCATTTACAATTTGCCTCATTTGCATGCCTCCTTTGAAAGAGGAGTACAAGTGTAGACACAGCCAAGGTGAAAACAAGGAGGTACAAATTAGCCTGAGAGGAAAATTTTGAACAGGAAAACGTGCACAAGAATTGGGAAGTTGTTTTGTGTACGTTTGACTAGGAAACCCCTACCCCTAAAAAAACCTGAGAGTTCAACCGTCATTAGAGAAGGACTGTTTCATTGAAAAAAACACTGGTTACAAGGGGTAGTGAAAGCAGTACCTTATCTGCATCAGCGGCCACTGTAGATGATTCAGAGAAAGGTGGAAGGTATATGCGTAGAAAACTGATAGGAATAATTATATTTTTTTTTTCTTTTTGAAATGCAGAACATTGAGACGGGAGGCTAAGGGCATCAAGAAAAATCTGTGACAGGTACGATTAAGATTAATGAGAAGGGATTTGTTTAATGTAGCTGGAACAACAAATCCCATCATAGAGCATAGATATTCATTCATTGCTAGGTGTACTGCAATATGCTAAATTTGTCAATAATGTTATAGAAAAAGCAGAAGCGTTCAATAAACATTGTTCTATATGTGGAAAAAAGCTGGATGCTGTGCTCTACAGAGATAATGAGGTGCATGGATATTCCAACAATAACTGGGGGTGGGGGTGTTCAACAGCAACTACTAGAGTTAAAGAGTTTTATGTCTGCTGGTCTGGAAAACTTGATCAGAAGAGTTTTAAAAGAATTGACCAAGGAACTCTCCAAACCACAGATGTTGATTTTTCATAAAGAGATAGAGGGGAAGCTCAGAAAAGTGCAGAACATTTTATGTTGTGCCAATAGTTTAAAAAGGCAAGCAGGATGATCCAGGTAACCACAGAGCAGTTAGCTGGATATAGATCTTGGGAAAAATCTTGGAAATTATTAATACAGGATGCAATCAATAAAGGCTAGTAGCATAACTCATGCCAAACAACAGGGTTATAAGTTAGGAAAATAGGTCTTGTCAATGAAACTTGATCTTATTTTTGATGGCACTACAAGTTCGCTTGATAACATAGCTGGGACAAACATAAAATATTTAGATTTCTGTAAGGTGCTTGTGACTGAATAATGTACAACATTCCAGTTTCAAAAATATCACTACGTGAAGTCAGTATAAACATATGAAATGAATAGGAAAACCTGGCTACCTGTTAGAGCTCACTAAGTAGTAGTTAATGCGACATCCTGTTTAGATGGACGTGTTCCTAGTGGAATTCCGTAAGAATTTGTACCTAGACTAATATTATTCAATATTTTAATCAAATCATCTGCATGAAAACACGAACGCGTTGCTAGCAAAGTTCGCAGATGACACTGTGACAGGTGCGGTCACAGAAGACCCTTTGGGATGTTCCCCAGGGTGCTGATTAGGGTTCTTGCCCTCTAGGGCTCCCCACCACCTTGTCCTGCTGGGATAGATCCTCTGGGCTCCCCCGGCCAAGGCACAGAGTTGGATTTACCATCCCCAAGATACGCAATGCAGAGACTGATTAATCACAGTTCAGGGCAGATGCAGTTCTAAGGCACAATACCCGGGAAATCAACACCCAGAAGGGATCTAAACCCCATATAAATCTGTCTCTCTGTGTGCAAAAGATTTGCCCAGGGAGGGCTCATTAAGTATGCCCCCTTTATCAATGAAAGGGAGTTATACACAGCAGTAGCCCTCCCCAGGTAATAACAATTTACACTGGGCTTGATTATAAACAAAACAGTGGTTATTAAGCAAAACAGTAGGATTTAAGTGGTTCTAAGAAAACAGGCAGATCAAAATGAGTTACCAAATTAAAATGGAAGAAAACACACAGCTATTTCTATTCCACTAAGAAGCTAGTTACTTGGCAGCTCTTACCCGAAATAGCTGGTCTCTTATCAGGTGAAAGCTTCAACTCCGTACTTTACACTGTAAAGTTCTCTTGACAGGATATAATGTAAAGTTCTCTCTCGCCATCTGATAGGGTGTGTCGGGCGATTTCCAAGGCAGGCTGAAGACAAAAGGTCCTTAAATATTGAATCTGTTCTGGTCTGGCTATGGTCTGAAGAAGTGGGTCTGTCCCACGAAAGCTCACCTAATAAATTATTTTGCTAGTCTTTAAAGTGCTACTTGACTGCTTTTTGTTTTGATAGTATATAGACTAGCACAGCTCCCTCTCTCTTACTATGAAGACAAAAGGTGAAGGAGCCCCAGGGCCTTCTTCATATCTGTCCCCAGTGGAGGGAATTCCACTGTGCTGTTTGTGTAACAGTACACTCCAGGATGGACCCTGCACATGAATGAATCACCTGTCCCTATCCTTTCTTGGCAATCAGCCATTGCCTGCTCACTGGTCTGGACCTAGACAGCAAAGTGCTACGGCTGTGGATTAGCACCCGTTAAAGGCCCATTGTCAGTTAAGTACTCCTAGCCCCTCGCAAGCCCTTCTCACAATAGCGTAGCCACACCTCCTGCTAAGGTCTTCACAGGGACAAACATGGGGAACATTTATTAATGACCTGGATGAGGGGATGGATTGCACACTCAGCAAATTTGCAGATGACATTAAGTGAGGGTGCAGGTAGATACACTGGAGGGTAGGGACAGGGTCCAGAGTGATCTAGATAAATTGGAGGCTTGGGCCAAATGTCATCTGATGAAGTTCCACAAGGACAAGCGCAGAGTCCTGCACTTGGGACGGAAGAATCCCAAGCATTGCTACGGGCTGGAGCCTGACTGGTTAAGCAGTAGTACAACAGAAAAGGACGTGGGGATTACATTACATGAGAGCCTGGATATGAGTCAAGGGTGTGCCCTTGTAGCCAAGAAGGCTAACGGCATATTGGGGTGCATTAGAAGAAGCATTTCCCCCATATCTAGAGAAGTTTTTATTCCCCTCTACTTGGCTGTAGTGAGGCCACATCTGGAGTATTGCATCCAGTTCTGGGCCCCCCAGTATAGAAAGGATGCAGATGCATTAGAGCAGGTCCAGCAGAGGGTAACAAAAATGATCAGGAGGCTGGAGCACATGACCTATGAGGATCGGCTGAGGGATCCAGGCGTATTTAGTTTGCAGAAGAGAAGACTGAGGGGTGATTTAATAGCAGCCTTCAACTTCCTGAAGGGGAGCTCTAAAGAGGATGGAGAGAGGCTGTTTTCAGTGGTGACAGATGGCGGAACAAGGAGCAATGGTCTGAAGTTACAGACAGAGAGGTGTAGGTTGGATATTAGGAAAAACTACTTCCCCAGGAGGGTGGTGAAGCACTGGAATGCGTTGCCTAGAGAGGTGGTGGCATCTCCATCCCTAGAGGTTTTTAAATCCTGGCTTGACAAGGTCCTGGCTGGGATGACTTAGTTGGGGTTGATCCTGCTTTAGGCAGGGGGCAGAAGTCAATGACCTCCTGAGGTCCCTTCCAGCCCTACGATTCTATGATTCTATGAACCCAAACATGTAGACAATATTTGTAACTTTTACTACAAAAACGATACACAGAAGAAATCAGCTCTACAGCTCCAGTAGATTACATAATTGAAAATTACAAATTACAAGAGACATGCTGTCCCAAATATCTCTGAGTTATGCATATTTAAATTCATGACCCATTCCCCATAAAGCATGAGGGTGGTGATGGGGGGCGGCCATCACAGAAACAAAATCTGGTGAAGTTGTAACCGTTGAAAAGGACAGACCAACTCCACAAAGTGATCGGAATTGCCTGGCCAATTGGTACAAACACACAGCGTGCTTTGGAAGACCACTAAAACCAAGGTCATACAGCTAGCAACAAGATCGCACATATGGAACGGAGGGCTGTATTTTGGAAGTCAGTGGCTCAGAGAAGAACATGGGTCACTATGAACAAGAAACTGAACATGAGCTCCCAGGGTGATGCCATGGCCAACTGGGCTCACATGATCCTTGGAGATTTAAATGGGAATATCGAGTAGGAGTTGGGAGGTGATATTATTAGCATAGATGTCATTCGTCAGACCATTGCTGGGATACCGTGTCCGGTTCTGGCATCCACACTTTGAAAATGACATTGACAAACTGGAAAGGGCTCAGAAGGGAGCTACAAGTACGATTCGAGGGCTGTAATAGATTAAAGAAACTCAGTCCCCTTTTTGTCTTATGACTGAAGAGGTGGTAACTGGCCACTTCACCGTCAATGGCCCCTTACAAGATGCAAATACTGATGCCAAACAATCGGCTCCACCTTGGGTTTAGCTGTGGCATTGAGTAGTTCCCTTCACTTGAAGACAAGGTCTGTGCAAGGCAGGGATGGGGAACCTATGGCCTATGGGCAGGATGTGGCCCGTGTTTTGACTTAATCCACTCCACAGGACATGGGGCTCCCCACCCCACCATGGGCGGGTAAGCCAGGCTGGTGCTCCAGCCATACAGTGAATCGCCAGGCTTCTGCATGCCCGTGTGGTTGAAGTACCAGCACCAGCTTGTCCTGCTATGGTGGGGGAAAGCCCCAAATCTTGCAAGATGGATTAAGGCAATCTGGGGTAGCAGTTGGCCCATGGATTCTTCCTGGCATCGGGGAAGAAGTGGCTCTGCAGTCTCCATCCCCATCACTCCCATAGTCCAGGAATTGCTGCCAATGGGAGCAGTGGGGGTGGTGCCTGCAAGTGTAGGGCCAGGTGGAGTCACTTATGCCCCCTAGGGCCTGTGCCAGTTAGGTGCCACTATCCCATTCTGCCCACACCTCCCACTCCCAGCCAGCTCCTGCAAAGTGCCTCCCACACAGATGCACCACTCCCACTCCCAGGCCACTGCTGCATCCTTCTTCTTGCCAGGCCCTGCACCCCAAGCCTCAGCCTGCTCCTGCCCCCGACCCCCCCACCCTGATGCACCAGCCCCATCCCCTGGCTGCTCCTTCAGCCTACCTCCTACTCAGACCCCACATCCCCAGCCTCTCCCTGGCAGCCCCCTGCCACACATTGAAGCCTCATTTTGGCCCCATCCAGAGCCTAGGGGAGCCCCAAAATTTTACTAGCCCTGGGCCCTCAGAAAAGTTAATCCAGCCTTGCGGGGGAAGCCCAGAGCCTTGGTGGTCCTCCCTGCTCACAGTTCCTCTCCTTGTGAGACTGGAATATGAGGTGTGAAATGAGTCTCTGTCTTGTTTTTGCTGCATCTCAGTTGGGGACACATCAGTGAGCAGGTTTTAATCCTTCTCCCTTCACGGCCACATCCGTAAAGATTTTTTAACGATGTGCTTCTTACTTGTGTGTGGCCCCGGGCTGATTTTGCTGCAGGTCAGTGGCCCGTAACCCCAAAAAGCTTCCCCACCCCTGCATGAGACCATGCCCACTCCAGCGAGCTTACAGCAGCTCTGCCGTACCCATAAAATTGCCCCCGTCGCTCCTGTAGCTGGTCTGTGCTGACAGGAGAGAGCTCTCTGGTCGATATAAGGAAACCACCCGCAAGGAGCAGCAGTAGCCATGCCGGTGAGAGAAGCTGTCCTGCCAAGACGGTGCCGTCCACTCTGGCTCTTCTGTGAGCGACAAGAAATCCTGTGGCACCTTATAGACTAACAGATATTTTGGAGCATGAGCTTTCGTGGGCAAAGACCCGCTTCGTCATTGCCCACGAAAGCTCGTGCTCCAAAATATCTGTTAGTCTATAAGGTGCCACAGGACTTCTTGTTGTCTTCGACGATACAGACTAACACGGCAACCTCTCTGATACTCTTCTGTGAGTGTGGCTTATGTCGTGCGGAAGGTGCGGCTGTCATGCTCTGAGCAGGCCCTGTAAGGTCCACGCCCTGTAAGGTCCTCCAGCTTTCGAGGCCCCGAGCCATAATAAAAATTAAAAAGGCGACACACGAAAACGAAATAAGGCACCCAACAAGAGTGAGACATAATTTCAAGATGTCTTTAACAAATGCTTTCCTAGCCTCTTTCTGTGCAAATGCACTAATTAGCAAGGGGAAAAGTCTAACTTGGAGGCCTCCTCCGAGCTTGAGGCCAAGGCCAAATGGCCTTTGGTCGCCTTCTTATTGGCCCTATCCTTGAGCCAGAGACGTTGCATCAACAAAAGTGGTAGTGTAGACGAGCCCACAGAAGCTCAACCACTGAGGCCTGGTCTGCACTCAAAAATTAGGTGGACCCAGTAGCATCCCTCAAGTGTGTGAAACATCCACAGCCCTGAGTGAAGTAGTTAAGCCAGCCTAGCCCCTGGTGTAGACAGCACTAGGTCAGTTGAAGAACTTTTACACCAAACTAGCTACTGTCTCACCAGGAGGCGGATGAGAGATCCCTACCTGGTGGCACAGGTACCATCCACACCAAGGCCCCGCAGTTTCTCCAAAAGAGAGTTGAGGGGTGACATAACTACTCCCTATAAGTACTCCTGGGGGTGGAGATTTCTGGTAGCATAGAGCCTTTCAGTCTAGCAGACAAGAGCGACACAAAATCCAAGGGCTGCACGTTTAAGCTAGACAGTTTCGGACTAGAAATAATGAGGAAAATTTAAGGGGAGGCCTGGTCTATGCCAGGAAAGTAAGCCAGCATAACGATGCTACAGTGCAAAATCCACACCACTGAGCTGTACGGTGAGACTGACCTAATCCCTGGGGCAGACATGGTTTGGTCAAGGGAGACCTTCTCCGTGGACCTATCTACAGCTTCCCAGGGAGGAAGGTTGCCCGTGCTGGTTGGAGAAGGCTGTGTCTGCACCAACCACTGTAGAGCTTTACCCATCAACAAGACCAGACACTGATTAACCATTGGAACAACTTTCCTTTTGCTAGAATCATGTACATCGGTGATTCTCAACCAGGGATATGCGTTCCCCCAGGGGTATGCTGTGATCTTCCAGGGGGTACATCACCTCATCTTGATAGTTGCCTGGATTTACAGCAGGCTGCATAAATATACTAAATACAATGAACTTAAAATTCACAAGCCAATGGACTTCTTTACACTGCTCTGTATTCTATACACTGAACCGAAAGTATAAGGTTTACATTCCAGGGTTTTGTTTTTTTTTAAATAATGGTATAGTAAAATGATAAAGCCAGCAGTTTTTCAGGCGTCCTGTGGTATGACACTTCTGTATTTTTGCCTGGTTTTGTAAGCAAGTCATATTTAAGTACGGTGAACCACCAGGGGGCGGGTGGAATGCCAGGTAAATCAGTCTCTTGAGAGGGGCACAGCTGTCTGGAAAGGTACAGAGACATGGCTCTACCTCACAATCCAACCTCTCTTTTTATGAGATATTCTCTGGCTCAACCCTAAGCTATAGGGAAGGATGACTGAGGTTCTCGGGCTCTTTGGCAGGAGGCCCCATTGGAGGAAGATTGTGGTCCTTTCTGGCTTTAGAGTTGATAAGAAAACAGGGTTGGATATTTTGGCTCCAAAGAGGCTAACAGGAATTCCTCCATTGATTTTGTCTCTAGTTTCTGAATGTTCTGATAGTTTTGCCCCTTTTTAAAGAATGTATGTGGGGAAAAGGGGCTGAAGGGAGGGGGGAGTTTGAGGAAGCTGCGGAGAGATGGGGACCCTTCAGTGACCCTATAACTTTTCTCCCATCCCCCTTACACAGAGCCAGTGTTCCCTGTTAACTGAGTGCTTGTGTGGCCACCCCAGAGAGATTCAGGTGCTGCTCAGCTGAGAGCAGAGTGCTGGCCGCCACCCACAGCTGGTAGCATGTACTTCTATTGGAGGTGCACATCCCAGCATGCTCGGTGCACATAACAACATTTATTCTGCATATGCATGGGGAAAAATTAGAGGGAAGCCTGCACAGCGCCTCCATCTTCCAGCCTTTTCAGGTGTCAGGGTGTCTCCAGCTGCCTGAGACCAGCCAGTTCCATGCATTCCTGGGCTGACTGCCCTTCTTAACTCCAAATCCAGGTCAATGTTAGCTGTGTCTAAAATAACTAACAATGTGGGCTGCTGCTGCCAGGGGAGATTAGGAGCAGCTGTATTTTTCTTTTAGGCAGCAATTTTATTAAGGAGGGAAATGGGAGTGAATTTTGCAATAAAGAAATATGGGAAACTTTGTCTGAACCAAACCTCTCTATTCATTCAGCCTGTTCTTTATCCCACTCAGATATAAAACCAAGTCTGAGGCTAGTTGCTTCCTACAGGTTAAAGAAGGGGAGGGATCGTTACAGTCATAAACTCCTAAATTGCATCTGCAGTGTTCCTCATTAAGGTATGTATGCCTAAAAGCCTCTGTGTTTTTCTAGCATCTCAAGAGTGACACACTCCCCCCCGCCCCCCGACCCCGATATCACCAGCAGGAGGAAAGTGAAATAAAGGAGAAATATTTTCCTCCTTTTATGTTTGTTTCCTTGTTTATTTATTTAATTTCTCGGCTGTTCATGTTATTTAGTAACAGGATTTTTTTTTTCCTGAGGCGATTAGACTGTCCAAAACTAAGAGCAAACGAACCCCAGGAACGTCTTTCTTCCCCTCAGATCTGTTTGGCTGCTGATTAGTTTGAAAGGGGAGACGCGCTGAGCCTTTATTAAGTTACCGACTTGGAGCACTTACTTTTTATATTTCCACGTTGCAAGATGGGTGCAGACAAAAATCAACCGATCATTGCATTGTAATGACTCCAGAGATGGCGTGCTTAAAGCTCATGTCCTCCGGTTTAGCGTAGAAACGATGGGACAGATCCTCAGATATGGAAACTAACGTGGCTCCGTTGACACATGCGTGAGAAGTTTTCGGAAACTTTTGAATACAGCTGTTGATCTCTCCCTCCCTCCCCCGCCATATATACAGGATTGCTTTTTAAAAAGTAAAAATCACCTCATATTGTTCTGGTAAGGGATCGTGCGCTCCGGCCAGAGATGGGATAACTGCTACCAACCAAAGGGGTGGGGAGAATTGACCGCTAAGGAAAGTTGGTCTTACTCGCTGTAAATTCAAGTCCCACTTGTTACCATGCAGAATTAGTAGTTTGAAAAGAGTCTCGTGACATTCCACAGCAATTTATGTTGAACCGAGGCAAATATTATTATTATTGTTGTTATTATTACTATTATTATTTAAAAATAAAAGTCCCTGAACAAAGAGCTAGAAAGTGACCGCGGCTTTGGAATGATGAGGTGTTTGTCCGGAAGGCAAAAAGAATGTCGATATGGTTTGAGATTATTTAATGAGGGCTTTTTCGGCATAATTAAAAGGTGAAAAGAATTATGTGCGGTTAGGAGAAAGCTTGCAAGGAAGTCAAAGTCTGGGATATAAAGGTTCTCTGAGGTCTTTCTACATCTCTCTTTTCTACCAACAAATCCTCTGCAATTTTATAGCTGTGAGGAAGCAACCCAATGATCGGCTGAAGTTAGATTTGTGATGTTTGTGGATTTTCAAGTTACTATCCTGCTAGAAGAACTCCTGATTAGCCATAATGAGTGGACGCCGAATGTTCAAATGGCAGCCAAAATGGACTGGGGAAAAGGAGAAGAAAGAGGAGACCACAGAAACAATGCAACAGAGAAAAAGCACATGAGAAAAGAAAGCGAAAAATAAATCGTATGCAACCATCCCGCCTCTATCACCTCCTGCTTTGGAAAAAAACATACAACCAAGTTGTTATTAAATTCAGAAAAAATGTTGACAGTCGATTCTGTTTCCGCTGTCTTGGCTATACTTTTATTGAGGGGAAAATATTAGTTTTTAATTAATTTTATGGCTGGAGTTGTTAGAACTGCAACAATAATAATAATCATCATCATTTGAAGGCAAAAGCGACCTTAAAATAAAGAATAGAAATAACTACTTTAAGCGGGGAACTTCTGCTTCTGCAATGGGGGAAGCATATTATTAAATTGTCTGTCCGGATTCTCTCTGAAATGCCTCAATTCTGATATTGCCTTATAATCCAATGAGTGTTTATTTTGTGCTCCTGAATTATTAACGCCAGGTTTTTATTATAAGAAGGGTTAGCTGGGTTATTTCTGTGATTTTCTCCCCCACTACGTTTATTAAGTTTCGATTGATTTCAGACACATCCTTCCGCCCCCCACAAAAGGAGAATTTCACACTCCATACTCCTTAATTTCTGCAGGAAAATGTTACTTGCATTTGGCACACAGGATAAATTATTCACTTGGCAAAGAAAGCAGATATGAAAGGTCTCCAGAAGGGAACAGTCGGGTTGCCTTTGAATCTATTGTAATAACTCAAAACGTGCTCCCCCCCCCCCCACCCGCACTCACTAAATAAAGTTACTTCTCCAAGACACAGCAGTTTACAGAGTGAGGAAAATACTAGCGGTGGACCAGACCTGTCCCCTCACCTTTCCAGCCTGTGTAAACTCCCTCCCTGCCTGGCTTTCTTCGGTTGGCTTGTAAATTTCATCAAATGACCTAGTCGATTTCAGAGGAAATTTACCGGGGCGGCTCGCTCCATCGTTTTTAAAGGGAGCGTCTGGCCCTTAAACTGTTCGCTCTGTTCTGAGTCGACTTAAACCTCTGCAGAAAGGGGGAAAAAAACCTCAGCAAGAGATGCGTCCCTTCCTAAGCCGGGTCTCCGCGTCCTGGCTCTGCGCTGGTTAGGTGGCGGGCGCTGGTTATTATTGAAGGTATTGGATGCGAGTCAACAAGCAGTTTCTAAGCTGGGGAGATCAAGAAAGTTATCCAACTTGGAAAGGACATTAAACCCGAGTCAGAAGCACGGATGTGTCTGTCTCCCCTCGGAGGCGAAAGCGGACTGCTGGGAGAACGGCCCTCTGAAGGCTTTAAGGATAAAGAAAGCCAGTTACAATCCCAGCCTGGGGCTGTGACTTAATTTTCAGACCCGGCCAGCACCGTGCTAACCAACAACCTACCTAACCCGACCTGGGCGCTTTGCCTCCCTGGAGAGGAGGCAAGTGAGCGCCGCTTTTGGAGGATGGTTTTAAGGGCCAGAGGACAGTGTTCAAAGCCGATTTTTAAAGCTCAGTGGTTTGAGCATTAGCCTGTTAAACCCCACGTTGTGAGCTCAATCCTTGAGAAGGCCATTTAGGGATTGGGGCAAGTAGCCATTAGGGCTGGTGCTTGAGTCCTGCCAAGAGGACAGAGAACTGCACTAGATGACCTCTCAAGGTCCCTTACTGTTCTAGGAGACGTGGATCTCCAATCATATCCAAACGAACAAGCCAAACCTTGGATCTTTCAGCTTCCCTGGGGGCTATGTCTCCACAGCAGCGTTATTCTGAAATAAACTCTCCTAGATGGCTGCATTTACACTAGCAAGTTTTTTCAGAAAAGCCAGGCCTTTTTCAAAAAAAAAAACCTCAGGGGGTGTCTACACACAAAATGCTCTCTTTCCATCCGACATGAAAGGAATGAGGCGGATATCCAGCAGCCCTCTTCCTCTCCCAGGTGAGGAAAAGCACCTTTTTCAGAAAGATTCTTTCAAAAAAGAAATAATGTGTGTAGACACTCTGCCCACCCTCTTGGGAAAGAGCAGTCCTCATGGCCTGGATTTTTAGATCCCTGGGCCATTCTTTCAAAAGAGACAGGGCTGTGTGGACGCTCTCTGTGGGAAGAGCAGATCCATCTTTCAATCCGCTTCTTTATGGGTGGACAGGATGTTTTGCAAAGTATCAGAGAGGTAGGTGAGTTAGTCTGTATCTTCAAAACCAACAAGAAGTCCCCTGGCACCTTATAAACCTACAGATATTTTGGGGCATCAGCTTTCTTGGGCAAAGGCCTGGCCGTGGATCCGACCAAGCAGGTCTTTGGCCACAAAAGCTGATGCTCCAAAATATTTGTTAGTCTATAAGGTGCCACAGGACTTCTTGATGTTTTGACGGAATTCTTTTCAGAAGATCTCTTCCGAAGAACTTCTTCCGAAGAATCGCTGTAGTGTATATATGAGAGAGGTCGCTGTGTTAGTCTGTAGGTTGGAGAACAACAAAATGTCTTTGCCGGTGGGTCTTTGCCCACGAAAGCTTATGCTCCAACATGTCTGTTAATCTAAGACCTTTCGTAGTGTAGAGGTAGCTAAAGAGATTTTCCTGGAATAGCTTATTTTGAAACACCGCAGCTACACACAAAAATGCATATTGAAATAGCACTCTGCTAGTCTGAAATAGAGGCTATGTCTACACTAGCCCACTAGGGGTTATGTCTACACTAGCCAGCGAGTCCTTTTCAAACTTCGAAATCCCCTTATCACCAGATAGGAATAAGGAGATTTCAAAGTTCCTGAGGTCCTTTCCCAAAGGACCCCCATCTGGATGAGCTGCGTGGCAGCGAAAAATAGCAATTTCGAAGAGCTGTGTCCGGAGGCATGCTAATGAGGTGCTGAATATGCATTTCAGCATCTCATTAGTAATCTCTGACATGGCCATTTGGGATAGTGTAGACACAGCCTGAGAGTCTGGACACAATAGAGCCTATTTCAAATCACAGCCTTTGGGCAGTCTAAGGTCTATTTCAAAATAGCCCCTATTTCCTGGCCACGTCTGCACTAGTCCCCTCCTTTTGGAAGGGGCAAGGTATAATGAGCGAGTTGGGAAGATGTTAATGAGGCGCTGTTATGAATATGCAGAGCCTCATTAGCATAATCGCGCACCACCCGTTTTGGCGGGCTTTCGAAAGGACTTCACAGACTTAAGCCCCTTCTTCCTATTTGGTTTTGGGAAGAAGGGGCTTTCACAGTCCGGGGAGTCCTTTCCAAAAGCCCCCGGCGACACAGGTGACGGGTGATTCAAAAGCAGCTCTTTCCAACTGCGTGCAGCTACTATAATGCTAATGAGGCACTGCATATTCATGGCAGTGCCTCATTAGCATCCTCCCAACTCCCTCATTCCCATGCCCCTTCCGAAAGGAGGGGGGCTAGTGTAGACGTAGCCAGAATGAGGTTTACCAAATGCGACATAAGCCATCTGCTCTTTTGAGATTATTTCAAAATAGCAGTTGTGTGCTCACAAGGTTATTTTGGGATAGCAGCCCTTATTCCGAAATAACTGTGCTGTGTGGACACACCCGCGGGGGTGTTCCCATAACAGGACCCCGAAAGTTACCACACTCCCTTTAACAGAGCCTGGCAGGTTGGGTGACAACAGACAAACAACAAACGACAAATACTTGCAAGGAGCCTTGCCAATGAAATCACACTAGACTCTGCCCAGGGACCCCTGATGGCTGAGATGGAAGAAGAGGTGCAAACGCTTCCCCAGGGTCGAATGTTGCCAGCGAATCCCTGAGCAACGGGAAGGGCTCACATCCCCACCAGGGCAGGGGGGGGACCCACAGAGATGCCCGAAGACGCCTGTGAAATCTCCCCCTCTCTGTCTCGAACAACCACTAGAGAAAGGGAAAAACCAAGCCAAGATGGCTCTGCAGCTCGTTCGGTGTCTCCAGGGCCTGGCTGCAGCCTGGACTCCCGCAGCAGGAAGGACCTCGGCTTGGAAGCAGATGAAAAGCCAGAAAGACCTCCCGCAGAGGGCCAGCCGGCCGTGCAAAGAAATGCACCAAGCAGAGGGGTTTTACTCTGCAGAAGTAAGCGCGCGGGGGAGGGGTAGCCCAGTGGTTTGCTCGCTTGCTAAGCCTAAGGTTGAGAGCTCAGTCTTGGAGGAGGCCATTTGGGAAGCTGGGCTGAGTAGACCTTAAAAATGGGGATGGTGCTTGGTGCCCCCAAGAGGGGAGGTGAATCGATGACCTTCCCCTGGTCCCTTCCAGGGCGGTGAGTGCTTGGACTCCTAGAGCTAGAGGAGCCCTCAGAGGGAGGTTGAGTCCTGGCCTTAGTTGGCTGGGATGGTCTGAGACTTTAAAAGGAGGGGGTGGAGAAGCTGGTACTGGAGGCTGGGTGAGGGGGGATCCTTCACCTCTTTAATCGCTTCACAGCCTGGGCTAGTCAAGGTGCCCAGGACATGAAGGTCTTGGCTGGGATGACTTAGTTGGGGTTGATCCTGCGTGAAACGGGGCTGGACTAGATGACCTGCCGAGGTCCCTGTGAGTCTGTGACTGTCCCATCTGCAGCTGGCCGGCGGAAGTGTGCGCGTGGTCCTGGGCAGGCTCTGGTGCCCATCGCCCGGAGGGGGCCAGGGTCACAGACCCTCCCGCGCGGGATATTAGCCGCAGGGGGCTGACACCATGTTTCCAGTGCGGGGCGCTGAGCGCCACTGGCCCTGGCACCGTAACCCTTGCAGATAATGGGAACCCCCTCCCAGCCAGAGGCTGCCCCGCCTGAGTAGCGTCCTGGGCTTATAAGCAGAGCCGAGGGCAGAGAGCGGTAAACAAAACGCACCCGAGGCCGTTGCACTATCTGTGGAGTGAAATGGAGGGGAGGGGATTTTCTCCCCCACCTGGGTAAGACCTCTCCGCCGACCTGAAGGCCAGCGCGCTTCCAAGCGCCACAGGGCAGTTTCTAAGAGGAACCCTCTTGGTCCGCCCTGCCGCGAAAGAAAACGAAAGGTCAAAATCCTCCCCCCCCCCGCTTGTTTGCAGTTTGTCCTTCGCAGAGCGGCGTGGGAAACAGCTGACCCGAGAGACTCAGCTTCTCCAAAAGACTCCGGGCAGCAGAAGGAAGGCAGCGAACCAGCCGCGGGGCGCATACCTGGAGCGAGGGACGCCCGCCACAGCAAGGATCCGCAGCTCGGTAAAGCTCCGCCTCGCCAAAGAAACTGACCTGAAAAGAACCTGAAACTGACATGAGGGTCGGCGGGGAAACGCAAACGGGTCTAGCCTTTAAGAGCCCCGCAGCGCAAAACGCGCCAGGCGAAAGCGGCTTTCCTGGAACGCTTGCAAAAGCCGAGAGCTACCGACTGCTCTATCGACAAAGGAAACTCGCTTTCTGATAGGGAGAGGCCGCTTTTGGCCTGGCTAAGTTCCAGCCACATCTGCCTTCTGGATGTTGGGCGTGTACGCGTCTGCTCTTAGCGGAACTTAGGTCCAGAGTTAACTGCGAAATAAGCAAACCCGACACCAGCGGTTGCCTATGGGGGCTAAACTTTCCTTTAGAAAGCTCCAATGCGGGGGATTTTCGAGGCACTTCGCTACCCCGGACGACTGAGATGTGCGTCTCTTACCGTCCTCTTCCTGCACCCCAGGAGTTGTTTTCAACTTTAAAATACCGAGGGCGGATCTGCGAAAACCAGAGCAGGGGGACTGGCACGCTGTGTTTTCACATTAAAATAGTCTGCTTCTAGGCATTTGTGGCCATGCCTCCTCTTGGAAATGGAACAAAAGACCGATATAAAGTTAATTCTAATTTGCAAATAGTTTGGTAAATTTGTCCTTCGACTTAACCTGTTTATTAGAATAATATATGTAATTATAATTCCTATTTGCTGGCGTGGCACCTTCGAGCCTTTAAAATACATCTCGTTGGACAATAAACTGATTTCGTTTCAACCAGCAATTAGGATTTTTAGTGATTATCCCCCGTGCTAATCTTTTAACCGTTGGGGTTAATGAACGACATATATTTTGGTTTCTGAACCGTAAGATCAAATTTCTTCTACGAAGGATCGCAGAGGAAGGCCGTGTGGATTGTACTCAGTTTCGTAAAACAATGTACATGGGCAGGAACCTTAAGAAAGGAATTAAGATTTTGCAACAAATGTCACACCATCTTCATCTGCAAAATAATTAGACAGGCAGATAAAGGGGGTGGGTGGGGATGAACAGATAGATAGATGCATTTCCCTGCTTCTACGTGTCAGGAGTTATGGAAGAATTATTAGCATAGCTTGAAAAGCAGGGTATTTTGAGTCTGAAAAGCAGGCTATTCGCAAACGAAAAGCCCAAAATAAGAAGAGGAAAATATGAATTCTGGAACCTTTAAAAAACAAGAAAAACCAAAACCAAACCAAACCCCAACCCAAAGGCGTATCTTGCGTTCTAATGAATACAACAATCTTTTCTAGTCTCAATACGATGGTGTCCTGCTTCCTTGCTGAGTTTGTGGGAGTGTTTCTTGACTATCCAGCAGTTTTTTCTCCTACCCGAAGCTCTTACAAACTTTTCCGGCGATTGAGTTCTTCAAAACCCCGTTGCAGCGAGCTCCCCCGTTGTGTGCCTTGAACAAAGGGGAGACTTATCGACCGTTTAGCGCTCATCAGGAATAAATAGGTATTTGTATCTTCAACATCAGACCCGGAGAAAAGTTCTTAGCGCAAGCTGGGGCGCTGGCCTCCCTCCCCAACCAAAGTTGGTCCAATTAAAGATATTACCTCACCCCCCCACCCCCAGTCTCCGTTTCAGGACAGTAACTCAAGCGGCTGCTAGTACACAGAGAACTTTTACCCACCCACCCCCAACAAAAAAGCAAAGCAAAACAAAAACAAGAACAGAAATACAGCCAGTCCATGCCCGGGTTGCCCCCGGGAATCTTTTCAGCCCAAACTCCGCGTACCCCTGTGCATTTGCCCATTTTCGAGACCCCCCACCCCTTCTTTTGCTTTGAATCCCCCCGACTCGGGGCTCTTTTTGAACATTGGATTTTCCAGCTTGGTTGGCCTCCCTTACGCCCCTAGCTATGAGCCGCCTCCACGCCCTGGATGTGGGGGTTCCCCCCCGCCATTGCAGAAGGTTGTAGTTGCATATTTGATCTCGAAGCCCCAAACCCAGTTTTGCATTGTTTCTTTTATGTCCCCCAAACTATGGCCCCCCTCCAAGGCCCCCTCTAATCTAAACGCGGCAGGGGAGGGGCTTCTCCTCCACGTGTAACAGCAGCACAAAAATGTGTGTGTCACTATTTCGGGGTGTTCGCATTGCCCCCCCCGCGCCCCAATCTAGAGAGTTGCCCGACCCCGCCGGCTCTGACAAAAGGTAGGACAACGCGGGTCAAGGCTCTGCAGGGAGATAACAAAAAACGGGGCCCCTCTGGAGGGCGAATGGGCAGAGAAGAAATGGGGCTGGTGACGCTGGTCAGCTGACCCAGCCCGAGGCTTGGGCGTGTTTTGGCTGGGTACCCCCAGCAGACTAAACATGTTTGGGTCCCTAAACTAGGCAGAGATAACTGGCCAGGTCAGCTATGCCCAGAGAGAAGGTGTCGTTTGTACGCAGTCACTTTGGTGATCAACACTTGAATGATTGATGCCTCCTGCTTTAATTATATTCTTGTGACAGGTGGCATTTGGCGGGCCTAAACTTAGCAGAGGTCAGCCAAGACTACATGTCCCTTGATTAAACCTCGAATGCAGCAGACTTCTCGGGGGGCCGGGGGGGGGGTGGCATCTCCCGGGGATCGGAGAAGTAGCTGCCTCGAGTGAATCCCCGAAGGAATTTATAAAGGAGCTAAATGGCGAGAGGGGGGCAAAATAAACTCTCGCGCCCCTTCAAAAATAGAGTCATCCTTGTCAACCTTGATAAATAACCTTGGTCAGCTCTTGGGGAGCAGAACGGCCTCTTTCCTGCCCCTTCTCTCTGGGGACGCGGGAAAAAGCAACGCAAAATCCCCTATGGGTGGTTCTGTCTCCCAGCCTGTGTACTGGGGAGCCCTTTGCCTTGGGACTGTTTAGATCCGGCAGTTTGACATTCTCCTAGCGCCGCGTAAGCCTCCCCTTCAGTTCCAGTACCAGCGAAACGTTGCCTCGGCCAGGCTGAGATGCTGGCCGCGGGGCGGCCTCCTGAGATCTGTTTGCACGCTGAGAAATAGCCCCTACAACGGAGGAAACTCTGGTGTAACAGCCGAAGGGGGCACCTGCACCTCTCTTTCCAGCTTCAACCACAAGGGGAGGGGCTGGGTCGACTTCCCACCGCAACTGTCCCCCAGGCTCGCGAGGGATTTTAATTAAACTCTTCCCCATCTTCAAATGAGCAAACTCAGTATGGCCAAGGAGGAACAGAAGGGGAGATTTCTCCAGGCTGGATGGTTTTCCCCCAAACCAATTTGCATCACAAGTTGGCCGGCAAGAGGTCAACTTAGGGAACACGAATGGTGGTTGGCCATCCTTGGGCTTCTGACGGTCTCCAGTGGTGCTCCTCTTAAAGCAGGAATGATTCCCGTTCCTGCTATTCCCTTGCTGGACGGACCCCTTTGTCCCCTAGGAAGCAGAGTTTTTTGCCCCCTGGACACACCTATGAGATGGACCCCACACCTGCCTGGTCCCTAGCTGTGAGCTTCCCAGTCTGAGGGAGTAGGGGAAGACAGAGGAGGGGGGATGTTATTTTCTTTCTGTAGTGACACCACAGATGACAATATTTCTATTTCCATCTCACCCTGGGAAGGCCTCCCAGGCCAGCTGCAGTCTGATTAGATCAGTCCCTCTGGGGAAGTTACATAACAAGAGATAGAAGGATGGCTACACTGGGTCAAACCACTGGTCCACCTCACCCAGTGCCCTGCGGATGCCAGATGGACAATGAAAAGACCAGGGCAATAAAGAAGTGATCCATCCCCTGTAGCCCAGTTCCAGCCTGTGGCAATCACAGGCTCAGCTATCTAAGCGGATAGCCCTTGATAGACCATGCCTTCAGGAGCTCAGCCAATTCTTTTTTTGAGCCCAGTTATAATTTGGGCCTTCACAACTTCCCCTGGCAGGGCTTACTCCTCCCTGACTGGGCCTTGCCAGCAGAAGTACTTGCTTTCATTTGTTTTAAACCTGCTGCCTGTTCACTTCACCAGGTGTTGATTCCTGAGCGATGGGAGGGGATAAATATCACCGCCCCACTCATTTTCTTCACACCATTCCTGATTGAAGAGACCTCTATTGTAACCTTCACCACCACACTGAGTCATCTCTCTCCAGGGTGAATAGGCCCAGTCCTTTTAATCTCTCCTGCTGCAGGAGTTGTTCCATCTCCCTAACATTTTAGGTTGCCTTCCCCAAGGCTAATGTATCCTTTTGAGAAGGGGCAGCTATGACTGGATGCAGTGGCCAAGGTAGGGGCCTACCGTGGATTTATGTAGCACTATTATGATATCTACTCTCTTACTACCTATATTCCTTTCCTAAGCGGCCGCAGCGTTCTGCTGGCTTTTGCCTCTGCTGCTGTACGTTGAAAAAGTATTTCCAGCGAATTCCCCACAAGAACTCCAAGGTCTCATTCTTGAGTGGTGACCGCCAACTTAGCCCTCATCAGTTTGCATGTCTTGCTGGGCTAAGGTTTGCCATGGGCATTACCTTGCATTTATCAGCACTGAATTTCATCCCCTATTTTACTGCCCCAACTTTGTGTAGTTCTGCGCAGTCTGCTTTGGATTTTACTACCTGGAGGAGTTTTGCATCATCTGCAGACTTTGGCACCTCAGAGTTTGTGCCTCTTTCTAGATAGCTTAGGACACCTGAGTTCTCATGGAGCCTCTCCTGATGGATGGCCTGGGATAGGCAAGTCTGTCCCCTTAATTCTTATGCAAAATTGTGCCTTCACAGCATGCTTTGAGATCCACAGAGGAGAAGAGGCTACATAGACACAAAATCTATAACTACTATGATCCTTCACTTGTATAACACTTCTCCAAGGCACAGTCCCTCTGCTTTAAGGTACTTCTTGTTTGCAAACTTCTCCACAGTGACTTTGCTTTGTTCTTACACCACCCCCCTGGAGTTCCATGGGGTAGGCCCAAAGTTTTAACTCTGACTTCCCCGGGCGCAGGAGGTCCTGTGTGTGTACCGGTGTCATGAGATATGGCCAGGAAATTAGAATGGCTAGGGGAAGGGAAGGGGTGGGGTAATCTCTAACTAGCAAACTGAAAAGAAGGAGCTCCCGGGCTTGTTTTCTTTGCAGACTATGGAGAGGGTTTGGGGGCGATTTGTGGGGAATGCCTCAAAGTGTTTAAAAACTAAGTTGAACTCCCTGGGGAGGGAAGGAACAAGAGAATGTGCCAAGCAGGCGGGATCCCATCCTGAGCTCCTGACCCAAGCAAAATCCCCGTGGGGAAGAGCTGGGTTTGGATTTCTGAGCCAGGCAGCGCCAGGACCTGTGCAGGGAAGTCACAGGGCGTCCCGGGGTCGGGTGCAGTTCAGACCAGGCTCCACTCACCCCTCCTCCAGCTGGGCTCTCCTCCTGCAAACCCCCACCCCCACCCCAGGGCTAGACAGCACCACGAGCTCCAAGCGGGCTGGCTTGCCCGGGCTGCCGATGGGAAAGCCGGGTCCGGCAGAACGTCACCACCCTTCTCGGCTGCAGGACATCCGCAGCTCACCCCCGCAAAAAGTCACACTCTGGGCCTGGCCTTTGTTTCCCAGCAGGGGCGGCCGGGCAGGCGTGCCAGCCCTGAACCCACGTGGCGCGGAACCCTCAGAGGCAAGCCCCGTGGGGGTGGCGGGGGGCGGTATCACAGCCAGGCGGCGGCGAATCCACAGAGATCTCAGCGGAGGCGCTACCCAAGGTGGTGGCTCGACATAAATCCGGACCGGTCGTTATTTCAGCTGGGTTCCAAAAATACGGCCCTGGCACGTGAAAATATACCCAGGGCCCACGAGAGACAGGGGAAAACCCCACGGGACACGGGCAGGGACAGGGTCTATTACAGCCCTCTCGGTTGGCCTCCATGACCTCCCTTCCCGTCCCCGTGTTCCAGGGCCGCGTGGGTAGATGCACGCGAAGGAGAAGGCCCACGCGTGGGTAGATGCGCGCGAAGGAGAAGGCCCAGCCCAGCGTGGCTCAGCCGTCCCGGGAAAAAGCGCAGAGTTTCGGGGCTCCTGTTTTTAGCAACCACGTGTAAAGCCCTACGGGGGGCCTGCCGGTTGGATCCCCCCCCAGGCAGCGGCGTTCTCCACCGGCTCGGGCCCGGCCATGAAATGTCACGTTGGGACGCGCTGCCGGGGACCTCCCCGCTTAGAAGCGTTTCCGCAGCCCCGCGAGTTCGAATCCGGGCTCTTCTCGCCTCGCCGCGTTGGATATGATGAATAACCCCCATCTAGGCCTTTAAAATAGGTCACTGCATAAAGAGACTCCCAGGGAGCCATAAAGAAATGGGGGGCGGCCGCTGGAAGAGGAGAAACCATTTGCCTCTTTTGTGTTTGCTGGGCGCCTCGCCTGGCAACGGGACCCCGCCGCGCTGCGTCCCGGGGCGGGGCACCCGCCGGGGCAACGGGGAGCTGGGTCTGATGCCCAGCCGCGGGGACGCCAGGGCCGTGGAGGCGGTCAGGGTCCATCCGCCCAGGAGCCGGTGACTGCCTCGCCTTCCAGGGCCCTGGCTTTTCTCGGGCCCCTCACTTTTCTAGGAGCCGATCTAGAGTGGGTTCGGGGTTCCGTGCGCACGGAGGCCGCAGCCACCAGGGCGCGTCCCTTCGGGGCGGGCGGCCCGGCGCGGAGTATCGGATCGTAGTTTCAGGGACAGAATATAAATAAAAATAAGAGGGGGGGGGCGGGGGGATGCCATGGGTGGGGGGGGCCATGGCAGCGGTCGGTTTCCTCTGGCTGCGGGGCTGGGATTGCAGCCCGAGAACTAAGACCCGCTTCTAAAAATCACTGGCAACCGTTGGAGAGGGTCCTCGGCCGGCATAAAACGCTACAGCAAATGGCCGGTAAACGCAACGGATTAACCCCGCCGACCCACCCGCTCTCTTCCACCCGTCCCCGGAACGCGCCCGTTTCTGTAGGACCGCGGCCCCGATGTTTACAAACAAAGGGCCTCGGAAAGGCTCCATGATAAGGGCAAGCTCTCGCCTCCCCCTTTTTCTCTTCCTAGACCGCGATCAGCCAGATCGATTATTGGTTTTCAGATGGAACAGGGCGGGGGATTTTTTTTTTGTTTTTCTTTTTGGCGCGTCTGCGTTACAGGGAGAAGCAGTCGGTCGGGCCCAGGAAGAAAAATCGAGCATTAATTGCGGTTAATAATAAAACATTTGTAATGGGTTAATTTGCTTTCTCGAGCAAAGTAATAATAATGACAAACCCGAGGCAACCGAAAGCGATTTCTCTTCCTCTTTGATTTATAAGCCGGGGGGGACAAAGCCATATTGAAACCTACCAGGGCCAGTTGGCTCCCTGCAGACCTTTCTGGCAGCTAACTAGCCCCCTGCACTCGGGAAGCTCTTAGAAGAAGGCAAATAAACCTCGAGGACCACCCCCCCCCCCGCCCCGGGCGTGGGACACGGCCCCACGGCCTGCCGACAATTCCGGGAGGCTTCCGAGTAAAGCGACGGAGAAACGAAACCGGGAGCCACATCTCAGCAGCATCGGGGGGTTTTAAAGCGGCTGAAATATGCCCTGGCGCTGCTTGGTGGCCCTTTGCGCTTGAATTATAGCAGAAAAGGGTTCAGCTCGGGCTGCGGGTCGCTGGCTCCCCCGTCCTCCAGGTATTACAGGAAATGATATATCCCCCCGAAAGCTTCGCACCGGCGCAGCGCACCGACCCCCCGCTGGCAGGACTCCGGGACGCCAGGGAGAATACGGGCCCCAATTAAGCCACAAAATCTATTGGAAGGCAGGAGCCCGCCTGGAGATCCCCCGTCTTTCATTTTGTCCTGCCCCTTCCTGGGGAGCGCGGCCGCTCGCCATGTTGCGGGTCGGAGGGACAAACACACCCACACGTAAACACCGGTCAATGCTCCCGGCCAGATTCATCCCCCTCCCCCCGGAAAAACAAACAAACAAACTTCCCACGCTCTTACAAAAGCGCCAGCGACGCGGAAGGGTCCCCGCGCCCTCCCCAGCCTCCGCCGCGCGCCCAAGCCAGCGCCTTTCTGCCAAGGGCGCCCAGCCCCTGGGCAGCGGGATACGAACAGAAAAAGCGCGTTCAAAGCTTCGAGATGAATCGGCTCCCTTACCTGGTCCCAGGGTCTCCCCTTCGTCCCCCTGGTTACAAACCAAGTGGCTCGGGGCGGGGTTGGTTTTTTTTTTGTTGTTGTTTTTGTTTTTGTTTTTAAATAAAAAGAAACCAGGCTAATCATCACCGTCCCAATTAGAGAAGGACTCTGGTGGGGGGAGGGAATTATTGGGGGGTTTTCACCACACTGTATTATCCTGGCGCAATAAAGCCGGGCTGTAATGTCATTTAAAAATCTATCTGTCCAAACAAATACCAGGGCCCGAGTATGACAAGCGCCCTCGGCATTATAATTCATGCCGGCTCCTCCTCCAAACCGCCTCCTAATTAATGGGGCTCCCACCTTGCCGGCGCACGCATTGGCCGGAGAGCTCGCACCGGCGAGCGAGCCAGAGGCAGCGGCGAAAGTGTCACTGGAGATAATTGATTACCTCCCAATCAACAATAACTTGTTAGCAAGAGTCAATTACCCCGGCGCTCCGGCTCTGTCCCCCTCGTCCTCGGCTCGGGCGCTGGCCGCTCTGCGCCCCCCTCTGCGGAGTCCTGGCGCTTGGGGGGGGGGCTGGAGCGGTTGGGGGGGGGGTCTTAAAATAGCAGCTGGGGAAAGGAAATCTGGGACAGGAGAGCGGCAGAGCCACCTAGCTCCGCGCCGGGTTGCGGGGCTTCAGTCCCAGCCTCGCCGAATCCTGCCCCGCTGCCTCCGCCTCCTCGCCGGCCGAGGCTGCCCCTTTGCAGAAGACCCGGTTTCTCCTCCGCCGGAGTTGGCGGCGGCTTGAACTTTCTCGCCTCCCTCCCCGCGGCGCACCCGTCCTCCGGCCGCGGCTCCCCCGCGATCCGGGCTGCCTGGGCGGCTGGAGGGTGCCGCTCGGCGCCGGCCCCCCGAACGGCGAAGGGCAGGGGCAGGCGGAGAGGGCCGCCCGAGCCAAGCATGACTTCCAAAGAAGAAGCCAAGGCGTCCTCGGTGGAGGAGAGGAGAAGGAGCCCCCTGGACCAGCTGCCCCCTCCGGCCAACTCCAACAAGCCCCTGACTCCCTTCAGCATAGAGGACATCCTGAACAAGCCCTCGGTGCGGCGGACTTACACCATATGCGGGACGGCCCATCTGCTGGCCAGCGCCGAGAAGCACCCCCCGGCCGGCCTGCCCCTCTCCAGCCGGGCGCTGCTTTCCCAGACCTCCCCGCTCTGCGCGCTGGAAGAGCTGGCCAGCAAAACCTTCAAAGGGCTGGAAGTCAGCGTCCTGCAAGCGGCCGAAGGTAAGGGCGCTCCCGGGCTCGGCCGGCTTTGCGCTCACCCCGCTGCGCTCGGGGCGCGCCGCGTTTGGAGAGGGGCCGGGGGAAAGGGGCCTGCCGAGACCGGCACCCCCCGGGTTGGCGGCAGCTGGCGGGTAGAGCCACCTGGCTGGCCCGGACGCCTTCCCCTTCGTTTGGCGGTTTCCCCCGGTCCCGGCTGCCCTCCGAGAAGGCGTTGGAAGTTGCGGTGAGATTTTGGTGGCGGCTGTTGTAGTCTGCCCCCCGGGGAAGGGCGGGGGGAAATCGACGCCACTTATTGTTGTTGAATATCGGGGACACGGGGGGGATTTAGGGGCGACGGGGCCTAATTCCTTCTCCCCGTGGCGGGGGGACACCAGCGGGCCCCCCGCCGCCTTGCGAACACGCGCCCAATGACCGCGCACCTGGGCCCGGCGGTGAAAATCCAAACGGCTTCTCAGCTGCATCCAAAAAAACACGATCCCCAGCCCCGGCCCCCGCCGCCGCCGCGTCCTGGGCCTGGCTCCCCCCTCGAGCCCTCGCTTCGCGCTGCTTCCAGGCGGTGGTTTGTTACTTCGGGCTCGTTTTTGGAAGGGGGGTCCCGGGCGCGTGCGTGAGCCGTGTGTGCCTCTGTTCTACCTGTCCGCAGGCAGGGACGGGATGACTATTTTTGGCCAGAGACAAACTCCCAAGAAGAGGAGGAAGTCCCGGACCGCCTTCACCAACCACCAGATCTACGAGCTGGAGAAGCGGTTCCTGTACCAGAAGTACCTCTCCCCGGCAGACCGGGACCAGATCGCCCAGCAGCTGGGGCTCACTAACGCCCAGGTCATCACCTGGTTCCAGAACCGCCGGGCCAAGCTCAAGCGAGACCTGGAGGAGATGAAAGCCGACGTGGAGTCCGCCAAAAAACTCGGGTCCAACGGCCAGGTGGATATTGTTAGCATTTCCGAGCTGGACCAGAACGCAGAAGGGAGGGGGAAGTCGCGGTCTCTCTCCCCCCCACTCCCCAAACATGGACCGGAGGCCGCCAGACACCTCCAGCTGGCGCCTGACTCCCCCCTGACAGACCCACCCAGCAGCAGTAAGGACTGCTCGGAGGATGAGGAAGATGTGGAAATCGACGTGGATGACTGAGTGGCGGCGGTGGGGCTGTTCCCCCCCCCACGCCCGCCTTTTGCCGCTCTCCTTCCTTCGCCGTCTTCTTCTCCAGAACAAAAACCGACCCAGACCTTGGCCGCCACGCCCCGCCGCCCCGAAGGGCTGAGCCGGGGGCAGCCAGAGCAACCCTGAACAATAATCTTCCAGACCCACAAACTCTGGCGACAGACACTCTGCCTTGCTCGCGATTCATAAGGCCGTTTCTTTTCAATAAAAGCAATAAGCAATAGGAAAAAGAATCGAAAATAAAGTCGACCTCCCACGCCTGTCTCAGCAGGTCGCTTTCATCTTTGGAATGGTGCAATTACGGATGGGTTCTGTATAAATATTTAAGCATATCTATTGGGTTTTCTTTCTTTCTTGGAGAGTTTGATTTTTAAGGGAAAAAATAGCTAAGTTAATTGGTTTTGTTTATAAAGAAAACTGTAACCTTGCAATATAAACACCGCTGGAAAGAGGTGTTTGGTTAGCCGTTATTTTACAAGGCGTCCGAAAGGAATCAGTCGGAAGGAGGGTTCAGTTAGGCTAAAATTAGCTTTTTTTTTTTTTTCCTTTCCTTGCATGTTTCAAATGTGCACGAAATAATTATTTTCCTTTTTTAAAAATCTTTTCAAATCTTGGAAACTAAAGGATGGGTTAAACTGCCAGTCTAAAAAATGTTCTCCCCCCCCCCCCAGCCCTCAGAGCATAGATATTTGTATCCAATGCAATTTCTTCCTCATTTTACCAATTAAAGGCTATTTTTTACCATTTTCTGCTATTGTTGTGCTTTTCTTAAAAAAGCTACCTTTCGCATTTTTGATATGAAGGTGGTGCCAGGAAAACCCTAGAATTATTTTTTACTCTTTTTAGAATTTTTGCATGCGACGAAAATAAAAAGGACGAATCCCAAAATCCAGGCATTTCAACACGACGCTATAAATTAATATATATATATATATACACATACATACACACACACACACACACACACACGTATGTACAGCTTTGAACATGTTTTTGGTTGAATTGTACACATTTTTCAAGGCCTGCTTTTTAAGTTACCACAGGGACAATGTTGCTTTATTTACCGTCTGTTAGAATTGTACAGCTAGCTTTTTTTCCGATACAATAAAACCTTTACCCTTTTAATAGACTTCTAAAGTTATGCTTGTGAACGAAACATTCCTCTAGGTTAGCTTCTCTTCGTCTGCAATCACAACACGCGGTTCCACAGAGGAATCGCCACATTCCCTATATCTCTCTCGATTCTTTCTGCTTCCTGCAGGTACAGTAGGGGTGGCTAGTTTTGGGGTGGGAGGAGGAAAGACAAGGAAGGATTTCGGCTTTACATGCCAGGCAAGTTCCAATTTAATCGGCAGAGAGAACTCAACCGAGGAATCCAGGAAAACCCGTGCAAAGAAATTAAAACCTACGAATGGGTGTGTATCTCTATAAATAGCTATATATGCACTCCATAGATAGCCGCATAGCGAATGTTTATTGTATTTTAGTATTCCCGTAATAAATGTGTATATATCAAATGATACACACGTGTAGAATTTTTTTAGCTCCGAGTGTTGCAGAGCTGAAGGGGAAACACCCAGACAAAGCAAAAAAATCTCCTGTTTTCCCTCAGGATCGTTCCGCGGCCAAGCGGCACGAGGTATGGTTTTTGCGCCTTGCACAGCTGCAAATAGGTTCCTATTTTCAGGGGCCATTCCGCGCGGCTCCGCCAGGATTTTTAATTCACATTTTCCTCCTTTTTAATTTTGCTCGCTCACTCTCTTCCCACCCCCGCCCCAAAAAAAAAAAATCTGCTATTTTTTGTCCCCCACTAACCGCGTCTCCTGTCTGCTCAGCCCCGCGATGTGGGTTCGCCTATTCTTTGCAAAATTTATGTGAGAAAGCCCAATCTGGTACGGAGCGCCCGAGTCAGAAAGCGCAACCCTCCGCGTCAGGCCGGGTGGGTTTGCAAGGCGGGGGGCGGGATCTCGGGCCAGTTTTTCCGAGGCTAAATAAATCTTTGGAAATGGATGGGGTTGTAATTTTTAGCGGAAAGCATGAAAACGGGGGACAAATGAGCGCTGTTCTCTGAAGTGACGGGGACAATGGGGCATGCCTCGCCTCCCGCGGCTCGCCATGCTGAAACAAGCGTGCCTGGCGGTCGCAGAAAGGACCCGAAAGCTTGGAGACCATATGGGTTTTGAATTTTCTTCACAATTTCCCGACAATTTGATGGATTAGGTTAACCCTCCCTCCCGCAATAATGGGAGCAGAGCGGGTCCCCCTTCGCTGGGGCATCTGCGCCCTTCTATTCTTCCGGGCTCTCTCTTGGCATTTGGAACAGGTCTATGAATTACAATGAAATCCACTTTCTTTGGTATTATTTCGGAGGCGCTTCCACGCCCCTTCCCTCCCCAGCACTGCATTTTTATTTTTTTTTTTGCAAGTGATGAGTTTGACTCCTGCCCAGCTCTCCCCGAGCCTCCAGCCCTGTCCTTAAATGTTTCCCGGCAAATGGTAACTGTTGCCAAACGGTGACATTTATGTAGAAATCTAGTTAAAGGGCTTTATTTGTTCGCCTTATCTGTTCCCTCCCTCCCTCCCTCCCTCCGCCCCTGTGCTCTTATTCTTTTGTCTGGGGATGGATATAACCAGGCTGCAAGCGCTACACCAGAAACAGGAGAGCAACTACCGGGGGAAGGGAGCGGGGGTGACCCAGCCGGGGGTGCTTTTGAGTTCGGGAATCTCGTGCGCGGAGGCGAGCTGGAGAAGGGGCGGCGGGGGTCGCCCCCCGCGGCTGGGCTACAGGAGTAAATCACCCCTGTTCCTAAAAGGTGCGGCGTGTTGCTGCGGCCGCCCGGTGCAAAACAAAAGCCGCGGCAGCGCTTTGTGGGGTTCATTTGCATGCCTCCAAACAAAGGACGAGCTTCGAGGCGGCCTGCGGCGCAGCCTTCGCCTTTCGCAAGCCAGGGCTTCCCTCCAACGCCTGCCCCTCGCCCGCGGCCCGGCCTCCTGGAAGTTCACGACCGAGTTCTTTTCCCAGCGCCGGGTGCGCAGAGGGGCTGGGATTTTCAGTCTGCGCTGGTCCCTCCAGCGGCTCTTTGAAAATCCCGCGGGCTCCAAAGGGCAGGGCCGAGTCCATCCGCTCCCCCCACTCCCCGCGCCGGGAAAATAAACCCCAACCCCGAGCAAGGAGAAGGGGGTCGATTCAGTTCCTCCTTCGCTGTCCGGTTTGCAGGAATCAAAGCTGTCCCGCGCAAGCCGGGACGCCAAACGCTGCGCGGTTGGTTGTAGCAGACAAGCAGGGCGCACGGGTACAGGAGAGCTCGGTGGGTCCCAGGGCCAAAGCTGGAGCCCAAGCCCGGCTCCTCGCGGGACACCTTCCACCGCAGCACGCGGAACTTTTTGCGGGTTTTCCAATAAAGAAATTCACCCCCATTCATTTCCTGCCTCCAGCGGCCCTGGGTTAGTTCCCGGGCAGGTTTCAACGGCAAAGAGAAGCGAAAGCTCCCCAGTTGCGCGGGGGCGGGTTACAAGAGGCCCGGGAGTCGCAGAACTGCACCAGTTGAGCAGCGAGTCTTGAACCAGCAGCTGAGACAAAAATCAAACCTCGTTGTTGTTTTTCTTTTTCTTGCAAAGAAAAAACCAAACCCCCCCCACACCTGGTATTTTGCAGAAGTGTTTTTATTTTGTTTTGTTTTGTTTTGTTTTCGGGGGGGTCCCCTTCACTCGGGAATGGGACGAACTAAAAGCGCTCGAGGGGTTTCAACCCCCCCGGGGGGGGTTAGCGGGGACTCCGCGGATTTCCGCGGCGCCGGGTGCGCGGGGGCGGCGCGTTCTTCGGCCTTATGTTGAATTGCTGGGCTTATGGGAGGTAATCGGAGGCTTGTCGGAGCTGCCGGGGAGCGGGGGTTTAGCCAGCGGATCTGCACTGGCGGCTTGGCCCGGGCCGGTTAATGCCACGCTGCGCGCCGGAATGGCTGCGGCCCCCGGGGGGCCACCTGTCCAAAGCGACGCCCACAGGACACCCAGCCCACCTAGCTCTCCGCCTAACACGCCTCCCCTGCTCTCTCCTAGCTGTGCCTGGATCTCTCCCGAGCACCGCGGGTCACATCCCCCCCACGAGCATCCCTGGCTCCCATCCTGCAGGGGTGTCCCCCGCCGCCTCCCCTGCCCACCCCACCCCGAGCTTTGCCCGGCCGGGGAGCGGGGGTGCTCCGCCGCTGCTGCTTTTGGGGCCCCAGCCTGGCTCTTGTTGAGTGAATAAAGGGCTCCCAGCAGCCCAGGTTGAGTCAGTGAGATGCAGTTCCTTATTTTATGAGGTGTCAGGGTTGATGTCAAACGCGGCTGCGATAACTAATACTACAGGCTGAGGGACCAGAACGTGGTAATTAATCCCAAAGACTTAAGTGTATTTTAGTTCAGGAGAAAAAAAAATCACTAATTCAATCGTCCGGAAAATTGAAGTTTGATGCATGAGTCCCTGCTGGAAGGGACGGCTTTCTCCGCCGGAGCCGGGGGCTGGGCTGGGAGCCGGAGCTTATCCTGCGCTCCCCTGCTTGCGTTTGGTGTAGTCTTCCGCACACAGAGACACACACGCACACAGACACACACACACCCCAGCTCCAGGGGCCAACCAGCAGCACCCATCCGGACACGCACTTCTGCACCCCCCGCGTTCAGCAGAGCCCTTCGCGGACGGACAGCGCGTGCGCCCTGCAGAACGCGCGCAACGCGTCCGCGCAGATCACTGCCCGCGCATCAGAGCGCGCGCATCTACAAGCGCGCGCGCGCCTCTCCCTCCAGAACGCCCCCACTCCCCGCAACAAACCCCTCAGGAGTCAAGATACCCCTCCCACACTACTCCACACACACCGCCTTTATCCCACGCTTCCCTTTGATAGTTACATAATCCTGACTCCCTGCCCTTCTCTATGCGGGCTGATGTGTGTAAACAGATGCCCAGGTCCCGCGGAATAACCTTTCACATCTGCTTAAATACATCAAACGTATCGGTTTTTATATTTAAATATCCGGCGTGCTTGCTGGTGCTATTTGCGAAACAGGAACAAGGAGAGGCTGGCGGGGAATCGGATTACCCAGCGGGGTCTTTAATCCTTTCCGTCTCCCACCCTTTCATAGATGGGGTTGCTTGTGCCTGGGCCACGGTGTTTGTGTGACCTGTCGAGAGAGAGCCAATGTGGAGCTCCTGAAATTCACCGGGCAGGTCAGTTTCACGGCGGCCCACCTGCGGGTCAGCCGAGGCTTGGCCTGTGTCTATTTACACAGCCTGGCGGCGACACCCCGGCCTGGCAGTGCAGAGCTGGGGGTGGGTATCCGCTGTGTTTCTTCCCCAGTTTTGTCCTGCCTCAGTTACACTCCCCATTCTAGGCTCGATCTGGCGCCTGTGTGCGCCTAGGGCTGTATGTAGAGGTAGGCCTGACCCTGATGAGGTGAGCCTGAGCCAGGAAAGCTCATTGCCTAACAAAAAAGTTCGCTAGGCTGTAAGGTGGCTACAGGACTGCTCGCTCTGTGTGTGTGTGTGTGAGTGTGTGTGTGTGTGATCCACCCACCTCCACCGTTCCCAGCCGTGTCCAGCGCTTTGCTTGGCTTTCTTTGGGGCAGGACACCGGGTTCCCAGCCTCTCGCCAGGGCTCTGACTGAGCCCCCATTGACTCCCCCCCGGGCCGCCCCCTTGGCCTTCGCTCAGCTGGGGGAGTCGGCGCCGAGCAAAATACCCCCGCGGGTTGCGCTGGGAGGCACCTGGAGCGGGAGCGCGCGTGGGAAGGAAACACGTGCGTGGGGCTGGGGGGGGCGAGTAAGAATAAGAGCAGGAAGCACCGGCCAGTGAGGCTGCCTCGCCCCGGCGCCTCGAGCGGGCACGGGGGCCTTACAGCCTGGAGTCACCCCCTCCCCGGCCGGGGCCCGAGCTGGCAAACCCCTCGTTCCACGTGGAAGAGCCCCGGCTGGTCTCGCGCGGATTTCTGCGGGCCGGCGCATGGAGGTCCGCGATCTCGCGTGGCGTTCAAGGCTGTGCGGACAGGCGCAAAGGCAGAGCGGCGGGTTTTCCTCGGGGTGTCTGGGGCAGGCCCTAGCCCCGGCTGCCACCGAGATTTCCTTTAGACCCCGAGTTCCCAGCACCGCGACGAGCCCAGCCCGCCACGCCTCTACAGCCGCTGGTGTGTTGGGTTGTTTATAGCACGTGCTGCCATCCGGGAGCGTCCTCTCCCCGCGGACTCCGTCCTCTGGAAGGTCAGACAAGGCTCTGAACCCCACGCGTGGCGTGAGGGCGGGGCGCCCGCAGCCCAGGCAGGAAACGTGGGAACCTCCCTGGTGGCGAGTTACAGCCTCACCAGCAGCCTCCGGGGCAGAATTACACACACACACACCCCGTCTCACCCCTCAAGCCTCCCCCGCCTCCGCTCCAAGCGGGACCTGCTGGGCTCAGCTCCCAGCCCCGCACCGCCCCTGCGGGAGAGCCTGAAGCCGCTAGGTCCGATCAAAACCAGCCGCCGGCCCCGCCCGAGGCTGGAATCGCAGGGCGCCGAGGCTGCTGAGTGGCGCTGCCGCGAGAGGCCAGGCGGGCTCTGACCGGGCCAGCTCCTCTCACCTAGCGTCCCCCAGCCTCCCTGGGGCTGCGGCAGCGGCGGGGCCCTGGCTGCGGAACGCCCCCACCCTCCGCTCCTCTTCGCCGCACCATCGCCTAGCAGAGCCGGGCCAGGCACACCGCTCCCCGGCCTGCCAGCAGGGCCTCGGGCCCTCCGGGCGGTTATTCCCCTTCCCTCGGCTTTTCCCAGGCAGCGCCCCTGCCCCGGAGAGTTTACAGGCCCAGTTCTTAGCAGGCCCCTAATCACCTCGTGGGACCCGGCTGCCATCCCCAGCCACGGGCGAAGTCTGCGGGAGCGTAACACAGGGAGAGACACAGCTCGCAGGCCAGTGAGCCCCGTCCCCTGCCCACTAGGCAGGGCCAAGCCCAGCCCATACCTGTAAATCTATTTGGCCCAGATCCTTAAATGGCCCCCGAAAGGGATCAAACTCCCATCCCTGCGTTTAGCAGGCCCGGGCTCAAACCACTGAGCTACTCTTCCCAGCACCCGCTACAGCCCAGGGCACTGAGCTGTTTTACTGCCTCGCCACTGGGAGCTCCTGTATTTCGCCTCGAAACCTTCCCACCTATCGCCCACAAGTCCAGGAGCCAGACGGGCAGGGCTTGGGACGTGGGAAAGGGCCCCAGGACTTACCGGCGTTCGGAACCAGCGGTGCGTTTGCCGCGATTTAATTCACCGGCCTGGTTCCCCTCTGGGCCTGGTGTCCACAGAGAGCTTCCCAGGCAGGCTGTGTCTAAGCTACCCAGTCAGCCCGCGCTGCCAGCCCGCCCGTCCCCACCCGCAGCTCTGAGAGGCGCCAGACTCCCTTGGGAATTCTCCCGAGTAGGTTCCCACGAAGCGTGGGAAAGGAAGGGGTCGCCTCCTGCGTTTGATTGCTCTGCCCGCCCTCTGGGTCTTGACTGGGCCTCGGCACAGGCCTATGGGGCTTTCCTCATTGCTCTGCTGGCCTCAGCCCAAACCCTGCTTGGCCTTTAACCCACAGAAGAGCGAGGCCACCCCAGCTTTCCCAGCACCCACCTTTCCAATAGCTCCGACCTCGTGTGGCCAGTACCTGCATTGGCTGGGAACAGCCCCGGCCGGCCCTTGCCTCCTATCGCTCTGATTTGCATGAATGACAGTAAGCATGGCCAGGTCTAGCTAGGGCGTCCGTCTTGGGCTGTATGGTCACCCGGCGTGTATTAGGATAAATCATAGGCGGAGATCAGAGAAGCCCAGGGCTGGAAGGGAGGTCAGCTAGTCCAGTTCCCTGTCCAAAGCAGGACCAGCCCCAACTAAGCCATCCCAGCCAGGGCTTTGTCCAGCCGGAGCTTAAAAACCTCCCGGGAGGGAGAATCCACCACCTCTCTAGGCAACGCATCCCAGTGCTTCCCCACCCTCCTGGTGAAGTACTTTCCTAATACTCAGCCTCGACCTTCCATCAAAC